>NC_058132.1:154599428-154638559 GCF_016433145.1 Gracilinanus agilis | reverse complement strand
AGACAGAGAGAGAGAGAGAGAGAGAGAGAGAGAGAGAGAGAGAGAGAGAGTCTATTCCTGTGCCTGTCTGTGCACATGTATTTTTCTATTTATCAGAGCATTGACCTTGGAAAAATAAGACCTGAATTGGTCACTTACTACCTATATGACCTTGTGAAATTCATTTAACCTTTCTGTACCTCATTTGAAAAATGAAGGGACTGTACTCAATGTCTCTATGTTTTTTCCAGCATTAAATCTATGACCCCTCCATGTCCATCTATTTTATGAACATGATCTCTGGTCATAACAAGATGATCTCAAAAGTTGGTTGTAGCACTAGATCTCTAATCTATGATCCTATGTAATTTGACAACCCTCATTGGTCAAATTAACTAGATAAAGACCAGCTCTTTACTTCAGTGAAACTGTGTAGACATAGTCTGTCCTATAGGCTTAATGATATACTTTCACAGACCGGGCTTGTAAAAAATTCAACTGGTATCTTTCATTTTACTTAACTTTAGAGCTCTGGCCACTAGTATAATAAGTGTCTCTGTGATTTGCATTTAAATTGTATTTTTCATCCTCAGATCGCGAAGCGAAATGCTATCTTAACTTGATGCCATAGCCTGAAAATGGTTTCTTTTTCCTTCCTTCTTTCTTTCTTTTTTTTTAAACACATAGAACTGGCCCCTGTGTGCCCAGCACAGCTTTTTCCCTTCTGTGTCTCAGACAGATTTGTTTATGTTGCTCATCAAGGCAAGTGTTTACTTCTGTTAGCAAGGCAGAGTCAGAACAACCTAGGATTATGAGCAGGCTTCTCGGCTGCCTCGTCATCCATCAACACAATTTTCAGATGAATTTTGATTGCAAAGTCTCCATTCTTGCCTGTGATGTAAGAGACAGAAAGAGCCCAGCGTGGATCCCTCAGCTCCCAGGCAGAGTTTGCAACACTCGGCAGTTAGGAAAATCATCTATTGGCTTGTCAAATGGAGCCAATTTGATCTAGAAATGATTGAGGGATAGCAAATATAGAAACCCTGCAATGCCACTTTTGCAGAGTAAAACCACATTTTTAAATTACCCCCATGTATCTTTTTGGGTTCAGCCAGAGTTGTTCCAATCCAAGGAAACCACAAGAGACCCAGTGTCCTGCAGAACTCAATGAGCAAGGATGCTATATGGTCTTTTTTAATCCAGAGCAAATTCTGGGCACATAATTTCCGTGCCATCTATGTGTTCCATCCCGAGTCTCTAATTTCTCAGGCACTAAGCTCCTTCCTGGAGGTCTTGAGTTTCCTTTACACCAATTTGATTTGTTACTCTTTCTTCTTTTGCCAAAGACTTTTAAAAAATGTCACTTGGTTTCTTGATTCACTGATACCTTTTTACTTTATCCCATGGACCTAAAGACAGAACTACACCTATTTAAAGGAAAGCTTTTGTTTTAAAATGAAGCAAAAACAAGAGGTTTAAATCCTGATAAAAAAATTCATATTTAAGAACAAGTGCTAAGTGAGGCATACATCAGTAGTTGGTTCCTGAAGTCCAAGAAATGTTATTATTATACTTAAAATAAAAATAAACAAAAATCCATGGGCTTTTTTGGGGGGAAAGTCTTAAACTGGCCAACTATTTGCATCTACAAGAACCTTTTATCAGATGCCAGTTATGATTTGCCACTAGAGGGAGTTAGAGGGTGGTGAGTCAGCCCCAGGGGTTTGATTAGGATAATTTGACCACTTTCTAAAATACATAGAATACCTCTTGATTCCAATAACCTCTTGATTCCAAACATTTGGCTATCTCACCCTAATAAAAAATGAAAGTATATTCATCCAGCTCCTTCACATGACCTGCCCTGAACAGCGCTAATATGACTTTTTTTGTGATACCCACATCTAAGCAATGAAGATAGATACTGTTATATATTCTAATTAAAATCATAGAAATTTCAAGACAGAAGGAACCTTAAAGATCATCTAATTCAACCACCTCATTTTACGGATGAGTAAAATAAGACTTAGAGAGATAAAATGATGTGCTCTATGGCAGGCAAGAAGGAGACCCAGCTTTTGACGCAGAAAACGCAGGGTGAAATCCTCACTCCACCACTTACTATTTTGTCACCTTGGGCAAGTACCTTGATGTCTCTAGGTATTAACTTCATTTTCTGTATCATGGAGACAATATTGGACCTGCCTATCCCACAGGATTGTAAGGAAAAATGAGATAATAAATAAAAAAGAGATTTATAAACCAACCATTGGTATTTCACAGCCACTCTCAATAACACCGTCACCATCTTTGTTGTTATTGTCCAAGTTCACAGGGCTTGTTTGGTGAAACTACCAAACTTGGGCCATTAATCTCCCATATCCTACTCTAGAACATTTAGTTTAATGTTTAATGTAGCATTTTTTTTCTTTGACATAAGGCTTATTTGTACTTGATATACAATGAGAGTTGTATCTTAATATTTGCTCTTTGCACTTTTCAGTTGGGCTGTCCAGTGACTAGAATAGGAGACGGCTAGACTTAAAGGATTTCTTTCTGCCGTGAATGGTTATAAGACTTGGGAAAGAAACTCTTTCCATTTTTGAAAGTTATACTGAATCATCGATGCATTCTTCCTAGTCCTGTTTTGCTTCTTCACTCATGTACAATAGAAGGAGAAATGGATTTGGAGAAAAGAAAGCTGGATTTGAATCCTGACCTTAGTGACCTTAGACAAGTCTATTTAAGTGTAAGACCCAATTAGATCATCTGTTAAATGCCTATCTCGAAATTTAAAGAAAGAATGTGTTTAAGTAAGGTTTAGAGAGTCAGGGTGAGTAGCATTTGTCCCTAATTACTTAGTCCATCTTCCTTTACTCACAGAATCAATCAACAAATATTTATTAAATCCCTAATATGCACCCAGCATAGCTCTGGACACCAGAACTACAAAGACAAAAGTGAAACCATCCCTGCCTTTTTATTTTATATTTTAATAGAGGAGAATTCAAAGCACTCTTCTCCTTGGAGGAAGGATAGAAATTCATGTTTCTTTTAGTGAAAAGAATAGCCCTCGAAAGGCAACCCATTCTCCCCATTTGTTACATCTAGTTCTAGGAAGACTCACTAAGTTCCTCTTCCACTTCCTCATTATTACATGGAAGTGTCCCTAGGTTCTTGAAGCCAAGGTCAATAAAACATAGGTTCCATTAACTCTTAACTACCTTTGAAAAAAGACCTGCAAGAACTATAACTATCCATTTTAGTTCCTGGGGCAAGCTGCACCAGCCATACTCTTAAATCAACTTTGTAATTCATCATCTGAAAATGACATGGAAAAAAATGGTTAAAAAATCAGTCTTGTCCAAAGCAAGAATTATTAACTGTAGTAGCTTCTAAACTTCCTAGGTAGTACAAGGATTAGTAATTTTTGTCCCAATGTTTCATATAGCAATAGCAATGTTCCAATTGCTATTGCCTAGGGAGGGCTCATACAATGGGTTTGTTTGTTGTTGGGGTTTTTTTCCCTGTAGACTAGACTCACAAAGTTAAAAAACTGTCATTACTAAACGTTTATGTTCTGAATGATTACAGTTTTCAGGCAAAATTAGTTAAATTATTTAAGGTTAGGAAAATAATGTTTTGCACTGGTGGAGTGAGTACCTACACTGAAGAAATCAGGGTAACGAGGTTAAAATAATGATTGTAAGACTTCTGATTTAGTTGAAACATTGGTAAGAGAGACTACTTATTCTACTAGATGATGACAATGATGGCGATGATGATGATTTTGATGGTAATGGTGATAATGATAATAATGGCTAACATTTATAGAGCACTGTGTGCCAGGCACTGTGCCTTCAAAGCACTTTACAATTCTTATCTCATTTGATCCTCACAACCATCCCAGGAGGGAGGTGCCTTTATTATCCCCATTTGAGAGCTGAGAAAAGAGAGTAAAAAAAAAATGATTAAGTGACCTGACCAGGATCTTTTAGCTACTGAGTTCCTGATGCCAGATCTGAACTCAGGCCTTTCTGACTCCAGATCCATTGCTCTTATCTACTGCTTTGAATAGTGGACCCTAAATGAATTGATGTGAAGATGTTTAGAAAATTATCCTATGTTCCATAAATATATCACTTATCAAAAATATACTTGTCAAAAAAGTATTTACTTAAAAAAATATATCCCACTTAGATCAAAAATCAGTTCTGCCCTTATCATACATCTTGGGCAAGTCACAACCAATCTCTCAGTTTGCTTTCCCATTCGTTATCACGGGGATGAGAATCCATGAGGTTAGTAGAGATTATTCAATTTCCTAAAATGCTATGCAACCTTCAAGGCCTAACTCACTTGCTATCTCCTCAATGAAGTTTTCCCTGAATCTTCCAGTTTAAAATGTTATGAGATTTAGAGTGAGGAGGAACCCTAAAGATCTGTTATTAAGAACACATTTTTTAAAGATAAGAAAACTGAGGCTTAGGGAACGAAATAAAGACCAAGGGCACAAAGACAGTAAGTTATGATATCCAAGATCTAAACTTCAAATTCTGACTTTAAATCCTGTTTTCTTTATATTACAATACACCAAGACATGAGTTCAAATCATATCCCAGTTACTTCATAGATTCATGACCCTGGGCAAGTCACTTAACCTCTGGGTACCTCAGTTTCCTCATCTGTAAAATGAGCTGGAGAGGAAATGGCAAACCACTAGAGTATCTTCACCAAGGAAACCCAAAATGGGGTCCAGAAGAATCAGACATGATTGAGACAAGTAAACAACAACATCTCCTAAGCTTGTCGTGAGGATCAAATGAGATATTTGTAAAGTGCTTCACAAACTTTAATATACCATATAAATGCTAGTTATAATTGTATCTCAAAGGATCTTTCATTCCTCCAAATTTCATGCACTTTTCCTAAATGTGTTTCTCTTATTGTATTTTATATTATATATAGTATTACATATATTTTGCATTATATGTGTATATATATATTTGTTTCCTCATCTTCTTTCCTAGATCAGAAAATCCCTGAGGATAGGGACTACATCTTGTTCATCTTTGTATACACCATTACCTAGTATAGTATTTTATATATACAGATACTCCATAAATGCTTAACATTTAATAGAATCTAAGTTCCATTCATTCCTTCATTATTTAAATAACAAATTATTTGTTAACAGAGGGGGCATGGGGAAGTAGATAGAGAGCTAGCCTTACAGTCAGGAAAATGTGGATATAAATCCCACCTTTGATATAAGCCTTTTATAGGGCATGGACAGGTAGGTGGCCCAGTGGACAGAGTATGCAGCTTGGACCCAGGAAGTACTGAGTTCAAATTTGGCCTAAGACACTCACTAGTTGTGTGACCCTGAGCAAATTACTAATTTCTGTGTGCTTTAGTTTTTTCATTTGTAAAATAATGATAATGACACTTCTCAGGATTATTGTGAGGATCATATGGGATAATAATTGTAAAGCACTCAGATTTACAAATGCTATATAAATTATGATGATGATGATGATGATGATGATGATGATGATGATGATGATGTCACCCTGGGCAAGTGATAACCTTTCAGTGGCCCAGGCAACTCAGTAAGACTCTAATTGTAGAGTGTATCTACATTAGTTGAGAAGGCTCTTCCGTGGAGCACCAAATTCAGATGAAATGTAAAGTGTGCTTAAAAAAATTAAGACCCTACTGTTACAGTATAAAGAAGGTATTGTTTAAATTAGCAATACTCATCCTAGCATTACTATTATTATCCAGATTTAAACTAACATTTAAAAGAGGAAGAAAAGATGTTGGGAATAACCAGAGAAAAAGAAGAGAAATCTATGATAATGCACATCTCACAATATAAAAATCTTTTCTATCCTCTGATCATCAGGACAAGAAAATAACCAAAAACCCATCTCTGCATTTAAAGATGCTTAGAGACCCAGGGTGAATCTCATTCATCCCTAATTCCTCAGCCCTCTATCCAATTAGAACTTCAGGTTATTTTCTCTCTTTTTTTAATTGTTATTTCCCAATGTCACAACAACATCGACTCTGCCAGGCTCTTCCTATAATAAACTCTGTTAATAATCCCTCTGACAATTCAAACAGCACTTGATTCTTGTTGCATGAAGACAGGAGGCCTGGAATGCCAAGAATTCTGCTGTGCGTGCTTGTTGGGGAGGATAGTAGAGAGTGGGGAAGAGGGGAAGATAGGGGCAGGATAAAATCCTTTACTCTGACTGCATTGATTGTATTTGATGGGGTTAGAAAGATGGTCAAGAGTCTGGTCAGGGGAGCTGGGAGTCTGGGTTTCCCCCTCCCAGTTCTGTCTCGGGCTCCTCGTCTGACCTTATTGGCCAGAGCACTTAAATCCACTGGCTCCTCAGATTGCCCACTAGCACAAGAGGAGTGACAAGTCATTTCTTCCAAAAGGAGAAGGCTATGATTTCGACAGAGGACTTTGAAATAGCCAGATGCATAAAGCATTATCATTAGCGGCTTAACTGATGGTGAAGAAATAGACTTACCAGTACCATGGAGAAAACCCAGAGGGATGCTAACCCAGAACTGGTTGGCCAAGATGATTCAATGGTTCCACCACAGTGGCCCCTTTTCCACTTCAGGGAAAAGCTGTGAAAACTGTGACAGCTCTGAATTTCCTTTTCCCCATCCATCCAAAGGAGCCAGAAGAACATAGAATGGTTTGAGATCAAGGATTCTGGCCTGCCCCCTTGTTAATCCATCTCAGCATTCCCATCCTTCTGCCTCTATGTCACTGTAGATTAATTACAACGCAATGCAATGTGCATTTATATAGCATCTTCTCGATTGTCTCAGGGCCCTTTGCCGTCTAATTAAAATGCAACTTCAAACATGAATTCTTTTTGTTTAAATGTGTAAACTGAGACAGACAAAGCTTTCCCCAGTCCCCTCCCTTTCCCATCCTCCCTATCTTTTCTAAAATTCTAAGATGAGCTGATTCTACAGTCTTGGAACACTATTAATTACCAGTGGCTCAAATCGATACCATGGGTTTGTCTAGAGAGCTATTTCCTCCTTAAGAGAATGGTTGGGAATATAGTAACAGTAGCTTTACAGGTCTGGGCTTAAGGATGTGGGCCAGAGAAAGGACTTTGAAAATACACTGTCTGTCTGCAGAGGACCAAACAAGAAAAGAGAAACAGAGAGAGAGGGGGAAGGTATTTGACTAAGGACACCCACCACAGCAGTAGCAGAGAGAGCCCCAAATCCCCGAATTCTGGCTTCCAGCTATGTACCAGGACTCTCTAGTTGCTGCTTTAGGGAAGGCTGATGTGACATCTTGGGGATATTGAGCTCTTGGGAAATGTGGGAAAGAGGCCAAGGGTGCAGCAGAGAACCCACCAAAGGGAAAAAATGATAAAATAGCCCTTTAAATATAAATCTCTGGAGCCCCAAACCCAGTGAATGTTCCCTTAAGTATTCAAATGAGATTGCAGCATCAGATTGGTATGCATTAGGCTGGTTTCAATGAAAATTAACATGTAATTGCTTCAAATGAAGTAAGTGAGGAGGTAATCTGTTCTTAAATTGGATTCCCAGGATTTTGTGGTACCATAATGCAGCTGTGAAATGAAATATATTTTAAGGATGATGTCCTCAAGGGGGTGAGGGGCTGGAGGGGGAAGGGAAGAGGGTTGAGGATGGTATAGAGTAAAGGCTCTACTCCCCCCACCTGCTCTATTCTTCCTTAATTCCATTCTCCCACTGCAGATGGGTGGAATAATATCCTAGCTGTGGATGGCTTCCATCCTCTGCAACCTGAACACCGGCTGGGTTTCTGCACAGCCACCAACCAGTCCTCCTCGCCCTCCTACTGTATGGAGAGCTTGTTCAGGAGATGCTGAAGGTTTTTCCCTCTACCACTCTGGGAGATTTGGGGAGAAAGTGGTTCCCAGAAAAGTTTCCTTTGTGGGTTTTGGTGACTGTTTCTCCACAGCTACAAAACTCTCTGGTACCTTATCTCCATTTGGCCTTCTACTCTGAAAATGGGGACAGTCGTATTTGGTCACCTGACTACTCTGCCTAATATCAAGGACTTGGCTCCTAGCATCCGCAGTAGCAACCAGATGCAACCCAATCACCAGCCTGCAAAGACTGGGTCCAGCGATGACAAGAAGCCTGACCAAGCCCTTCTGCCAAGGACTTCGATATGCTCTGTGAAATTGGAGGATGAGGCTGGGAATAATTAACCTCTTTACCCTCCAATCAGGCTGGAAAGCAGCTGGGTTAGGAGTCAGTGTAGGTTAATGCCTTCGATTTCTTGCCTTTGACATCCTTTGTAGAAATGTGATTTTCAGTCACAACTGGGATGTGAGGGCAGGTCTTGGCATTACTTCCCCTGATAACTCAAGACTTTCTCTAGGAGTTCTTCTGCAGCAAGGACACAGACAAACAAAATAATAAGTGATAAAATATTGGCGGAAATGCATAGAGTGATTGGGGTATTGGATTGGATCTCAAATAGCAAAGGGCTACTGCTTAGCTAGAACAAAGCTCTAATTTGACAGAGACTGTCTTGCTAAGGGGCTCAGAATGAGATTTGTGTGGCTGATTGCTTCTCAACTAATGAGGAGATAAGGATTTATAATCTGCGATATAAAGAATATATGTTCCAATAAAAGAGCCCCCATCAGAGCTTTAGAGTAAGGAAATTAATAGGAAAGCTGAGAAGAAATTAGATCCTGTGAATTCACTGTTGCACTGCTGAATCAGTCTTCCAGTCTGAGTCCTACTCTCCTTTCTTGGGAGTCACAGCTTGGTTTTAAAGCCTGGCTGATGATTTCTTTAATTCCTCTCTTTGTTTTCCTTCATTTTATGTTGCTGTTTTCCAGCTGCATATGTCGAGCAGCTCTGGTTGTACAAGTGATAAGATAAAATGGGGCCTTAAAAATGGGAAAGCTGGGCTTCTGTAGCTCCCTGGGTAGATGTGACCAAGGAGGATCATGAAAGCAAGATACAGTGTCATTTTTTTCATTTCTCCAGAGAGTGCTCAATTCAAGAATCCTGAAGAGATGGAAGAAGGGGAAAGGGGTGAGAAGGGAGGGGAGACAAGAGGGTGACAACATCTTGCTGAACTTTTCTTGACTAGTTTTACTTCTCTCTTAAAACAATCAACTGAGACCTCCACAACCCTGGTGAGTGGCTTCTATTTCCTCCAGAGAATGGTATAAACAAGCTTCTGGGCTGCAAAAGAATTCTGACACTTCAAATCACAGAGTCATCTCAAAATACAAGGATTTTGCTACTGGCAAGCCATATAGAGAAGAGCTTCTTGGCTTAAGTAATAATAGCAATAATTTCTATGTGACATTGTGTAAATAATTTTCACTATTTGGCTCCACTCTTTCCCCATCTGTGAATGGGAGGAGAATAATGCCTGCCTATCCAACTGTGATTGCTGTAGGGATTAATTAATATCCATCAAATCCTGAAAACTACTCTCTCAACCCTACCACCAGAAAGGTAGCAGAACAACAACAACAAAATGATAATAATACAGTGATATCTTGATTGCCCAAGAAGAGATTTTGTTTTGTAGATTGTCCACAGCCCTCTTTCCAGTATGATTGATATATACCTTTATACCCCTCCACACTTTTCTCCCCCAAGAAAACAATTGCTTCTATACAAATGGGAACATCTAGGCACATCTCTGCAGGGTATATGAGTGAGTGTATATTTACAACTATTGGGGAATTATCTGCCATTTGGGATTATCCATATCTTGTATCCCTATAATAGCATGGGGAAGGTGATGCTTTGTACTTATAGTTCACTTTCAAAGTAGCCCCAGTGTCCTTATGAATTAGGGCTCACTTGCCTTTCAAAATCCCCAGGAGGAAAGCAGGGAGATCCTACTTTATTTATTTTTGTCCCCGTTTTTTCAAATGAACAGAAAGGGGTTTTTCACAGCTTGAGCATGAAACATTGTCATCGATCCTTTCTGTGTCCCTGTCCCCACTTTGCTTGATGACCTCTGTAAACCCCTTTCCCCTGGGTCTCAGTTACTATGTATATAAAAATAAAGGATGAATTCATTTTGTGCATCTTGCCCTTAAAACACATCCTGTCTCCAGAAGCATGTACAGCCAGAAGACTCTCAGGTAAAATACACAAAGTTCTAGCACCAATGAATGACACAGTCTAATACCCACTAGCATAAAAATAAATAGCTCAGGGGGCAGCTGGGTAGCTCAGTGGAGTGAGAGTCAGGCCTAGAGACAGGAGGTCCTAGGTTCAAACCCGGCCTCAGCCACTTCCCAGCTGTGTGACCCTGGGCAAGTCACTTGACCCCCATTGCCCACCCTTGCCAATCTTCCACCTATGAGACAATACACCGAAGTACAAGGGTTTAAAAAAAATAAAAATAAATAAATAGCTCATATACTGGACACGTAAGGCCAACAGAGAGAATGAAGAATGCAGAAGATGAGGTACTCAATGGAAAATATACTCCCTCTTCTTCAGAAAAAAAAGAAAAGTTATAACATGTACATGAGAAGAAAAATGGTGGGAAGAAGGGGAGAAGAGACAGAAAAAAAAAGAATCATTAGCATAATAGCATCAGCAAACCCTCATGCTAGAGGTCAAAGCATCCAGACATTGGCTTTTACTAATTGTCCCTTCATCCTATGAATTTTCTTACTTTAGTAGTTTATGCTATCTTCAAAGAAAACTTTTCATCTTCACATATTCTTTATGAAGGAAACAATTGCTATTCTATCGGCTGAGGAAGAGAAGATTTGAGAGGCTGAACAAATGGAACAGACACAACCCCTTCTATCTTCTTGCCTATGATTCAGTGAACCTATTTCCCAGAAGAAAAGACGCCTACCATAATTCATAGATACATCAGTCTTGGAGTGAAGATAACTTGGATTCGAATTCAGCCTTTCATACATAATAGCTGCATGGTCTTAGGCTTGCTTTTGTCTGTTGGAGCTCCTGAAAATTTTCTAAGAGGAGAGGTTACAAATGACTTAGTGATCACATCAGCATATAGTCTTCACAAAGGGAGTCCCCCCCACCCAGATTATCCTTCCTACTTTATAACCTTTACGCATTATTTAGAACCTGAATATGCAGGAAGTATATCACAAAAATCCTGTCCCCCATCTTCGTTCTTATTGTCCTTTCCTGACTTGCCAGACTTCCTTCCTTGTGTCTTCCTTCAGAAGCCTCAATCCCCATCTAATTCCTTCTCTCTGTTTGTTATCCATGACTCCTCATAGCTTGCCCACATCATCCCTTTCTAGCCTGCATTCCCACCCCCTCAGTTTCCTCCTCAGACTCTTAACGAGTCGAGAGTGACAATTTTGCCAATAGTTTTCATACATAATAACTTAAGTGCATCACTTTCCTCCAAACATGTTATCATTAGAGTTCAATTCTTCTGCTCCTAGCCTTTGTGCCTAGTAAATATATTCCTTTGACGTGTATTTTAGAAGATGGTTTCATTTTATGCATGCACCATTAGTGTGAATTGCACCAAACAGAAACAACATTTACCTGCATTCTCTAGACATAACAACTATCAGACACCATGGGCTGGCATTCTTTGGAGTACCAGGTCCTATTAATTTGGATTCATCAAAGGACCACAGGAAGGATCTTAGGCTGAAATTTTTATAGATGAGGAAACTAAAACTCCCTTAATTGAAATAATTTTTGCTCAGAGTTCCAGAGGTAGTAAAAAACAGAAATGAGATTTGAACTCAGGTCCTCTAAGTTCCAAATCCAGCATGGTATTCACTTGTTAATGCCAATAACCTGGTAAGGAAACTAGTGGGGCTGCATCATAAGCAGATTCCTATTGGATCTTCAATTGTCTGTATCTAGAATTTGCTAGGTAATATACCCATCGATTAATCAATCACACCATTAATTAGCATTGATAATCCTATCTGAGGTATTTGGAATAAAAGATGTTACACCCCAAAAAATGTGAGATGAGAGGGTGACAAGATCTTGCATTCCTCTTATATGCCAGGTACTGTGGCAAGCCCTAAAGATATAAGGCTTACCTCAAAGATTTACCTTCTATTTAAATTTCATAGCTTAGGCCCCAAGACAGAGGCAGGCTAGGTTAGCAGTTCTCTTCCTAATTCTTCCAAGTTTTATCAACCTAGTGTTTCTGTCCCCCCAAATCACTCTGGATATTTTGTATATGATCTTATATTTACATACATCCATATATTTTATTTCCTTGAAGTAGAATATAAGCTCTTTAAGGGCAGATGCTATTTTTCCTTTTAATATTTGAATCTTAATACTTAATTCAGTGCCCAGAAAAAGGCACCTGACGTGCAATTTAGAGAGGTACCTAGATAGAACAGTGAGCAGTTGTCAATTAGTCAGGGTTATCTAGTTAAAATTCAGGTCTTACTGGCTCCAGGGCTGGCACTCTGTCCACTACCACCCCATTGCCAGGCACACAGTAAGCACTCAGTACATGGTTGTTGAATTGAATTAAATGACATTCCTTAGAAGTAAAGTAATTACAGCATAAATTCAGGAAGATGAGGAAGGGATATGATTCTGGAACTATAGGATTTCATAAAATTCTCTTTCTGTTCAGAGAAGTCAGCAGTCAGTGACCTTTTCATTTGAAGACTTTTCTTGAAGATGTCAAAGCCCATGAGGGTGATTCTGATAAGAAAGTCTCCAGAAGCAAACCCCCTTATACAAAAAAAAAAAAAAAAACTTCCAAAATTTCAATGAAGTTATCTCCTAGGAGTCCTCATTTGTCAGGAGGAAAAGAAACTGTGCTCTCTTAGGAAGATGAGGTGGACTTGTCTGGTAATGACAGGCTTATTGCTCTTCTGGCCTCCTTAGTGTCAGCAAAGAGAGATGAGCATTGTGGCCCAAAAAAGGGAAGGAGCCAAGTGGAAACTTCAGTTGTCATGAATGGATGAAGTCCTTTCCATACAATTCCTCCTAGAGAGCCCTGAGGGCTGGCCATGGTGCTGTCCTTCCAATGACTCACACATTAAGATTTAAGCTTCCTGAGTACCTTAGCTGATGGAACTTTGAAGAGATTTAACCTTCCCCTGCTCAGAAATTCTATAGTTTTGGAGCTTGTCATAGTCCTGCCCAGAATCAGATTGTTAATGCTTTGTGACAGCACCCCATCCCCCACACATATACCACCCATCTCTGTCAATCTCTTTTTCCTTCCCCTTCTTTCAAAAAATATAGGGAATAAGAGTACTGAAAGAGCTTTCTACCTTCCAATCATTCTTTTCACCTATCCATGTGTCCATATTAATTCCTTATTTCCTAATGCCTTTACCTCATGTTATTCCACATTCTCCATCCTTTCCTGTCACTCATTCCCTCTCTCCCTCTGCATTGACACCCTCTTCCCCCCCACCCCCATTTCTTCTTTCTGTCTCTCCTCTCATTTGTAATGAGGCTGCTCAACTGCCGGAGGGTCAGCAATGTATATCACTGAGGGATCAGCGTGAGGGCCACCCTGACAAGGAAAGCTGTCATCAAATTTTACAGCTTCATATAAAATGCAGAGTCCATGGCAAGGACAGTGATGGGACTGCAAGGGCAAGGTAGAAGATTTTGGGGGAAAGGGAATGGAAGTAGGGATGGACTATATGGTAAGGGGGAACATAAGCCTGCATCATATCTGCCAGGATCCATTCCAAGAAATGATAACATTCTCATTCCCTGGGACTCTAGAATACACCACACATGTCCCACAATCTCAAAAACTTTAGTCGTAGTGTATGATTTCATTGCCATGAGAAGAAATAAGTAGACATCCCACCTGGTTATCTGCAAAATATACTGGAAACTATCTATGTTCTTTCTATGACTGATCTAAGGGCAGAAGGGTCCTCAGCCTCATCGTTTCCAAACCCATTTTTCTTACAAAGAAGGAAGGTTGGGTCTAAGCAGGTAGGAAGGAAGGCACTGTGATCCAAAGGCAAAAACAATCGTTTTGGAATCAGAGGATCTTGGTTCAAATGTCACCCATGGTTTAAAATCCCAGACCTGCCACTTGCTACATATGTGATCTCATACAAGTCACAAAACCTCTTTGGACCTCAATTTCCTCCATTGTAAAAAATATTGAAGCTTGATCTTTGCTAAGGTGACTTATAGTTCTAAATCTATGATCCCGAGAAATTATTCTCCTAAATTCACATAGTTGGCAAGTGGCAGAGGCAGGATTCAAACTGATATCTTCTGGCTGCCCAGATATCATGTTCTTTGTTTAAGGATGTAAAACATTAGAGTCCATAATCCAGAAAAGACCAGGTTATATTAATAGGTCATTATAAGAGAGATTAGCAAGGGGAGAGAGGAGATGTATAGAAGTGTCTCTTGATGTATGGCTCTTTGTCTTGAGACCCTTAGGGAAGTCTCCTGACTATTTAGCAGAGATTAGAAGCCCAAGCCAGGCAGTGTAACTTAGTCTGTATGACACCTTGAGACTATTTAAGAGCCCTTGAGAAATATACGTGTTTGAGAAACCAAGTACGAATGTAGTTAACCATCATCTCTGTGTTTGAGTGTTTGTGGATATCCAGTGCAGTAAAAATATAAACAGCAAAGATACAGAGAATTCCTGCTCCATAAATTCCTCCCAGAAGAAAAGTCTGATTGATCAAAATTGCCGATGTAAGAACACTGTGAACAATAGCAGGGAAATATTGTTTCAGTCCAACCCAGCTGTGGTGAGCAGTTCTGAGATGGTGAAATAGTGAGATATACATAGCAGGGACAACACAAAAAAAAAACTGAATAATGACAAAAGGTTCCTCCTCTAGTTATTTATTAGGGAAGCAAAGGGTGTTTTCTTGTCTCCTTTGGGGGGAGAAAACTGTGATAAATGGAGACTTAGTTTTCCTGGTATGCAGGGGCTGACAAAATGAGGCGATCAGATTGGAAATCAAAGCTCTCAACATAGTTGGCAGCTTGCCGGGGATTTGCAGCCACCTTAAATTAGGAAGGGTTGTGGGGGAAGGGGAGAGGAGGCGATTGCTGCCATCTCTCCACCCTTTATCCCCACACAGGAGTTAATTTTGGCTTTACTTTCATATCATCCAGATGAAAGTACCAAGAAAGGATGACAGAGGAAATGCAACAAGAAAGAAACATAGAGAAGGAGAGGGAGAAAGATCATAACTTCTAAACCCTTCAATACAAAATAAATGTGTTATTATATCATTTAAGAGAGTGTTGAAATATAGAAGAAAAGGGGACATATGGAATGAAGAGAGTTAACAAGATAGAGATCCTCTGTGAATGCTTTCTACCTTTCCAGTTTTAAATATATGATTTTTTAACTTATCTGTTTACATTTTGGAACTAGTAGGACTCTCTTGTTATAACTGATGAGTGCTTTCTAGGCCCTAGTATGGAACTGGAGAATGGGTAGAGATGGAGAAAGCTATGCTTTTCCCCTCCTCTTAAAGCCATCTTCTCTTCAGCTGCTTTGATGAAAGGACCTTATCCATTAATTATGCCAACTTCCCCCACCTTCCAGGACCAAGAATCATAATCAAACTAATCCTGCCATTACATTTGAAAAAAAGGAAAATGAGTCCATTCACTAATGTAGTAATTTTCCAAATTAAAATGACCTTCTTAGGACACAGCTCTCTAATATTCCACTATTAGAGGAAATACCACTATTAGAACATAAGCTCCTTGAGGATGGGTGCTATATTTTGTTTTTTTCAATCCCTACACTCCATCTTGGAATCAATATTGTGTATTTGTTCCAAAGCAGAAGAGGGGTAAGGGCTAAGCAATGGGGTTTAAGTGATTTGCCAAATGTCACACAGTTAGGAAGTATCTGAGGTCAGATTTGAACCAAAGGTCTCCCATCTCTAGGCCTGGTTCTCAATCCACTGAGCCACCTAGTTCCCCCACAATTTTGTTTTAATGGGCATTTAGTATGGTACTTGTTTAGTATGATTCATGGTAAACATTTAATAAACACTTTTTCATTCATTCAATCATTTATTCATTAAGTGCCCTGAAAACTTCAGAAATCTTGACAGCCATCCTATATGGTGGGTCTTTTGGCTCCTTCTCTTCCTTGTGCCTCCATCTTCTTTCTTATTCTTCTCTAATCCAAATAGTGGAATAGGTAAAAAGAGTATAAAAGAGGGAGTTGGATTGGTAGGTTCCAGTCTTGGTTTAGCAAGCTGTGTGACCTTGAACAGGTCATTTCAAAAGAAGCACCCTGAGCTTGTTTTTTCATCTGTAAAACAAGGGATCTAGACCACAGAATGCCTGGGTCCCTTCCAGGTCCAAAATCCTGACTCCCAAACTGCCCCTGAAATAGTCTCTGAGTCTTCATCTCATGGATTGATTCTGCCCTCTGGTGGTTTAAGAGACTGCAGAGGAGGCACAGAAGAGGACTCATTCCAGAGATGAGTCTGGCAAGCTTCCCAGGAAAGTCTTTGGTTAAAGCCACCCAAACCCTAAATGAATACAGCTCAATATGCCTGTAATGTATTAATACCCTGATAAGCTGGTCAAAATGTGTTTCCAAATAGACCCATTACATAAGTGGCAATAAATATTAACCATCGTTCACCTCCTGTGGTTTGCGCAGAGGGAAGGTTCTGAAGCACAGATTCCTAATGATATTGGGAGAAAGATGATGTGGAAAACTCTGACCTCTAGGCTGATGGGGGTCCCCTCTGACTAAAATCCCCCACACCATGCATTTTTGCCCTTTGCCCACCTGATAGCTTTCCATTTTATTTTACAACCTCCAATCTGCTACATGTTGTGGTGAACAGTGTCTGCCTTTTCTGTTGCTGCTTGCCGCATTGGATGCTTTTATGGGCATTGATTCCCCTTGCTGGTTCCCCAAAGAGGTATTTTTCCTTGAGCCAGACCTTCATTCCAGGGGATTTCAGTGTCTGCCACTCTAAACGCTGATTTATTACCACCCTGGGTTTTATTCTCTTCTACACTTGCTGCTAAGCCTCATTCATTTAGTGTGCTGGGAACAACAGAGTAGAAGAAGGTGTTGTTAAAATGGGAAGAGAAGACACTCAAGTGGACTTTGTGATGCATAAAGTTGTATTTACCAGCCCCCAGGCCCCCCAGATCTGTCCTCCGGGTCACCTGTGTTTTCAAGGACTACACTGAGAGTGACTTCAGTAATCCTGGCATGGAAATGGGCTCTCAAATACCATATAAGCTCTGGACCACCCTTGGATACAAAGACTATATCTTTGGATTGTTTTCTCCAGGAGAAATAATTGGTTTGTGCTGGTCTAGCACACTGTTTCTCTGTCCTTGGGAAGAATGCTAGTCAGGATTATGATTTTCCAGACTATGTGGAGTAAGGAGAGGGAGGGAAGAAGAATCATGTAAGATAGGTAGGTTCAAGATTAATAACTTAATTAGGTCTCTCAAGGACTAAAGATCATGCACACCAACTAGACAACCAAAAAGGAATTATAATTATTTATAACAACTTTCCATAAAAAGGCTAAAAATAAACACATTTTCAATAGTCAATAAAATGTTTGAGTTCATCAGTAGTCCTCAGCCCTATGATTATGGGTTTAGAGGTTGTTGTTTGTCCTTCATTTTCAAATAGGACCAATGACATCATGGGGTGATACCTTGGTTCCTGTATGAATTGGGTTTAAGTGAGGCAGAGTTGCACAAAGTCATCAACATCACTCTCTCTTCTAGAGACATTGAGATCCAGTGGCAGGACAAAAGTCAGGATGACTGGTGATGGCTCAGATGCAGTGGATGACCTTGGCATCTTTGATGTCTGACCAAGCTCAAAGTGTTCCACAGCAACTGTTTCAGCTGCCTTTGTGACAGTTGGAAAAATTGTTCTCATATCATGTACCTATTATACCAGAGGAAGTCTTCACATATTTGGATAACACACTAATTCACTGAAAGGCTTGTGACTCATTGGTTACCCTCACCCTGGTTTAGCTTGTCTGTTATGATGGTTTATCAGAGTTTGACCTTTGTACATACTACAGCTTCTTGTGGTGAGTTGGGTTGGAAATAGATCCCAAAGGTGCTGGTTTAAGGGAGATTAATAACTATCTAGTCCAACATCCTTATTTTACTGATGAGGCCTAAAGCAGGTTGTCCAAAGTAACACAATTAATAAATGGTGGAGCTGGGATTTGAACCAAAGTTTTGGACTCCATGGTACAATTCTGTGTTGTCATTATTGTGTAATTTTATTTTTTCATGTCAATACAATTCTTAATAATCACTTTCTGGCATTTTGTGATCCACATTCTCTCTCTCTCTCTCTCTCTCTCTCTCTCTCTCTCTCTCTCTCTCTCTCTCTCTCTCTCTCTCTCTGTCTATCTGTCTATCTTCCCAAGATGGCAGGTAATATGATATAGGTTGTACTGTGTTGTTGGACAATACATATTTCTATGTTCATCATATTGTGAAAGAAGACACATATCACTTACTCTAGAGAAAAATTCATGGAGGAAATAAACTGAAGAATAGTATCCTTCAGTCTGTATTCAGACTCTATCAGTTCCTTCTGTGGTGGTAGAGAGCCTTTTCCAACATAAGTCCCTTGGAGTTGTGTTAGATCCTTTCATTGATGATAATAGTTGTCATTCACAGCTTATCATTGTACATTATTGCTGTTACTAGGTACAACAATCTCCTAGTTCTGTTCACTCTACTTTACATTTCATATAAATCTTTCCAGTCTTTTTTTTTGTCCGTGTTACAATTCCACCTCTCAGTCTTAATTGCATCTCCAGAAGCCAAGCAACACATGATATCCAACAACTCTCTAAAGTCCAAGTTTCTATATCTCCAGGTACCAAGTCACCTCAGAATTTAATTCCAAGTCCAATCTTTTGCTGACTGATCTACTCCTTCTGGGAGAAATGAAATGTGAAAAATACCCCAGCTTGGTAGTAACTTGTACCACCACAAGCTGTGCGCCCTGGTGGCTTTTACCTAGAATACTCTTGCCCAGCAAACTCAAAAGTTGAATAAGCTTCTCTTCCTGGTAGATACTCAATTTTAGGGAGTTCTTCCCACTAAATTGAATCTGGGCTCCCTATACCTAGCTTTTTTTTGGTAGGTAAATAATAACATTTGTGAGGTCCAACAATACTGAAGAAATAAATCTTTTTGTTCCTTCCTATTGCTCCATATTCTATCTCTCTACTTTCTAAACTTAAAGTTTTCACAATTATCCGAATATGATAGATATTCTGTCTCTCTTGTCCTTCTCCCCTTCCTCTCATCTCAACAAATTATCAGGTCAGAGTCATTTTGCCAGAAATATCTATTAAGAAGTTATTAGATGGTAGACAAGAAGCTTAATGGTACACTGAATAGAGCACTGGTCTTGGAATGAGGAAGACACATCTTCCTGAGTTCCAATCTAGCCTCATACACTTACTAATTGTGTGACCCTGGGTAAATGATTTAACCCTGTTTGTCTCATCTATAAAATGAACTGGAGAAGGCAATGGCAAATCATTCCACTATCTTTGCCAATAAAAACCCCAAAATGAGTCACAAAGAAGTGATGGAACAATGACAAGTGGCAGACACTGAACTAAGTATTAGGTTTACAAAAACAAAAGTGAAATGATTATGGCCCTCAAGGAACTTTCCTTCTAATCAAGGAGACAATAGGGTTATTGCATCATAGTTATAGAGATGAAAGGATGTTTAGAAGCCATCAAATCCAACTCATAGATAGATAGATAGATAGATAGATAGATAGATAGATAGATAGATANAATCCAACTCATAGATAGATAGATAGATAGATAGATAGATAGATAGATAGATAGATAGATAGATAGATAGATAGATAAACAATGATACAAGGTAGTTATGGGGTGGAGTACATTAATGATAGAGTATATTAACTAGCAACCAGAGAATCGGAAAATATATTGAGAAGAGGGTATTTGATCTGAGTCTTGAAAAACTATGAATTTGAAGAGGCAAGTATAATGAGGGAGTATAGTCCAGGTATAAAGAACAGTCAGAAAAAGCAGAGAGATGAAACATGTAGCATTGTGTTCATAATAGTGAATATAGGACAGGATGGTATGGTTTGTTCACAGAGTATGAGAAAGAAAGTAAAGTCAAGGACAACTAGAAGGATAAAAAGGGATCATGTTAATAAGAGCTTTAAAGGACATACATAGCAGTTTCTGTTTGTTCCTAGAGGCAATAAATGACCAATGGAATTGGTTGAACAGGAATTTAATAAGATCTGCCATCCTTGTGCTTTAGAAAAATCAAATTGGAATTATGTGGAGGAAAATTTATTGAAATCAGGAGGGGCTTGAAGTGAAGAGACCAAATAAACCTATTGAAATTGTCCTAAATAGACTTGAATAAAGTCTGTTCCAAAAAAAGATTCAAATCACCAAAATAATCTGTGATCTTAAGGATTTAATTATTTCCTCCAATGAGGCATATGACAACTCAACCATGACAGTCATCTGGGTGACTCATGTCCTCTCCAAAGATTTCCATAGTAAAATCTACCTAGCATGCTCAAGAAATGATTAGTCAAACTCAAGAAATCATTAGTCAACTAAATTGAAGATGGTTATAGAGCTGCCCGGGAAAAGAGATTACAAGGTAGAGAATTAGAGAAAGGAGAATGGTCATATTGGGGGGTAGGAATCTGAAATCAATTAACTTTTCATTCCTAAAGTGAAAGGTACAGTATAGCTCCAGAATACTACTATGTTTGGGATGTCATCTACTCTTGTAACTTTTTCTGGAATTTGGTTAGAACCTTGAAATCTTTTAGAAATCAGGGTGGAACCGCTTCTGTTGTAGCCCCAAGTGCCCTACAGGGCAAACAGCTCTAAATTTGGATCTAGAGGCTTTCAGTTAGAATCCTGGCCATATCGTTTACTAGTTATATGAACCTGGGAATTCTTAAATTCTTGAGGCCTCATCTATAAATGAAGGGGTTGGACTAAAAGTCTTTTGCAGACCTAACGTTTTATGAAGAGCTTGGCTTGGTCACTCAGTGGCTTGTATAAGTAAACATACCCTCTTGAAGTTTTACTCCAGAAGCTACACAACAATTTTGATTATGGTTATCTCGAACCTCCCATTTTTTTCTGCATTAATCATATCTTCTCAGTCCTGCCATATAGTTGCATCATGTTGAAATCTGGTATTTAGCTATAATCTTATCTGTTCCCTAAATTCTAATTCCTTGCTCTTGTCTTTCCTGCACTCAGTCAGACCCTTAGTAAGTACTTCTTCATTTGACTACATTTAGTAATATAATACTACTCAGCCAGGCAATCAGGTGCCCCCTGTTGGTTTCTGGGGTGACTGAGGGTTCTCATCTCTCTGTGTCATTCCTATGTCAGAGTCCAGCAAGCTGGTTCAATCAAATCATGGAAGTAAGATTAGAATCTCCTGAACAGAAATCCTGTCTACAGCATTCCTGACAAGTGGTTATCAGTAATAAGGTGGAAGCAAAATAAGTGTGAAGTAATGTAGGTGGAAGAAAATTCATCACTTTGATCATTTTGAAGTTTTTCCCTGCAAAGTTTCCCCTGATATACAGAATAAAGACTTAATTTCTCTGCCTGGTATATAACTCCTCTATAATAAAGTCCATATAAATTAAAAGCCCGGTCTCCCTCTACCTTCAATTTGTGCTTTGTTGTTGTTATTGTTTAGTCATATTTGAGTTTTTATGACCCTACATGGAGTTTTTTTGGCAATGATATTGGAGAATTTTTCTATTTCTTTCTCCAAAGATAAGGAAACTGAGGCAGACAGGATTAAAGGACTTGCCCATGGTCACACAACTAAGTAGGTGTCAGAGGCCAGATTTGAACTCAAGAAGATGAGTTTAAGAAGATGTGCCACCTATATGCCCCATATACTCTATACTACAAGGATATTGGAGGTATCTACAATTTCTCAAAAAGATCTGCTTTCTGAAACTCCACACTTTTGTTCATGCTATTTCCCTTTATCTAGAATTCCCTCCTCCAACTTTCTCCTTGTCAAAATAATTCCCATCTTGCAAAGAAGAAATCAATTTGCCACCAGCTCCATGAAAATTTTTTTGAAATCCCTCTCCCTCCTTTCATGTCCACACCACTAGAAATGGTTTTTCCCTCCCATAAATTTCTAGAGCACTGTGTTTTTTTCCTCTTATGGCACTTAACATACTCTTACCTGTTATTGTGAGTATCGATGAGACCATATATGTAAAACATATTTTACACATATCCATAACTACATATATATGTATATATATATGTATATATATATACATCAAACATTAATCCACTAATGGAAAGATGCTGAAATTGGAGTCAGAAAGTCCTTATTCTTAATCTTGCTTTAGATACTGGCTATGAGACCATGGGCAAATCACTTAGACTCTCTGAGCCTCAGTTTTCCCATTTGTAAAATGAGCATAATAATATCTTCACAGTGATGTTGTAAGACATAAATGAGATAATCTTTGAAAAGTACTTTGAAAAATGTAAAACATCATAAAATATGAGCTGTAATTATCATCCATCCATCCATTCATTTATTGAAAAGTCTCATTAACATCAAAATATTCATAGCAGTACTTTTTTTTTACTACTAATAAAAAAACTGGGAGCTTAATAGATTCCTATTGATTGAAGAATGTGGCTAAACAAATCCTAGTAGATGAATATAATGGGATGCTACTGTGCTTTAAGAAATAATGAATATGGGGCAGCTCTAGGTAGCTCATTGGATTGAGAGTCAGGTGTAGAGATGGGATGTTTTGCGTTCAAATATGGATGGTCTTGGACACATCATAGATGTGTGACCATGGACAAGTCACTTCACTCCGAATACCTAACCCTTACCACTCTTCTGCCTTGGAACTGTTACTTTATATCCGTTTTAACATGGAAAATAAGATGTTTATTTTTTAAAAAGCAATGATTATGAAGATTTCGGAGAAGCGCCAGAAGACTTATATTAGAGGACTATGTGGGCTCTCCTCCATTCTGTTAGTAATATATCTCTCTGATGATATCCTTTCCATGTCTGCATGAATCTTCATTTTTCATTCATGCTCACCAGGCACTTGTCTATTGCCCTTTGGGTGACCCCTCAGCTTTTCTAGAAACCATAGTGTTCCATGATTCACAACCATATATCATAATCAGAAGAATATTGGTGTTAATGAAATGGACCTTTGTTGCAGGGAAAAGCTCAGAGATTACTAAAAGCACTGTATAATTTCTCAAACATTATCCACCATTGTCATCTCATCTCTTTTACTTAATTCTAAAGTCTTTAAGGATGAACACTATTTTATTAACCTCTGAAATCTCTCTATATACCATAATCTCTAGACTAAGGGCATATAAGTGTCCAAAAATACTCATTGAACTGAATGTTTATGTCTATAATATTTGGTAACTATCCAGAACACCATTCCCTGCTCCAAGGTCCTTCAGTCTATATTGGTCAGGAGTTTGGATTATGTAGCCCAACCCAAGTCTAGTGGGCTGCTCTCAGGCTATCTTAATGCCATTTCATATTCTTTTCCTCTAGTTCCCACCTACCCAACAGGTTTCTATTTCTAGCCCTGGGAATAGAAATAAAGCCAACGCTACTATTCTTAGAAAGAATATGTTGGGGCAGTTAGATAGCTCAGTGGAAGAGTGTCCAGCCTGGAGCTGTGAGGATTTGGTTCACATCTGGCTTCAGATACTTCCTACCTTTGTGACTCTGCTTTGGAAACATTACTTGTAGCAATTCTAAAACAGAAGATAAGAGTTTAAAAAAAAAAGGAAAGAATGTATTAGTCCTTTGCCCAGTAACTTTTTTCACTATCCATCTTCCCTTACCAGTACTCCCATACATACATACATACATACATACATACATACATACACACACACACACACACACACTCATTCTCCTACTAGGCTGTATGCTTCTTGATGACATGGACTGCTTAGCTTTAAGTGTTTGTTTTTCCATTGCTTAGTGTGGCACAGACTGATTTTTTTTTTACTCATTAATATCCTATGGGATGCATGGGAAGGGGGTTGCCACTCTGGCTTCTTGTATGCAATGTTATCAAAATCAGAATATTTCATCATCGAGAATGTCCTTCTTTTCTTTGTTTTAAAGCATGGAATAATATTCCAAAAGATTTGATTCCTGATTTAGTTTGCTCATGTATTCCTTGTGCAAGATCTTTAAAATTTGTGTTCCTTCATCCTCCTCTTTTAAATTTCGGGGAATCTGCTTGTAGCTAGAACTCCTAGATAGAGATTTCAGAGTAGAGCTTTTACACTTACCGTGGAGCATGTTTAGCTTTTTGTGACTGAAAACACTTGTATATGCTCTGACCCCTAAACCCATGCAAAGAAAGATCTGGCATCATTTGAAGTAAGTCTATGAAATAATCACCTATTAGATAGGCTAATAGTTTCTCTTTTTCCCCCCCAAACACGAAAATACACTCTGCCTTTCCTCCACTAATCTGCTGAGGACATGGTACATATAATTATATTAGGAGGAAAATACACCTTATTTAAGGCATCATAAACTATGTGACTTTTATCCTCTGAAAATCTAGGGGAATCTGCATTGGAAACCAGTACTACTCCTTTTCCCTTAGTTTTCTAGTTCAATTTGGTTCAGTCTTTTATTAAGCAGCGTCCTGGCTCCTGCAGGTAGCTTTATTGTTATTCCCTTTCTCCTAGGGTGGTCACTTAGATTTCAGTGAATAAAAAAAGCCCAACAGAGAAGTCTGTCTATAAATGGGAGAGTGAGAATTGCCCTGAGCTGGAAATGGAATTTGTGAAAGGAAATTTAGTTTAATCCTTATAGGGGTAGGCAGAGGTCTGGGCCATATCATCAGCAATACCTGTACAAGTTTTGTAGTAGTTGTTGTTATTTTGTTTCGTTTTTGTTTTTTCCCCAAAGTAAATAAAACAGTTTGCATTAACATGCAAATAGCCAAGTAGAAGAAGAGGGGAGGTTAGATGGTTAGCTGAATTATTAGAGTTGTGACTGCAGAACTCTAAGGATCTGACATCTTGTTGGTAGGGGCTAATGATTGACTCATTTAGACTCCAACTCTACCATATCTTAGGAGATAGCTTTTGTAATTTGTGGAGGGGAAAATCAATTGATGGCCAGCTATATAGTATTGAATGTCTCTTAACTTAGCCAGGCTAGTCTTAGGACAACAGATACAGGGACTATTGATGTCTATCACTGAAGCTTTTCTAGCTTGTAAAGATCTACCCTATTTTGACCTCCTTTGGGAAGTCTTTCAGAAATGCAGGGGCTACCTTTATACCATAGTGAGACATCACAGTAAAGTTTGGTAGAGGTTCTCACCAGGACAAAAATGCTTTAAATACAAGCCTGGCAGCATACCAGTCTAGAAGACCAGTCTAGTTAAGAACAAAGAAATTCATCACTAATGATTTGAATGTCAGATGATAAATTCCTCTCCTCTCTCCAAAGATTCATTTAATCATTTGCTAAAGCCCAGAGGTATATCACATCTACAATGGTACAGGTAGAATCTTCATAGATGAAATCATGGTTCCTTGATGTGTGATGATTATTGAGAAAAAACCCAACAATGATATTTTAATTCAACAGTTGAATGAACATTTTAGTTCCCACCATGTGGAAGGCACAGTACTGAAAATACAAAACAAAAATAAAATGGGCCCTACTTACAAGGAGTTTATATTTTATGGGGGCCTGGGAAGTGGAGAGGAAGCAGTATGTAGAATCTGCACAGAGAGTGAATACAAAGTAATTTGAGAAGAGAGGGGCCATTAAAACCTGGAGATAAATCAATTGTATAAAAAAATCAAGCCATTCCCCAATTGATAAATGGGCAAGAGACATGAATAGGCAATTTTCAGGTAAAGAAATCAAAAGTATCAATAAGCACATGAGAAAGTGTTCCAAATCTCTAATAATTAGAGAAATGCAAATCAAAACAACTCTGAGGTACCACCTCATACCTAGCAGATTGGCTAAAATGATAGCAGGGGAGAGTAATAAATGTTGGAGGGGATGTGGCAAAATTGGGACATTAATGTACTGCTGGGTGGAGTTGTGAACTGATCCAACCATTCTGGATGGCAATTTGGAACTATGCCCAAAGGGCGCTAAAAGATTGCCTGCCCTTTGACCCAGACATATCATTGCTGGTTTTGTACCCCAAAGAGATCATAGATAAAAAGACTTGTCCAAAAATATTTATAGCTGTGCTTTTTGTGGTGGCAAAATACTGGAAAACGAGGGTATGAAGGTATGCCCTTCAATTGGGGAAATGGCTGAACAAATTGTGGTATATGCTGTATACTATTGTGCTCAAAGGAATAATAAACTGGAGGAATTCCATGTGAACTGGAAAGACCTCCAGGAATTGATGCATAGTGAAAGGAGCAGAGTCAGAAGAACATTATACACAGAGACTGATACAGTGTGGTAAAATAGAATGTAATGGCCAATGTAATGATCCAGGACAATTCTGAGGGATTTATGGAAAAGAATGCTACCCACATTCAGAGGAAGAACTACAGGAGTGGAAATACAGAAGAAAAACAACTGCTTGAACACATGGGTTGATGCAGACATGATTGGGGATGTAGACTTGAAACGACCACACCAATGCAACTATCAATAATATAGAAATAGGTTTTGATAGATGACACATGTTAAACCCAGTGGAAATGTGCATTGGCTATGGGGACGGTAATGGGGGGCAAAGAGGAAAGTAAAAACATGAATCATGGAACCATGGAAAATTTTTCTAAAAAATAAAATAATTAAAAATAAAAAGCTAGAGATATCAGGAAGGGTATAACAGAGGAGGCAAAAACCTGAAGTGAGTCTTGAAGAAGGAAAAGAGGATAAGAGGAAAGGGAGAAGAGACAGAGATGAGGAAAGGGGCACATCTTAGGCATGGAATAGTCAGGGATGACTTCATCAATTACAAAAGTGGCAGCAGTGATGCTGAGTTTGAAGTTGAGTATGAGAAAAGAGATCATATGAGATAAGTTTGTCAAGTTAGATTGGAGCCAGAAAATAGATGTCCTTTAATACCAATATATGGAGTTTATATTTTATCCTGGAGCAAGGGATTTTATCCTTTTTTGTGACAAAGACGCCTTTTAAAGTCCAATGAAACCTATGGACCCCCTCTATCAGTTAACAATGAACATTTTTAAGCACTTACTATTTGCCAGACACTTTGCCAAGTTCTAGAATAGGTCCTATTGCCAGTGCTTTTCAGAATGTTTTAAATGCATAAAATAAAACATGTAGGATTATCGAGGAAACCAATTATATTGAAATATAGATACCAAATTAAAAAAAGAAATCTTTTGAAGTGAGATGTGAGTTAATATCAAGCTATAAAGGGATTGTAAGTTTGATCTGATCTGTTCCTTAAGAACACTGTGTTTTTGACCTTAATATTAATGGAAGGACATATTAAAAGGAAGGAAACTAATTAAGAGTTCATCACCATAGTCCAGGTAAAAGATTAATATGGTTGAAACAAAAGCTATGGCTCTATGAATGGAGAGAATAGCAAAGATATGAAAGATGTAATGGTAATAGCTTTGGAATCTGGTTGAATATGGAGGGAGGCAGAAAAAGAAAGAAGAGTTAAGGATGACTCTGAGTTTACAGTTCTCATGGCTAAAGAATGATGATATCTTCAACAGAAATAGTGAAATGTAAAAGAGCAGGAGTGAGCTTAGAGGAAATCATGAGTTCTGTGTGGATATAGTGAGTTTGAGATGCCAAAGGAATGGCCATAGCTTTATTTAACAAGAACTTTTAGACGCAAGACTGGAGCTAAGGATAGAGATAAGGGGGTATATATAGAGTGAGGAATCATATGTATAAATGATAACCAAACTCATGTAATCAGCGTGAGAGATAATATAGAGAGAAGAGAAGATCATAGAGGAGAGATAACCTAGGACACTTTATGTAGCACCATCTTATAAAGGAAAGCCCTTTATGAATTTCCTATATATTACATGAAAAAGTCCTCCAGTCAGTTAAAAAAAACTACTTAGTTTCCTATTCTCTCACTTTCTCTTGACATAGTCATCAGTAAGTCCTTTGGTTTCTCTGGGCCTCGGTTTCTCAAATCGCTAAATTGAGGGTTAAGGTGATTTCTTAAGTTCCTTGCATCTCTAACATCTTATGATTTCTAAGATCTTACAGTCTCATCTGTTTCAAGTGGGGAGGGAAAGGGGGAAAACAGATATGGAGAGTGGATCTGTGATTTTATTGGAATAAGAAACTTCTGAGTCAGAAAACTCTGTGTGCCAGTTCCGGTTAAGTATTTTTCTGCAATTTATAGCCTTAGAGAGTTTTCTAGAGCATTGAAAAACTTAATTGCCTTGACCAGGATCACATAACCAGTACATATCAGAGGATGACTTTGTATATAGTTCATTTTTACTTAAATTTTGTTTTCCTCAATAAAATACAGGCTCCTTATATTTAAGCAGAGATGGACTTTGTTTTTGTTTTGAAAAACATCAATCCCCAACCCCCTGCCACAATGTTTGGCTCATAGTGAGTGCCTAATAAATGCTTGTTGATTGAATGATTAGTCCTCACAGGAACCTTGTGTAATGGGGTATTGGGAGGACAGAGATAGAAACCAGACCTGTTATGTCAGTGTTACAGGGAATGCCCAAATGAAAAAGCCCCCTCTAGCCATGGCATGTCAACACCTTCTTTGAAACTTATCTTTTGATAGATGAGCCACCTGGAGCTCTGAGAGGTAAGTGATTTATTTGCCCACGGTAATATTACCAATAGGGATAGATAGGTGGCATTGTGAATAGAGCCAGGAGTCAGGATCCTGAGCTCAAATCTAGCCTCAAACACTTACTAGCTGTGTGACTGTGGGCTAGTCACTTAATCCGGTTTGCCTCAGTTATTTATCTGTAAGTTGAGTTGGAGGAGGAAGTAGCTAACTATTCCTGTAACTCTGCCAAGAAAACTCTAAATGGGGTCTGGAAAAATCAAACACGACCGAAATGACTCAACAAAAATATAGCCAATATGAATAAGAGGCAGGATTTGAACACATGTTTACTGACTTTGAGACCAACCCTTCACTTTATGCCTTGCTGCCTCTCAATAGGCATTACAAATGCTATTTTCCCCATTCTTCAGGTAAGAATCCAGAAGCTTAGGGAATATTAAGTAGTTCTCTGAAGGTTACACAGCTAACTAGCAAAGGGCAAACTCTTGCTTCTCTCTCCCCTAACGGGGAGATACTAATGGTGCAGAACTTGGGTGAGCAGGGTATAAAGTATCTCAGAGCCCAGGGGAGGGGAAGACCCTGCTTTTCTTCTATTACAAATCTTTGCGATTCCCCTGATAATTACAATGAAAGAAGCAATCATGTTGCTAATTTTACTCTTCACTTTTAAATTCTAATTAATATTATTCAATTCTTCTACGTCCTGCTGGGTTGAAATAAAACATGCTCTTTTGCTCTCCTAGCCCCCCCTTTCCCAGGGATTTGCATAAGAAATGAAAGTCATGTTCACCATTTACTACACTTCAGTAATTAACTAGGATGCCCTGTCACCCTCCCCACCCCCTTCACTCTCCCTTTCTCTGGACCCTTCCTCCCTCAGCTTCTGTCTTCCATTTCTTCTTCACTTATATCTTGTAGCCAGAGTAAATAAAATTTCCAGGATACTCTGGTCCTGCAGGAAGCAAAACTACGATTTCAGAGGATACTGAGGAGGATAGGTATGAGAAGAAAGGAAAGCTCTGGCTATCTCTAAGTAAAGGGTAAGAGTAATGAGGCCAGGCATATCCAAAGAATCTTAGAAACAGAAAAGGACTTTGGAGATCCTTTATATTTTCCAGATGAGGAAATTGAGGTCTGGGGAAATGTTAAGTCCTGCGTCAAAGCTCAGAGTTGAATTAGAAGATCAAAAAATATCTTAGTGTCACCTGAAGAGATTTATGGAGATTTAGAAGTGGCAAAGACCTTAGAAAGAGGTTGGGTGACCTACTTGAAGTCACTGGCAAAGTAGGATCACTCCTTCTAGCCCCAAACTCTTTCCCTTACTGGAAGCTGCCTTCTCTAGGTACATGCTTATTGGCTTGTGCAACTAATAAAATAAATGCTAATGGGTTGCTTGGCTAATTTGCAAGTGATCGGGGCCAAAAGCCATATCCTGAGAAGACTCACTGGACTGATCATATTCTATTTATCTGTCTGTCTCTCTCTGTCTTTGTCTTTCCCTCTCTCTTTGTCTCTGTCTCCCCTATCTCTCTGTGTATCTCTGTCTCTTTCTGTATCTGTCTTTTTGTGTCTGCCTCTGTGCCTTTATTGCTGTCTTTCTGTCTCTGTCTGTCTGTCTGTCTGTCTTTTTGTCTGTCACATATTGAAAGACTTCTTCCTTTTCTCCTCATTAGTAACCTCACACCATCAATGTTCTGTAGCATTTGGTAGAATGCATTGTGTGCATTTCAGAAGACTAATCTGGTATGTTAGGCCTTTGATACCTTGTAAAGGAGAAGAAGCTCTAGAGAATTAAGCTTTTAGGAGATCAAGGATGACTTCTTGAGCAGTGATTCTAATCATAGTGCAGCTTCCTTTCCGTCTTACAAGGAGCTACAATCTTATTCCCATCCCCGTAGTCTGAGTCTGTCTCTTGAATTCTGCCTGTTTAGTATGATGGGAAGCCACAATCAACTAAAGCTGACTTCAAGTTGTAGAAAATTCCTAAGGAAAATAGGCTTGAATGAATCTGGAAAAATATTGGCCATTTGCAGTAGGAGGGTCCCAAGGCAACCCATGGAGGAGAGGAAGTAACCCAAACAGAATTCATCCCAACAGAATTCCCTTATAAAGGAAATTCACTAAAGATATCAAGAGATTTTTAAAAAAAGTTTACCTTCTGTCTTAGAATCAATTCTGAGCATTGGTTTCAAGTAGAAGAACAGTTAAGGGCTAGACAATGGGGAGTCAAGTGACTCATCCAGGATCACACAACTAGGAAGTGTATGGGACCATATTTGACCTCCCTTCCTTAGGCCTGGCTTTCAATCCATTAAGCCACTTTACTTTTCCCATCAAGAAATTTTAAAAAATTATTTTGATAATTATTTTCACAAAGATGATAAAAGGAAATATACTTCAAAAGAAGCCAATTTATCATAAGTTACTAAGGGATAAGTCCAGTGATTGTGGTAGACTTATTCCCAACCCTTCTTCCTCCTTGTCTATCAGTTGAAGTCCTATTTCCTAAGAATTCTGAGTTGTGGCTCCAAAGAAGGCAGTTCTTCGACAGTGAAGTTCTCACTTGCTCTTTTCCCTTTGTTGCATCCTTGTGGTTGTGGCATTAAGACTTTGTGAACTGGTCCATTGTTTAGGATGCTATTATCTGCATGCCATTATGATTTCATGTATATCAACAGTATTCTTTATATCCTAAGCTCCTAGAAAATAAAGATTCATTAGACCTGATTTGTTCAGAACCTTTCCATCCATGGCAACACAGGCATATAAGTGGTTTAATATAGGGTCATGCTGGGGCCAGCTTGAACAGCCTTTGGACAGCAGATTGTTAAATTTTCAGTGTTAGCATTTACACCTTGGAAATTGGCAAAGCTACAAAACAGGGCTGAATTTATTATTTGATTCATTGTTTAAGCATAAGAAATTGATAGATAAAATGTTAATAAGACAAGTTAAACTTTGAAATCCATCGTGGGCACCTCTCCCTCCTCAGAATGAAGGTTGTTAAATATTTACCAGCCTTTTTTTTTAAACTCTTTCCTTTAGTCTTAGAATAAAAACTAAGTATTGGTTCCAAGGCAGAAGAATATTAAACTGTAGCAAATGGGATTAAATGACTTGCCCAGGCTCACACAGCTGGAAAGTGTCTGAGGCCGCATTTGAACCCCTTATTCCAGGCTTCATTTTCTATCCACTGAGCCACTTACCTGCCCCCAGCATACTCCTTTTTAATGATAATAATAGTAGTGGTATGGAGTTGGATCAAAGGATTCCTTAAAGATCATATAATGTAACTAACCCTCTCGTTTTGCAAATGAGAAAACTGAGGCCAAGAGGGGATTAAGTGACTTGTCCAAGATCATACTGAGAGACATAAAGAAAATAAGGGAGAGAGCTAAAAAGGAACATAGATCCTTTGATTCCGAATCCACTTCTCTTTCCACTATAACAAACACTTCTCGAACTTGTCAAATAACACACTTTTAAATTCTCTTGCCTTTTTTCTTACCAGAACAACTCTTGTAAAGATAAAGGTGCCAACATCTTTTAGTAAACATGCAGACTACCTCCTTTATCATTGTATTTGTTCCCCCTCAACAGCTAGCATAGTATCTTGCTGTAGGAGTCAGTCAGTCAGTCAACAAGAATTTGTTAACTGCTTAATATGTGCCAGAAGCTAGTTTCAAGGAGAATAGTAGTGAAAGCCATGAGAAATAGATAATAAAAATGTTTTGTACTTGAAGGGTGCTATATATAGTACAATATTGACAGAGCATATTTTTCACATATATCCTTTAAATTTGATGACAAAACTCCAGAGAGGGTAAATGACTTATCCCACTTTGTCACAAAGTGGGTTAGCAGCAGAGGTAGAACTAAAACCTAGGTCTCCACTTTACACTACCTCTGAATTCCTTTATTCCATGCTGCTTTCCCATATGTGCAATGTATGAGTGAGCTCTCTAGGTGTGGCCATATTTTATGAAATACTCAGTTGCAGAGAATAGAATATATTTAAATGTTTGTCACTCCAGAGCAGTTTGATAGCTCAGTACAGAGTCAGATCTGGGGATGGGATGTCCTGGGTTCAAATCTGGCCTTAGAAAGTTTGAAAATATGACCCTGGACAAGTTACTTAACCCCAATTGCCTTGCCCTTACTCTTCTGCCTTGGAACTGATACTTAGTATTGATTCTAAGCCAGAAAGTAAAGGTCTTATTAAAAAAAATCTTTGTGACTTTTAGCTCATTTGATCATTATAAATAGTTCATAGGATAATGAGATCATTGATTTAGAACTTGAATGGAACTCAGACATCTTGCAATGCATTGAACCCATTGGTAAAATCATCTTGGCAGTTGAGCTAAACCAGGCTGAAGGTAATCAATAGGTCTTACACCTGCTGATGAGTTGGGGAGGATGTCTATCCCAAGCATACAAAGACTCCTCCTAGTGGAATAGATGGATGAGAACAGTTTGTTCCAGTGGCCATGAGGGTGGCTGAAATAGGCACTTTTGGAGTGCTTAAAACTTGGTTAGACTTCAAAGATGCCAAATACATCCACTGCATCCTGGGCCATCAGCAGTCATCCTGACTTTTGTCTTGCCATTTGGACTTGGATGACTCTGAAAGAGAGAGTAAAACTGATGACTTTGTGCAACAATGCTTAAACTTAAATCCAATTCACTTCAAGTCAAGATATTAACCATGATGGCATTGTTGCTTTTCTAAAATGAAGAATGAACAACTGTAACTGAGGAAACTAGACCCCAAAGGGGTTAAATGACTTAACAAGGTCACATAGGTACAAAGATCTATATTCATAGGTTAAATGACTTTGAGGCCTATTGACCAAACATTGACCCACTTTTGATTTAGTAAGGTTTATTCCAAATAACACCATACTATCCATTTCATACCCAACCTTTGCTGTCTTTGAATATATTCGCTCTTCACCTCTGCCTCTTAGAATCATTAACTTCTTTCACGGTTTACTGGGTATGTCATTGACTACTCAAAACCTTTCAGGATCCTTCGAGCTCTTAGTACTTCTTTCCTCCCCATATTACTTTGAAATAATAATAGTTAAATTTTGAAATGATAAAAATTATGACTAGCATTCATATAGTGCTTTAAATTTTACAAAGTAATTCATGGGTATAATCTCATAATTTCAGAACAACCATATAATATGAGTTATTATTATTCCAATTTTACAGATGAAGAGACTGAGGCTCAATGTTGAGTTGTCATGGGCAATAGGTCTAGTAAGTATCTGGGGTAGAGTTCAGCACTTCATCACTTAAATGCCTAATTTATTTTGGCTTATCTAGATATCTATTGTATTGTATTCTTCTATTAGAATATAAGCTCTTTGAGGGCAAGTAAAGCAAATGCAAAATGGCATCGTGATTTCTTTAGTATAGGTAATTCTCGGTGCATATTAGATTCATTACAATTTATATCTTATTCCATGGGAATTCCTTGACAGCAAGAACTGTCTTACTCTTCTATTTGGATCACCACTACCTAGCAGCTTTACTCAGAGAAAACACTCAATTTTTAAAAATTTTCACTTAGTTCATTCACTCTTTTCTAATCTTAAAGAGTTGCCTAGGACACTAAGAGGTTAAGTGACTTCTCCAGGGTTACCGACAGTCAGCATATATCAGGGCAAGTCTTGAACCAAAGCTCCATGACTAGTTCTCTGTCAATTAAATCTACCATTGGAGGGCAAAGTTTTGTTTTGTTTTTTGATTGCTTATTAATTTGGCTTGACTTCATATTGCAAGTACTCACCAGAACATCCTTACATATTAAATATTTTGATTATATTTGTGTAAGGTTTGCTAGGTTTGGATTAGGACTATAGAAACCTCAGCACCTAAGGGGCACAGTGGGAAAGAATGCTGGGCCTGGAGGAAGGAAGATAATCTTTTTGAGTTCAAATCTTACCTCAGACATTTGCTAGCTATGGGACACTAATAACCCTGTTTGCCTCAGTTTCTTCATCTGAAAAAATGAGCTGGAGAAGGAAATGGCAAACCCCTCCAGGATCTCTGCCAAGTAAATGAATGTGACAAACAGTGTTGAACATCATTGAAACAGCTGAACAGCAATAACAAAAAGAAATTTCAGTTCTTGTTCTGGTTCTTCCTTTAATTGGATGTTCAACCTCCATAAAACTTTCCTAAATGTAACCTACTTCTTTCTAGCTCTCAGTTCACTTATGCATAAAGTAAGCCTTGGGCTGAATGATCCCAAGTCCCCTTTTGGTGCAAACTCTCTGTGATTCTTTACTATGAAAAACTCTCTGTTTTGTTATGATAATAATAATCCATTTATATGGCACTTTAAAATTGGCAAAGTATTTTCAATGATATTCTAAGAGGTAAGGATCACAAAGCAGTCAGCCAGTAGTAAGTGATATTGGCTGGTTTTAATGAACTCTTGTAAATGGAAAGATTCACAAACAGACCAAAGAATGGATGAGAATCCCTTTTGTTGTTACTGTTTTTCAGTAGTTTTCAGTAAGGTCCAATTCTTTGTGACCCCATTTTGGGTTTTCCTGGCAAATATAGTAGAGTGGTTTTCCATTTCCTTTTCTAGCTCATTTTATAGATTAGGAAACTGAGGCAATCAAGATTAAATTACTTGTCCAGGGTCACACAGTAAATGGAAAAAAATCTGGGCGTAAATCTGGATTTGAACTCAGGTCTTTCTGACTCTAAGCGTAACACTCTATCCACTTTTCCACCTAGCTACCTCAATCCTATGAGCTATAAAAATAAGTACAATATAACTCTATCCACTGTACCACTTAGCAATTAGGAAAGCCCAAAAGTACAATGCACTGACTAGGTATAAGTTTCTCTTCCTTTCATGCCTTCAAACTGAGGTTGGATGATCACTGAATAGGTAATAATAGGTAACACATATATAATTCTTTAAGGTTTGCACATCATTTCATACATTAATTTTATCCTCATAATAACCCTGGGAGGAAGATGTTATTATTTTCCTCATTTTACAGATGAAGAAACTGAGGCAAACAGGGTTAAGTGACTTTCCTAGGGTCACAAACTTAATAAGTGTCTAAGGCTAAATTTGAACTCAGTCTTCCTGACCTCAGGGCCCATACTACATACATTGTACTATCAAGCTGCTGGTGTATTAAACTAGACAGATGCTGAGGGTCTTTCCAGTTCCCAAATTCTGTGATTCTGTGATACTCATATGAGGCAGGCCCAAAATATTTAGTTCTTTGTTGAATTTTCCAGTGCTGGTAGCCAACTAATAAACTTGTCATAGTTAAGTCTTAGAGCTCTTGAGAATTCTAAGACCCAGAGGAAAATGAATCTTCAGTAACTTATTATCAATTACTTTTTTCAATAGCCTAACTTCTTCCTTTGAGTCTCTGACCCTAAAATCTAGTCTTGGCACTGTATTAGAGTAATATTATTTTCAGGGAGCCATTCTTCTATTCTTAAACCTTCATTGGCTCTCCATTGCTTACAGTATGAAATCCAGTATTATTATTTTGCAATACACAATCAAACCTTACTTACCTTTCTAACCTTCTCTACCACTCTTCTCTAAAATGAAACTTCCATTGTAGACAAATTAGACTCTCTGTAGTCTATCATATGTGCCATATGTGTTCTACCTTCATGTTTTCTCTCATATTGTTCCTCTAGCCTAGGATTCACTAGAATATAAGATCCTTGTGGGCAGGGATTGTTTCCTATTGTTTTTGTAGACCCAGCACCTTGCACAGTGCCTGAACTATAGGAGACTCATAATAAATGATTTTTCAATTGGGTTGAATAAAATTGAATGCTTTCTTCACCCCCCTATTTTTTCCTTTTTCCTCTCCATTTCCACAAAATCTTTGAATCCTATAAGCCCAGCTAAATCCTTGCTTTCTCCAGAAAGCCTTGACCATTGTTGTCCACAGTGATCTCTTCTTGTCTCCTTTGAACTCCTGTAACATTCATCACCTGTACTATTTTCTGTCACAAGTATATGACCTCCCTTTCTTTTTGAAAGTTTTACATGTGCATGTCTTGTTTCCTCTTCTTTGTTGCAAACTTATTCAGAATGGGGGACCTCACAAGAGGCCATTCTTTTATCCCTCACACCACCCAGAAGAACCCTTGTTAGGGGCTAAATGGTTATTTGTTCAATGAAGAATGAATCTGAACATGTCCTATTTGATGCTTGGTGTCTCTTTTCACCTATGTACCCTACCTATATCCCTTAAGATCTAAACAAAGGACTTCTATAATAGGGTGAGTATTGGGGCAGGGTGGAGCAGAGGGAAGAGATAAAGGGAATATGCTGCTGCCTATTTTCCACAAAAAATTCACTGTCCCTAAGGAACCTGAGCAGATTTGTTGTTCCTTTTCCCAATGGTCTGCTTAAAGGGGTCTCAAACATCTCCTCCACCCACCATAAATATCAGAGTTAAAAATATCAAGAGTCTCAAAAACTAGGGAATTGTAGAAGGACCCTAGAGAAGCAACAAGCCAAATCAGAAAGTACTTCCTTCCCCCACTGGGTACTTTTCATTTTCCTGAAGAAGAAGTCCCCCTCCCCGAAGGTATAATGTAGTGGGGATTAAGGATCCAGAGAGAAACAATTACCTCCTCTGTGCTTAATTATTTTTACATCTTGTATCAGTGAGCCAGCACCATCTCCTGAAGCCCTAGAGATCCCTTCTTCCTTCCTTGGCCCATGGGGAAGATAAGGGAATTGATGCTTCAAAGACATATGGGAGAAATAGGCAAGTAGCTTCCTTTGGGCTGTCCATGGTGCCTATAAAAGAAAAAAAGAAAGTTTTAGTCTCTCTAAGTTAAATCTTTATTGGATCAGTTTTCAGAGCCTGGCTGTCTCATCCACTTGAACATTAAAAATGATGCTTTGTACTACCACTACTTTGTCCATGGGAGGAAACTCGTTAGTTACCCTAACATAGGATACCAAAACACTTTACAGTCTCTAAGCCATCACTCCATGATTATTATTTTATAGAAAGTGACACCAGAGAGAAGGTAAATGATTGTTCATATTGATAAAGAACAGTGAAGTTTAGGCTTCAGAACCCAGGAATCCTATCTCTCACTTTAGAATTCTAGCTTTAATCATTGGTCTACACTTTCTCCCCTGTGTTTTAGGGAGTTTGGTGTGGCTTTCGCTTTCTTTCCTTTCATAAGATTCTAGACTAGAGGGATAGGTTTCTGTTGTGTTCTCCCCCCAAAAACCCTCATACACACTTTTTAATTTTAATTGATAAAAAAAGAAATGCCTGTAAAATACCAAGGAACAAATAGAGAGGAAAGGAGAGAAGAAAATGGATATTCATTCAAATCATTAGTGCCCCATTACTACATTTCTTTTTTTTAACCATGTAGAGGCAGAAAGTTTGAGAAGATGGAGATATGAAAAAAGTGAAGATTAATATCATTTTGTAGTACTTTTATACCTCACTATATAATGGTTCACTTATCATGGCTTCACTGTGTTGCAGGGTTTTTTTTATCTAATTCTATATCACAGAGTTTTTGCTATATCATGGGATTTTGTGGATGAATACCATACTATACATAATGGAAATGCAGTACACTTCTACTTCGTGGATTTTCACTCTGGAATATAACTCCCACCATAGGTGAGGGATCACTCTATTTCTGCCAAACTCCAGAACTCTGAAAATTTATCTTTTGGTAGACTTCATACAATTAATTCCTTTCTCCTTAGACCTCTCTACCTAAAGAACTCATTGTTCCTATGAAGGAACTCAAACATATATACCTTGAACTGACTGAGCACTTTTGATACAGGATTGGTATGAAAGATATTGAAAATCCACACCTGGTTTTGGGTAATTGGAAGTTGTATATTGTTGAATAAGCTTCTTAAGGGCAAGACTTGTATTTTTGTTGGTGTTCCCAGCACCAAGCACCATACCTGACATGTAGTCGACACTTAAAAATTGCTGCTTGTTGATTAATAAATTTATTATGTTATGTCATCATCCTATCAGAACACAACACATTAAAGATACACAGTAACTCCTTCTTAATGGATCCTCAGTGATACGGAATCAATTCCATAGCAACTTAAAGAGAATGTGGAAATGCAACATTTTCCTTATGTCACAATAATAAGCACATCACACCATGTCAAATGATTTTCAGATTATATTTGCTTTAGGAATCCAAAAGAGAAAGGACTGGAATGTCAAAGAAGGGTACATGGAGGAGTCTGGATTTGGGAAGGAAACTGAAGTATTAGAAGGGAGAG
>NC_058132.1:154569921-154599313 GCF_016433145.1 Gracilinanus agilis | reverse complement strand
CTTGCTATTCAGCTCAATCATGAATAGGATGCGTACTTTTTTATAAGTTGGTATTACACATTCAGAATAATTGTTCCAAAAGGCACAAAGTTTATAGCCTCCCAGAGGTCCATTATTTTCTATCTTGCTCACATTATTTAACTCTTTAGGAGACTAATTATAATCTTCCACTGTTTTCAATCAATTAACAGATTTTAAATGAGTTCAGTGCCTTGTGCTTAGCAAGTGTAAGAATGGCCTAGAACCTGGAGAGACAAGATTAACATACTTAGGAAACAATTAGAAAAAATTAGAGCAAGTGTAAGAATGGCCTAGAACCTGGAGAGACAAGATTAACATACTTAGGAAACAATTAGAAAAAATTAGAGCAAGTGTAAGAATGGCCTAGAACCTGAAGAGACAAGATTAACATACTTAGGAAACAATTAGAAAAAATTAGAAGACATTATGTAATCAAGAGCTAAATTTTGTGATCCATACAGAGGATAAATACAACTACAGAAATAAAAGAGAAAGCAATATTGATTGGAGCAGTGGAGTTCTTAACTTTGTAACATATATATTATACAGTTAGCACTGTAGTTGATTTGAGAATGTCCTTTCAGGTCAATCAAATAATCAGTCAATCAACATGTATTTACTAAGCATCTTCTATGTGTCCAAAACACTAGGCTGCTTGTCAAGGAGGGCATTTAGCAGTTAAGTGGGACGAAGAAAGGCTTTGGAGCCAGCTACATGGCACAGTGGAAATAGTACCAGGCCTAGAGTCAGGAATATCTGAATTCAAATCTGGCCCCAGACAACTACTAGCTATGTGACCTGGGCAAGTTACTTAATCCTGTTTGCCTCAATTCCACATCTATAAAATGAGCTGGAAAAGGAAATGGTAAACCTCTTTGCCAAGAAAACTCCAAAAAGGATCACTAAGAGTTGGATACAACTGAAAATGGCAAAACAAGAAAAAGAAAGGCTTCATATGAAGATGGCACTCAAATAACTCTTAAAGTTAGAGAGAGACTCTTAAGAGCTCAGGTAAGGATGGATTGCACTGATAAGACAAGGTTTTTCTGATTTTGTGGACTTCTCTTATGTAGCTTCCTCCCTGACAGCAATCTAGTTGATCACAGCTTTCCCTAAGAGAGCTTCCTAGTCTGAGAGCATTAAAGGTCCCAAACCTGTGTATTCTGAGCCTCTTAAGACTTGGTAGGTACGTGAAACTACTTGACACACCGAACCCTAATGACTACTGACCAGAGGAATTTCTAGATGGAGATGAGGTAACCTGAGTCCAGAGAAGCTGTGTGCCATTCTATCCCTCTTGTATCAGGGCAAATTAAACCTCCTTTATTGAATGGCTTTTGAAGACCTCATGTCATTTCCAGCATCAGACATGAACTAAGAGGGCACTGGAGTTAGAGCTCTACCCACAAGTATATTCTAATGCAGTGATTCCCAAAGTGGGCACCACCGCCCCCTGGTGGGTGCTGCAGCAATCCAGGGGAGCGGTGATGGCCACGGGTACATTTGGGAGCGGTGAATAACTGTAAGGGGGAGGTGATAGTATGTGACAAGGGGCGCTAAGTAATATTTTTTCTGGAAATGGGGCGGTAGGCCAAAAAAGTTTGCGAAGCACTGTTCTATTGGAATCTAATGATTCTCTCCTTCAGGGTAGGAACTGTTTCAAGGTTGATGTTTTTGTTCTTTCTTGCTCAGAGCCTAAGAAAGTACCTGGCATACAACAGGTATATAATAAATGTTTCCTGTTTCTTGTATTTTTCTAAGACTTGAGTAGTAGTCAGTTTGATTGCACACGGGATTCAGGTTTGGACATTTTCACGTGAGGCTAAATTTGGTCCCAAATCTAAGACCAGAAACACAGACACATTCCGAAGGCTAACTTTTTCTCCAATCTCCAGTTTAATCCGAGCTTTTGGCCAAGCTCGGATGAAGTTTTTGTATTCTTTTCTTCCTTCCTATTCTTTATATTTTTTTCTTTTTCCCATGAACCAGTTTCCCCTTATTTCTTGAAGAAGGAGGAGAGAAAGCACAGACTAAGCTTCAATAACAAACTGCATGTGGCCTCTGGTTGGTATTTCAAAGCCATTTGTGTTGCAATTTTCATCTGTGAAGCTTAAGAGGCAGGGAGGGGGAGGAAGCCAAATACTGGAACAGGCCAAACTTAGGGACAGTTGGAGCGTTTCAGTGTGATAAGAGGAGATTGTGACCATGTTCTGTGAAGGGCAAAAGCACTTATTTCACTGTAGTCTCAAGCGTTGCCTGAGCCCTGGTGCTTTTCAAAAGCAGTTAAAGGGCCATTTGATGGAAGGAATGCTTGGATTACACACTGTCTGGGTCCATTATTGTCTTCAGATCTTCAGGCAGGTGTGTTTAAGAAAAGGCAAGCCTATTTTTCCCCCCCTCTATTTTTTCTTTAATCCTTCTTTTTGGTGAAACATCTCCACCTCTGCCCATCTCCTGAAGGCTCCTGGCAGACGTTTGCTGCACTGGCTACCCAACTTTTAGCTCTTTATCTCTCCTTTAAACCCCCAAATCCAAAAAGTGGCTTAGGGTCACTAGCCTATAGCTTGATTTCTTTATTTCTGTTTCTACTACTCGTCCTGACCAATAATTCTTATTCTTCCACTAGTTCTAAATGTAGAAACTGTAATACAGTCACTATTCATCAATGAGAGATAAGGACACATAGGATTGTGTTTTCCAAGAACCAGCACAGTAGATGTATTTTCAGAAAGAATTTGTGAAGCAGTTTCTTCCATCAGAACCTGAACTTCTATGCCTGGATCAGCAGCCTTATGCACATGTTGGGTCAGTGATCATCTCCTCTGCCCATCTACACGTGCAATTTCTTATACTTACCAAAAAGCATTTATTGAAAATTTACTAGCTGTATGACACTGGGCAAGTCCCTAAACCCTGTTTGCCTAAAAACAAAAGTGATATGAACCTGGCATATTCATATACAGTTAGTTCTTAAATAGACAATCTTCTTCCTGTTCCAGAAGCTGCCATTATGGAAAAAGGTTAAAATGCCCATTAACTCATGTTGAAAAACTCCCTTACTTCATGCACATTGAAAATGATAACCCAAATATATAGCTAAGCATAAATCTTTTGATCCATCAGGACTTACTCCATATTAATTGTCTTTGCTTTCTTTCTACCAGACCCTACCTTTGTCACCTCAGGGAAATTAATAATTAAGACAATCTTTTTTTCCATTGACCCTTGGGTTGACCCTTGTGTTAGGTACATACCAACAGAAAGTCTTGGTTAGCTAGGTCTGTCAGGGGCAGCCAGGGGTTCAGAACCTGTACGATTGACATTTCAATCAATCTGTCATCTCATCAGAAACTCTAGTAGTTCAGATCACGATGCAACCATGCTTTCTCATCCTATTCGGCACCTGTCCATGTGAAACTGAAGGTCCCTTATAAGGTCTTCAATAAATGTGCTTTTGTACATCTTTTGGAATTGCATGGTCATCTGTTTAACCCCTGTGTTCTCTCATAGCTATCCCCCGATTTCTCTACATAATTCTTCCATCTCCTATTTTATTCCTATATCTCCCTTTATCTTGCCTCTCCTGGACTGCTCCTCACTGGCAAGTTGTTGCAGCCTTTTTGTTTTTGTCATTGAGTTGATTCAGTCCTGTCTGACTCTTCATGAACCCATTTGGGATTTTCTTGGCAAAGATACTGAATTGACACACCATCTCCTTCTCCATCTCATTTTATAGAAGAGGAAAATGAGGCAAACAGGGTTAAGTGATTTACCCAGGGTCACACAGCTAATAAGTGTCTGAGGTCAAATTGAAACTCAGATGTTCCTGATTCCAGGTCCATTGCTTTATCTACTTCATCACTTAGCTGCCCTATTCACATCTCTCTATTTCCCCTTGATTGACCTACAACCTTAATTCTTTGGAAACTAGATTATTCCATGATGCATAGATCTTTAAAACAAGAATGTCTGTATAAGGAAGTTAGACCATTTTTTTTCAGAGAGGTATGTGGACACAAATGTAAATAGTTTCAAATATTTTAATGTAAATTATTTTTACAAAAAGTTTTAAGTGTGGAATTTTTTATGACTGTTTCATGTTTTTTTGAAAAGTCATCCAAGATTAAGGTAATTCAAAGCACCACCTCCATCCTATTCAACTCTGAACCTGGATGGTTCAGTGGAGACAATTCTAGACTTAAATTTAGGAAATATTTGTTTGACAACCTTCCTCTTACACTTACCACCTGTGTGTTCTTGGGTAAGTTTCTTAATCCTAACCTTTATTAACCTTAGTTTCTGCATGAGTTGTGGCAACTAGCTGGCTCAGTGGATAGAGCACTGATCTTGGGATCAGGCAGACTCATTTTACTGAGTTCAGATCTGTCTTCAGACACTTAATATTTGTGTGACCCTGAGCAAGTCACATAGCCCTGTTTACTTCAGTATTCTCATCTGTAAAATGACTCAGAGAAGGAAATGGCAAAACACTACATTATCTTTACCCAAAAAATCTCAAATGGGGTCACAAAAATTTGGACACAAATGAAAGAACTGAAAAGCAACAACATAGGGTTGCGTTGAGAGCCTAATAAGATAATATCTATCGAGCTTTACCAACCTTAAAGTACTAGCAAATTATGAATATTAACTATTATTATTTTATACTATTATCATTAATGAGGTTATATCTATTTAACTCTGAGTCTTGTTCATTATTCATTTGTAGTGTCTATCTTTGATTTGAAAGATATAGCTAATTTAGCTATAGATTTATACTTAGCTATCTATGCTGGTTGTCCAGCTTTATGAACTATCCATCAAAGTGCATTTTATAATTTACATAAGTATTCTTTATCTTCTTGGTTTCTCCTTTTCGGAGAGTTAGGTGAAATTGTTTTGAGGAATTGATCTCATTTTGGAGGCTTTTAGTGCACTAAGAATTGATACAATCATTGAAGTTCATATGCAAACAAAAGCATTCAGAAGATTTCAATATCTTTAGGGAATCCTTTTTCCATCTGGACTCTGTATTACACATATTCCATAATGATGGCAAAAATCTTTGATAAGGAAAAATCTCTCAGTCCCTCAGTCAGTCAGTTAGCTTTTATTAAGTGCCCACTATATGCCAGGCAATGGGAATACAAAACAAAGTTATCTACCTGCCTGTCTGTCTGTCTGTCTCTCTCCATCTCTCTATCTCTCTCTATCTCTCTATCTCTCTATCTCTCTCTGTCTATCTATCTATCCATCCATCTATCTATCTATCTATCCACCTATCCATTCATCCATCCATCCATCTTTCTATACCTAGACATATATATGTATATATGTATGTATGCTTGTATGCATATCTATGTATATTGTGTTTATGTACACACATATACTATTCTCAAAGAGTTCAAAGTGTAAATGAAATAACTATGTAAGAACAGGGCATATACAAAATAAATTGGGGATAATCTCAGAGGAAAGCCATGAAAATTAAGAAGGACTGAGAAAAACTGATTGCAAAAAGTGACTTTAACTGAGCTTTGAAGGAAGTTGGGGAAATTTTGAAGTAGATCTGAGGAGTGTGGTCATTCCAGATATGGGGACAGATAATGAAAAAACTTGGAGCCAGGAGATGGAGTGTCTTTTGTGAGGACCAGCAAAGAGGCCAGAGTCACAACTTCATTCTCACTTAATCAGTGTGACTTCCTAGAGAAGTTGGCATGCTCCATGCAAAATCATCTTATACACAATAGAACATTGAAGACACATACAAGAGACTGGTGGTGAAAAATAGGATTGTTAATGTGTCTCTCTTCCTCCCCAACCACCAGAAAAAGATCCTTCTCTCAGTTCTGGAACACTGAATCTGGTATCTGAATTTGAAGCTTTATTCTGTTACTTTCTATCTGTGTGACCTTGAATTATACCCTTTATCTTCTCTGGGTCTCAGTTTCTACTTTAAAATCTTTAAAATGAGGGGATTGGACTTGGTGATCTCTAAAGTCTCTTCTCATTCTAAATCCATGACCTTAAGATTCCTCTGTTTTCGAACTGGAAGTTGTCCCGATCCACAGCTTGCTTTATCTTAAGATGGGATGAGTGTCTCCTGTGAATTGTTCTTCCTGGCAAAGAATGGAAAAATGAGACAGATAGATAAGGGCAAGTATGAGAGGGAAGACATGAGCTGGGTTCCAAGTTACCTTGGTGATATATCTCACCAGGCACCATCTATTAATTTCACTGAAAGTAGCAAGACTGGTTTCCAGAGATGACAGTTTGGACATCCAAGTACAACCTTGAACGTGCTCAGAGCCACAGCTGAAGAGATGCCAGCATTCTCCATATAGTATATATCACAGGGGCCACATAAGCCTGTTAGAAATTGGCTGAGTTAGAAGTGTCAAATGAACACCCTTGGCCCTTTAACTGCTGTGCAGTCTGGTGCGACTACTTCAGTTTCAGTCAATTTTCAATAATTAGACATCCACATGGAAGCCCAGGCCAGTCTTCCTATATTCATCATTAGACTGTTAGATGTCCCATTGTGTGCCTCAAAAACAATTATTCAAGTGGTTTATAGTGTAGTGGTCAGCACTTTCTGCACAATAGCTCTTCTCCCATGCATCTGGTGAAATTTCAGTCATTCTACAAAAGAAAGTGGCTTTCTTCCTAGTTCCATAGGGAAGTTAATCAGGAAGAATGAGGTCCTCTTCTGTAAAGCAGACATAGTATATACTCAGATGAGATGCATATCAACATACACTTCCTGCCCCAAGACACAACACCGTCAAAATGGTCTTCAAGAATTCTGCAAATATCCAAGGAATAGTAACATTAGTTCGCATTGCAAATGCTATTATTGGTGAGATAATAATGTTTTGGCTATTTCCCTGACATAATAATAATTATACATATATACTTATATATACATATATATACACATATGTATAGTAGTGTTCCTTTTCTGAGAAACTTTATTGGGAGTTCATATTAAAATATTATGTATGAGACTGAGATGTGTCACCAAAGAGCTAGCAATTCAATATGAAGTTGGGTAACCGGGACAGCATAGGAGAGCACCAGAATAAGTTTAATCCTTTAGTAGAAGGTAAAGTCCTTAAAGACAGGTACTGTTTCAGTGTCCCATCCCAAGAAATCAGTCCAGTGCTTAGAATGTAACAGATATATTAAGTATTTGGTGAGTGACGTGGTTTGAATTGACTTGATCTTTCTCAAGTGCCTCCATTTCTTTATTGTCCCTTTAAGGCATTTAGAGGCATTTAGCTACTCCAAATGTTTACATAGACTCTTTGTGTCCAACCTGACTTCTGAGCTCATATCAGGCTAATCAGCCACAGTTGTATGCAGTGTACCTTGTCATCATAATGTTATTTTGGTCCTCTTCCAATATCAAAGACATTGACTGACTCGAAGGATACACAAAGCAGGATTAAGAAAATGGAGCAAGATGAACTGATCTAGTTGGGACAGCAGAATTCCTTTCTTTCTCTCTATTTAGACTATACTATGGCAGAATAATGCTGGAAAGATATTGCCTGTGTTGTCCAGGAAATAGAGTAAGTGGCACAAAGACAGTTGAACCTGAGGCCAAGGATGTTTCTAGCTGAGCTGTATCTGGGTCAGACAGAAGTAAGACCAGGAGGTCTCAATCAAATCTATGATCTGCCTAGAGCACAACACACAGAGGAGTGAAATGAGGAACACATTTTAATATTGCTTTTTATAGATGTATGTGCTTTTAATGCCAAAAAACTGTGTTTTCTGAGACAAATAGATATTTGTTTTGTGAAAAGTATTCATTTCATAAAAAAAGGAAGAACCTAGCATAGCAGAATGAGTCCTAGATTGAACATCAGAGAATTTGCATTTGAATTTCAGGTCCATTAGACTGTTAATGTTTTTAGAGAAGTGCTAATTTTTGACCTTTTTTTTTTATATATCCAGCACTTGACTGGTATCTGATCTATAGCAGGAATATAATACATTTTTTCTTGATTTAGCTATTTCTATGTGACTCTGGGCAATTCACTTTATAGGACTCAAAAAATGAAGTGGAAAGACTACTGGGTTTGAATCAAGGGATCTGGGTTCAAAGGGGTTCAAATTCTCGCTTTGCCACTTACTTTGTACCTTAGGCAAATCTCTTCAGCGATATGGGCTTTGTTTTCCTCATGTGTAAAATGAGAGGGTTGGACTAGATGATCTCTATGGTCCTGTCTTGTCATTCAGTCACTTTTTAGTTGTGTCCAATGCTCCCGGATGTTATTTGGGGTTTTCTTGGCATAGAGACTATAGTCGTTCGCCATTTCCTTCTCCAGCTCGTTTTATAGGTGAGGAACTAAGGCAAATGGTGTTAAGTGATCTGCCCAGGCTCACACAGCTAGTAAGAGTCTAATGCTGGATTTGAACTCAAGAAGATAATTCTTCTTGATACCAAGCCCACTACTTTATCTATTGTTCCACGTAGCTGTTTGTAAGGTCACTTTGAGTTCTAAGTTCATGATCCTCACACTAAAGGCAGTCAGTTTTGAAAAAGCTGTACTCTAATGGACACAACGCTCTACCCTGGCCTCCATGCTTCAGAGATGTTAGCCTAATACTTAAACTGACAAAAGTACCAACTCCCATTTAGTAGGAGAGGTCAGAGAAATATTTTTGCAAATTTAACAGAGACCAACAAAGGTTACTTAAACCCATCAGCTTGGGGATGACAGAACAAGTTGTGGCAAATGACTCTGATGGAATAATATTGTGCTATAAGAAATGATGAACAGAAAACACTCAGAAAAAACCTGGGAAGAAATATGAACTGATGCAAAGTGAGGTGGGGAGTGAGAAAAACCTGGAGAAGACTATATATAATAGCAATACAAATGTATGATGATAACTGAAAATTACTTACCTATTTTCAATAATATAATGATCCAAGACAATCCTGAAGGATTTAAGATGAAAAAAAAAACATAATTATCTACCTCCAGAGAAAGAATCGATGCAGTCTACATGCTGAGTGAAGCATATCTTAAAACTTATTTTTTAATCTTTGGGTTTTTTTGGTAACTTGACTGATAATAGCAATATGTTTAGTATGGTGGCATATGCATAGATTACATCAAGTTGTTTGCCTTCTCAAGAAGGGGGAAAGAGAGAGGCAGGGAGAAAACATGGAACTCAAAATTTTTAAAAATGAATATTAAAAGTTGTCTTTACATGTAATTAGAAGAAATAAAAAATCTAAATTTGTGATGGAAATGTAAAAAGCAAAATAATTTGGGATAAAATGAGGGAAGGTAGAAAAGCGAGTCAAATTTCAGTACTGTGGTTTTAGTAAAGAGTGTTAGAGAAGTAGAACCATAATTGGAGTTTGAAAGGAACCTATAATGTTTGGGAAATTGCTGTGCTGGAATTTTCAAAACCGTTTGCATCTGCAGAAATTGTAAATGCCTATTCCTACAGAAGTGAAAATATTCTACTTTGGATTATGACAAAGGACAGTAACAATATGAAGCAGTCCACAAGGGCCTTGTCTCTGAAAGTTTTCCGTTAATGTTGCTGAAAGGGGCTGGGCAAAGGAAGGATTCTCATAGTTCTATAGGGATCAGCTAACTTGAATGAGAAAAAAATACCTCTGAGGCTACAGTTGGGCAGGTATTTGAATGCATCTTACTTTCTGGAGTCCGTGAATTATGTACTTTGCCGTCACAGTATATGCTGAATAAATTGACTATTGACTTCAATGAAGGGCTCCGTCTCCAGATGTACAAAGCAGGCAATGTGTAGATCTTATATTCCTGTGAGGCTCATGATGATTCTGCCATTGAAGTCAAGTCAACTCTTATTTAGTGTTTCTTATGTGTCAGATACTGTGCTGAGTGCTGGAGATGCAAACAAAAGGGCAGGGGAAGCCCTTGCTCTCAAGGAGCTGGCAGATTAATGGGGGAGAGAACATTCAAATAACTGCGTACAAAAAGGAGATGAATTGGAGAATATCTCCGGTGGTAGGTGCTAAGATTAGGGTGAATTGAGGATGGCTTTTTATAGAAGATGGGATTTTAGCTAGTATTTGAAGGAAGCCAAAGAAGCCACAAATTGAAGATGAAGAGAGACAGTATTCCAGATATAGGCACCAGACAGTAAAAGTGCCTTAGGTTGAGAGATAGTGTTTTGTCTGAGGAACAGCAAAGAGGCCAGTGTCTCTGGACATAAAGATAGCAAAACTTTGAAATATATCAGTGTTGGGAATAAAAAGGTAGATAAAAGGCCATAGCCACTTTACTTTTTTTATGCATCACCTACCTCTCTAGGTGGCTTTTGAGGACTCATTCCTTCTACTCTGCCCTTCATCTGACCTTCCTGCCCTGCCTCTTCCTCCTTCCAGGTGCACTGTGGACAACCGAGTCACTCGGGTGGCATGGCTGAACCGCAGCACCATCCTCTATGCTGGGAATGACAAGTGGTGCCTAGATCCCCGGGTCGTCCTCTTGACCAACACCAAAACCCAGTACAGCATTGAGATCCAGAATGTGGACGTGTATGACGAAGGCCCGTACACCTGCTCTGTGCAGACAGATAACCACCCAAAGACATCACGAGTCCACCTCATCGTGCAAGGTAAGAGATCCTGAAGAATGGACAATTCTGCAGCATGGGAGCTGTGCCCACTTTCTGTATGGTCTCTAATAGTCAGAGAATGTAGGCTTGGCCTGGGTCAGTTCCCTCTTTTTGTTGTGATTGGTATTGGTTTTTGTCTTTTAAAATAAGGTACTCAAATGTCTTAGTCACTGGCTTTCCCACTAACACAAGCAGGGTAGGGCCAGGACAAACGTGACCACTCCAATTCAGTAACATACAACTAAGCTATACTACTTTTCTTCAATTTGCATTTATTTCTTAGAGTATTCTTTTGGTTTATTGCTTTGGCTACCCGTATAGAGCTTCCTCTACTTGAGTGTAAGCTATGGGTCTAGTGGAAAGTTTTTCTTCATATCTTTGGAAGGGAATTCATTCTTTGTTACTCCTGCCTCCTTGGCCTTCCTATAGGTGATCTTATGAATAGAATTTGGTGACTTCCCTCAAGCTTAAGACTTTTGCCTGTGAAATGAGAAGAATGAGCCAGATCAAGAGGGTTAGGACACGTAGCATAGAGAGTGGGAATAGGGAGGAGAGTTTTTAAAAAGGAGAGGGAAAACATATAAAAGAAAACTTAAAAAAAATAAAAGATGTGAAATGGGGAATTTAGAACACAGACAAGCAAAGTAAAAAAAAAAGAGAGAAAATTAGAAAAAGGATTTGATGAGGTGAGGATGACTGGAACAAGCTACCCATAGGAAAAATGATTCAAAAGTAAGTAATAGCCAGTGTTAAAGATTATGAGCAACTGTGCTGGATGGCTGTGTTGAATTTCAAATTCAGGAGGAATTTTCAGTTCCACAAAGTTCTCTCTTTGTTTCCATATGAAAGCCAAGCATGCTGGTTTCTTCTGTTCTGAAAGTCTTCCCTCCTACATTGTAGCTATGTTTCTTCTTCCTAGACTAGGACACCATTGTTTTCCCATTTTCAATTGAATGAAAATGGAGTTGGGGACAGCAAAGCATGAGCCAGAGAACAGAGCTTTGGTGTGGAAATTTATTACAGACAACATTATAGACATATGATGGGAGGATAGGGATATGTGTTGATAGGAGTATGCCTCTTAGGTTCTGTGTAGACACTGAAATGAAGGGATCAGCGTGGGGTGGAAGGTCAACAATCTTAACTTGGGCAGTTTGAGCACAAACTAATAGAAAATGTCTAATCCCTTGCTAGGTGATTTCCTCTGTAAGTTGGCTGGGTGCCCTCTTAGCATGACACACCAGCTCAAGTATTGGAATCTCATCTTGGGCTAATTTTCAAATGCTGATGGGTATATTGATTTGGAAACAAGCTGGGTTAAGAAAGGCATTGGTCTTGTACACATAGCCAGCCTAAGCTAATCCGCTGTCGATATGCCTGGACTGAGTATTATTGACAGTCTAATGAATAGACGGCAGTAATTTTCCAGGCTCTTTTTTCCCCTCCCTCTTAAAGCAATCAGACAAACTAAATAGAACCAAACTTTCCTGGCCTCTGTATTGGAAAGGGCATATATCACCAGAAGGTGGATTTTTGTTATTATTGTTTATCTTCTGATCTCTTATTGCATCGAGCATAAGGTGTGATTCCGATACTCACACTGGAAACTGTCTGTCTAGATACTCGTGAATTGCTCTTTTAGACTCTAAGTGAAAATTCATGATTATGTTTAGTTTCTATAATCTCTGCTACTAGGAGGCTGAAGACGCCGGATCACTTGGGTTTGGGATTTCTGAGTTACACTGTGCCAGTACTAGGCCAGGGCATGCCATCAGGTTTTCTAAGAAGGGGTGAACTGGTCCAGGTAGGAAACAGAGTGGGTTAAAGCCTGTGAGATAATCATTAGTAGGATTAGGACTGTGAGTGACAAGTATACTTCCAGCTTAAGTGAGATAGGAAAAGGCATTCTCAAAAATAAAAAAGGGAAAAGAAGAGAAGAGAAGAGAAGAGAAGGAAAAAAGAAGGGAAGGAAAAAAAGAGAGTGGGAGGAAACGAAATTGCATTGCGATGAGTTAGGAATCTTGAGATTTCTAACTGGTTTTTTAAACAACAACAACAAAAAAATGCCCAGTATCCACCCATGAGTATGTAAAAAATAGGGGCAGTTAGAGGGATCCTGAATTGTCACTTTTCCCCACCTTTTCTTTTGGAAATTCTGCTCCAAATCCAACATTCTTTGTATCATACTAAAGTTCTTTGCTTCTTCTCCTTGAGCACACACACATATACATACATGACATCTGTCTAATGTTTCTCTCCCAGACTCCTCTTGGTATAAACTCTTCAAAATCTGGTATTACATAACATGATCTATAAACTTAGAGCTCAAAGGAAACTTGGAATTGTCTAGTCTAGCCTGCTTGAGTTATTTTATTTTCCTTTATTTTATTTGTACCTGATGAAAGAAGCGGTTCTTTCAACTACCTGTATTGAATGGGAATGAATGACATGATAAAAATCCTTGAATGTCAGTTCTCTAGAATCTCAGTGGCCCGCTAGGTCAACCCTCTTATTTTGTTTATTTGTTTTTTAATAAACTTAATATTGTATTTCTATACACCTACTTAAATTTGATTGGAACTTATGTATTTAATTAATTTCACGCTATAAAATATAGCAACTTTTTAGTTATATCCTATAATTTTCTTTCAATATCCTTTGAGTGTTCATCCTCATCTTTTTTCCTTTGTAGATGGTTGTATTTAGTGTGTATATATTTTGTTATTCTGGTTCTATATATGTCGCAGAGGTCTTTCTGATTTTTTCTGTATTTCTCTTATTTCTCAGTTCTATTTGCATTAAAGTATTCCATTTATATGTCAGTATTTGTATCATAATATACTTAATCATTTCCCCTATTATTAGATATTTAGGTTACTTCCAGTTTGAGGAAATTATAAATAATGTTGCAATGAATCAATGAGCATTTATAAATGCCTACTAGGCACTAGGAATCTAAAACCAAAAATAAAACCACCCTTGACTTCAAGTTGCTTAAAATTTTTTTGAAGGATACAATAGAAATATGAATATACATATCTATAAGCATATATATCTATATATCTCTCTGACTAGTAATATATTATATGTTGTTAGTGTGTGTATATACATATAGAGAAATATTAGGAGGCAACTAGCTAGTTCAGTGAATAGAATACTTGACCTGGAGTCAGGAAGACCTGAATTCAAATCCGGCCTCAGATATGTCCACTATGTGATCCTGGACAAGTCACTTAACTTCTGATTCCTTGAGAAAAGGATCCATTGGATCTACTGGATCAGGAAATAGAAAACCAATCCAGTAGCCTTATCAAGAAAACCCTATGGATAGCCAAAGTCCATGGGGTCGTGAAGAATCAGACATGACTAAACAACAACTAAAACAACTTTACATGGTATCTGTCTGTGTATATATATATATTTATACACACATATGTACATATGCATATGTATATACACAGATGTTTCTCCAAGTGTATGTTCCTTTTGAGCAAAGATTATTTGATTTATTATATTTGCATACTCCTTCTAGTGTTGCCAATGAAATTTTGAGAGGCAAAGTTAGCTGCATGATTACTTAATTTATTAGTTAGGCTAACAGTACCCAATAAATTGAGATCATTGGCCTCTCTTTATGACCAAATATGCCTAGCAAGGACTGATGGGATCTTTTATAGTAATTAGGAAGATGGAAAAACAAACTCTTGAACACTACGTGTGTGTCTTCTGGTAGGCTATCAATGGCAAAGTCAGGATTGAGATTAAATCCTTTAGGCTTTCCCTGGCTAAAAACAAGGCAATCACAATTGCTGGGTGGGCTGGCCTTCAGGTGTGGATGATTTTACTCCTTCCTGACACCTAAGGAATACTAAATGCTACCTCCTCTGGCAATCTTGACTAGACAAACAAAAACCCTCTCAGTCAGGTTTTCCCTTTTTGGGGCTTCCCCACTAGAGATCAGCTCACTCTAAACTTTGATTAGGGAAAGCAAGGACACAGCTCATCCCCCGATGAGGGCCAACCTGAGGCTGGCTTCCATTCTTAGGGGGTAAACAAGCCAGCTTCTGTGCTTACCTGGCAAATGGAGAGACCTAGTCCAACCTCGATGGGGATGGGAGTGATCACATTCCTCAGCCATTTGGGGCTGGGAGAGTTCTCTTTTTCAGGTAGGCAAAAAGGAGGAGGTTTCTTAAAAAAAAAGGTATATTACAAATTAATATTAATTTTCAAATGATACAGTCTAATATTAATTTTCCTCACTAGCATGTTGCCTGACATAGAGTGGGGAAGTATTAAATGCATATTGAATGATTGTACAAATAATTTCAGAGTCCAAAGGTATGGCTATCATAATTTTTATGGAGCACTACAGGATTGTTCTCTAAAAATCATTTAATAAATTTATAATCCCACTAGTAATGAATTTCATTAAAAAAAACTCTTCTGTATGCAGGACCAATATAAGTACATAGCTTCACTAGTTTTTGAAATCTTGGTTCAATACTTTGTAATACAAAGTGCCATTCAGAGTTCTGGTTCTAAGCTCAGTTTATTTTGGCTTTAAAAATTATTATTGCTGAAAAAGGTAAATCACAAAGTTGTATAGATCCAAATGGAAGAAGCATGTCACTGGCCTCACTAAAGAAACCTTGATACTGGTTTTTCATCCACTAATTATACAAAGGTATTTTGTTGAAATTCAGCCAGTTTTGTGACTTAGGACAACTAGGTGACTAGTACATAAAGCACAAGGTCCAGAGTCAGAAAGACATCTTATTGAGTTCAGATCTGACCTCAGACACTTAATAGTTCTATAACTCTGGGTAAGTCACTTATCCCTGTTTGCCTCAGTTTCCTCATCTATAAAATGAGTTGGAAAAGGAAATGGCAAACCATTCTAGTATCTTTGGGAAGAAAACACCAAAAAGGGTAACTGAAAGTCAGACATGATTGAAAAACGACTAAACAAATACTTTTGGGGCAGCTCAGTAGTTCAGTTAAAGAGTGCCAGGCCTGGAATTGGGAGGACCTGGGTTCTAACCCTGGCTTCAGATGCTTCTTAACTGTGTGCCTCTGGGCAAAGTCACACAACCCCAATTGCCTAGTCCTGCTACTCTCCTGTCTTAGAATTGATACTAAGATGGAAGGTTAGAATTTTAAGGAAAAATTATCAAGATGAAATAATATTAATTTTATTATTAGTCATTGTGTAATATTAGTAAACATAATTTTAAATAATAATTGTAATTATTAAGTGCTTAGTTAAGTGCCCACCCTATAAATAAATACTCTATAAATGTTAGCTACTATTTAATATTATTACCATTTTCTCTGATTTGGGGGAGGAAATGACAATATAAAAAGAGTTGTTTCAAGTAAGGAGGAAGGAAGGAAGTGGCAGGGCAAATGGAAAGATGCCCTATGATCTTGATTTCCTGGTGGTAGATAATCTTCCTTGTGTTTAAAGCCAACATAATAAGTGTTGTGATCTTGAGGAGGGGTGTGAGGAGGAGGAGGTCTTGGGATCAGGGCGATAGACCAGAAAGAAATCCAATGCTCTGTTAGTTGATCCTGACAGTCTTTCCTCCTCTTGTATTTGTTGATGTTGCTCTGTACCTGCTAATGATGCTGATGATACTAAAGCATGCTTGCTTCATGTCCTCCTAGACCTCTTGCTTAAATCTCCCTTGGGAAACAGGTGAGTCAACAGATAAAGCACTGGACCTGTAGTCATAGAGACCTAAGTTCCAATCCAGCTAGAGTGACCTTGGACAAGTCACTTAACTTCTATCTACCTCAATTTTCCTATTCTGTAATATGATGATGATACTTGCACCTGCTTCCCAGCATTGTGAGGATCAAATGAGATATTATTTATAAAGTACATACTTTCTTTGCAAACCTTCAAGGACTATATAAATGCTATCTTTTGTTCCTGCTGCTGCCACCACCACCATTGTCTTTATTGTTATGGTTGTTGTCTTCCTTGGGTTTGGGGAGAGGAAAGGGAAGACCTGGTGGCAGGACTAACATTCTGAGGCAACCTACTCTGGGAACAGAGAAGAGGAAGGAAAGCATCAGTCTGTCAGGGTCTTGGAAGCACTGAACAGCTATCCTGTTCTTCTCATTGCTAAAATGGTTTCCCATATCCCACTGGACCTTTCAGTGAAGCATCTTGGGATGTAAACATCCCACTTTGGAGACCACTTCTTCAAGTTCATTACTGCAGAGTTCCCCCTTAGTGCTCGTTACCCCTTTATTGTGAGAGGGGTCTCCTTTCCTAGAAGCACTTACTGCTTCCACAAAGCCTTGCCTTCTGATAAAAGCCCAGATGGTTTCAATGTGAATAATACCCATAGCACTGTGAATAAGTCAGTCATTCCTTGGGCACATGAATAATCTCTTCAGTGCTGAAAATTGGACAATAAACATTGATAGAAAGTTATTAGGTTTCCAAAATATTTTCTGCATGTTATCAGATTTGGTCCTCACCTTCAACCCTTTAGCTACTTTTTTTGCTCCGGTTTTGAAGGTAGAGAGACTGAGAAAGATTAAGTGACTTGTCCAAGGTCACTCAGTTAGTAAGTGTCTGAGGCAGAATATGAACTTAAATCTTTCCTTTTTCTAAATCCAGCATTCTAGTCACCTCTTCATGCTATCTCCAAAGACAATCTAAAAGAGAAAACACATTATTTTTTACAGAATAACTAAGATGAATTTAAAAAATACCTGCCTCTGAAAATTCAAGACACACTTCAATGAAGATTTAAAAAAAATCCTCAGATATCCAGGACAATAAGGATATTCTAAGTGCATTTTGTCCATAGTTCCTTCACTTAGGTCGAATGTTTTCATCCAAAAGTCCCTTTAATACAGGATTATTATGCTTTATGAGTTTACTTTCTTTCTCTTTCCCAGGGCCAGCTGCATATTTTAACCTCTTCTGGTCTTTCAAGGGATCAGCTACATGGTATAGTGGTTAGTTTCAGGCCTAGAGTTAGGAAGACTCATTCCTGAGGTCAAATCAGACTTAAGACACTTACTAGCTGTATGACCCTGGGCAAGTCATTTCACCCTGTTTGCCTCAGTTTCTTCAACTGCAAAATTAGCTTGAAGAAGAAAATGGCAAGCTGTGCCAGTATCTATGCCAAAAAACAAAAAAAAATGGTGTCATGAAGACTCAGACACTCCTGAAACAATCCAACAATAACAACAACCTTTCAGGCCCAGTGATGAAAGTTTTATTTCTATCTCTGATTCCAAACTATTTTATTGCTCCTACCCTTGACCCAGCAGAGCCAACATCCCCCTTCCTGCCTGGCAGACCCTCCATGCCACAGAGAGCATGGCAACTGCTCTTAATGGCTCTACAATGTTTGCTAAATTAAAGACAGCCTCGAGAGGACCTGGAGAAAACCTTATTTGTATTTATAAAAACCCTAATGTAGTTGTACACTTGCAATGAGCTCACAGCTGCTGGAGATGCATTAAGAAAGGTTCACCTTATCTAAGCCCTGAAAATGGACTTCTCCAGAGTGCTGGGCCCTGCTGGGCTTTAATCTCACTTAGAGATGCACATTTGCATGATAGAAAACTAGAATTTAGTGTTTAGAAAAAAAGGAGGGATATTAGTGTAATAATAATAATAAAAAGCTTTTGGCCTCTTTATCAGTTTTCCAGGCCCTATCTCACTTTTTTTATTGTCATTCCAGCAACTAATCACCCCCCTCCCTTTTGTTTGGTGTAAATGAGTTTTCCTGTTTCTTCTTGGGCAGAATTAATCTGTAAATCCCTGCTATTGTTTGAGAGTTAATTACCTGCTTTTTGGAGTCAAACTGCTCAGGTGAAGGGGGGAAGGCAGTGAAGTCTGCCCAGTGGGACAGGCCTTGGGGAGGGCAGACTGGGAGTTGCATTCTGTGCTCTGGTCAGCACTGTTCCAGGGGACAGAACAGCCTAGATGTCTGGGTCCCCTGCCAAGGCCTGTGGCATGCAAATAATGGAGCCTTTGAAAGTGGGGCCCCTTCACTTTTCACTTGTGGTCTCAGCATTTCCAGGGCCCCCACCCCCCACCTGGTGACTTTGTTACTCTTCAACCTTGCATAATTAATCATCCTCCCTTAGCCAAACTCATTATTATGATTATACAAACAGGAACAATAACTTTTAATTTCCAGACACCTACGCCCCCAAAGGCCTGGGGCACCTGAACAAAAGGGAACCTGAAACACACATTAGCCAAGAGAGTCATGTACCTCAGTGCTCCCCACTGCCTCAGCCGCTTCCCCCTGCATGACTTGAGACTTTTCCAGCTCCAGAAAATTAGGACAAATCCACAGGACTAAGACCCCAAAAGAGCCTTAGACTTCATGGAGCCTCAGCTGCACATTTTACAGATGAGGAAACTTGAGGCCCCAGAAAAAGGAATGTGACTTTTCCTAAGTCACACAACCAGTATGTAGCAGGGCAGTTTCATATTTTTAGCTTATCAATCAATCCATGGACCTTTATTAAGTCCCTACTATGTGTCAGGCATTGTGCTAAGTAGGCATTGAGGGTAACAAAGAAAGGAAAGAAACAGCCCCTGCTCTCAAGAAGCTTGTGGTCTAATGGGCAGTTTACAACATGTAAACAACTATGTACAAACAATGCAGAGAGACAGGTAGATAGATAGAAAGACAAGACAGACAGATAGATAGGTAGATAGGTAGATAGATAGATAGATAGATAGATAGATAGATAGATAGATATAGACGGACAGATAGGCAGACAAGACAGATAGATGATGGATAGACACATAGATGATAGAGATAGATAGATAGATAGATAGATAGATAGATAGATAGATAGATAGATAGATAGATAGATAGATAGATAGATAGACAGACAAGTAGGTAGACAGAGATAGGAAGACAGAGATAGAGAGAGACAGACAGAGATGAGAGATGAAAACTGGGAGTAGTCTCATAGGGTGATTCCATTCATTTTGGTTCATTTTGTATCTATTTGTGAAAAAGGTTAACCTAGATTTGAGGAGGTAGAATTCTCTATTTCATATGCTTGGTGTAGTCATTAGAGGCCGTTAGTGATTTCTCCTGTTAACACTTTCTCCCTCTTGAAATTACTTTGAATTTACACTTATTATATATATGAACTTAATATATAACAAATTTACATATATATGCCTGTTGTTTCCCACAAGGAGAATATAAACCCCTGGCGTTCAAAAATTATTTTTATTTTTGCCTTTGTATTCTCAGTCCATTTTTTTTTTTAATTTTGGTGAGGGGGAAGGAGTGGTGTCCAAATCTATGATTTCATTAGGATAGTATTGAAAGGAAAATTCTTTGTTAGCTCTTTCATCCTGATTAACAAGGCAAATCTCAGAACAAAAAGAATTAAAAGGAGGTCATTATATAGTACATCAAGGTAGCAGTATGTTCAGTGCCTGATCACTGGACATCAGCAAATGGCTTCAAGATGGACTAGCTTTTATTGGTAACTTTTAAAATGAGACAAAGACATTTCTATTAGGTTCACATCAGCAAAAGAGTTCAGGCCCTTGCATCTCAGTTCCTCCCCAAGGTAGGAGTACAGGACAATTTACCAGTCAGGGCATTAACATCAAAGGTAGGAAACTTGACAAAGAACATGTAATACAAAAAGCTGCAGACTTGGTGTCATGTTCCCCAACGGAGTCTCCCTCTAACACTGTTGGACAAGCAGGGCCAGGAACAGTGGGTCACTGAATCAATATTACTTTCAATAATAGGAAGGTCCAGAAAAGGAAATGACTTCTACCACTACAGATTGGCAAGTAATCTGCAATTTATAGTTATAGGGAGTTCCCTGAAGACAAGGAGAGGTTTGTCTTGGCCCACACAAGCAGGTATGATTTGAATACCAGCTTCCTGACTTTCAGGCTGGCCCTCCCTCCCTCCCTGACTTGGCTCTGCCTCTTTATTTATACATGAACTTCAAAAATGAATTGAATTGAATTGAATCCTGGGCTGGTGTCACAGCTGACCCCATACTGGCAGCAAGTTCCTAGCTACTTTATTCTCTCTTTCCTTTCCTTTCAAGAAGTACTTGAAAATTTGCTTTTAATCTGGTCACAGCCCTATGCATAGTGGATGAGCCTCTACTGAGGATGTTTAAAAAGCAAGGAAGTTAAATTCATTCACTAAATTGGAAGGCCCCTCAAAGTGTCCTGGGGAAGGGAAAGAAATTAGCCCATTTTATCTGAAATTGTGTTACTAAATTCAGACAGCATGCAAATGAGACAACCAAGTGACTTTGAGTCAATTCTGATACTTTTTTGAAGTAATCAGTGAAGGCTTCGAGATTTGTCAAAGGAGCCTGCCTTGCCAGCACTAAAAACTCAATTAACTCATTTATAGCAAGCTCTCACCTCTAGGCATGCTAAGACAATTTAGAAGCAAAACAAAACAGGAAGGTTTCTTAGTCATGTACACCAACTCTTAATGGAGAAGATAAGATGCTCCAAAGCTTGGTTAGATGAAGGCATCATTTGAGCATAGCAGCATGGGGTTGGGGCTGGGGCAGGAAATTGGGATTTGGGAGGAAGACAGTGGTTCATGTTCCTGAAGCTGTTTGGAGAAGTCCCTGCCTTCTTTTTCTTTTGGTCAGCAGCAGCCACCCAGGACTAAATCTTTTGCCATATTTGGGCCATGACTGACCATACAGTCTTTAGAAGAGGCATCCTTTGTTATTTGGCTCCAGGTACTAACAGAAGACCAGAAGCATCCTTTCAGATAAGCAGCTCCCTAATGATGATCATTCTTCCTAGCTTCCACCACAACCTCCTTCCCTCTGGAGGGACTTTGAATATCCATGTAGGTGTTGATTCCCCCAGGGCTATAGCTGAGCTGCTGAGTAAATCTCCTCAGGGAATCAACAAGACCAAATATTCCTAACTATGGGTGGGGAATAGTATGATTCCAACTGCAGATTTAGCTTTCTTACAGCTTCCAAGTTAGACTTTTTGGCTTTTCCTTTTAGGGAAAATGCCAATTATCAGTAAAAGACATTGATTAAGCTACATTTCTTAGATGCATTTTCCCTTTGTATTCCCATATCATAGGATCACGGAGTTAATATAGATCTGGAAGGGACCCTAGAAACTATTTAATCCAGCCCCCCTAATTTTACAGATGAGAACACCCCAAAGTTGTCTTGCCTAAGGTCATAAGTTGTTATTCAATTGTAACTGACACTGACACCCCATTTTGGGGTTTTCTTGGTAAAGATACTGAAAAGATACATTTCCTTCTCTAGTTCAATTTACACATGAGGAAACTGAGGGAAACAAGGTTAAGTTACTTGCCCAGGGGCACACATCTATTAAGTATCTGAGGCTGAATTTAAGTTTGGAGGAAGCTGAGTCTTCCTGACTGAAGGCAGAGCACTGTCCTATTGCAGACTTTGTCCACTGAGCAACCTAACTGCCTTTACTAACAGAGCAAGTCAAAAAATGGAATGTGCTGCCTCAGGAGGACTTGTAACTCAGGATCATAGATTTAGGACTGGAAAAAATCTGAGAGGTCATCTAAGTCAGAGGTGCCTAAGACTCAGCTCTTAGGCAGCATGTGTCCCACAATCCTCCTGCGTGTGTCCTGAGCCAGCTTTAAATGTAGTTCCTTTCTGATTCAAATGTGTTGATATATTTTAAAAAAGGAAATATTTAAACATATGGTTTTCCAAGTCAATATGTAACCCATATGGATCGTTATGTACAGTTTATTGGCTCCCCCAATCCTATTTAAGTTTGATACCACCAATTAGTACATCATCATTTTATAAATAATGAAATGAACACCCAAAGAAGTCAATAACAAGAGCTAATAGTAACAGTATTTTTGTGAGGCTCTACAGTTTGCAATGTGATATATATATATATATATGTATATATATATATATATGTAGAGCACCATAAAGCATTTATGATATATGTATTATATGTTATATGTATTATATTATTATATATATGATATATATTATAAATGCTTTAGCTATTTAAAGGGCTTTAAATGCCAAATAGTTTATATTTGATAAAATAATATTATTAGTATTGGGTAATACCACTTATGGTAATAGGGAGTCACTAGAGTTTATTAAAGGATTTGAGGGTTGCTATGATGAAGATGTAGAAGGCCAGAGGGGTCAGTGACTTGATCCAGGTCACTTAGATCTGGGATTCATTCCCAGATGCTTTAAGCCCTTTGATCCTAGGTTTAAGCTGGGACCACTACCAAGTAAAAGCAGCTCTTTCCCTCCTTCCCCAAGGAAATTTGTATGGGAGTGTTTTGGTAAAGAGCAATAAACTGAAGAGCTACCAGCTGAAAAAGAAAGTGATAGACCATTAAGAATGAACCTCTTGGGGGAAATGATGGCAGAAAAAACATCTCCAAACCCAGGTCCCTAGAGAAAGGAAAACCTTTCAGAGCTTTAATTAAACTTAAACCTAGGATGCGAATGGAGAAGATTGACAAAGACTCCCAGGAAGATAGCCCATGGGAAACTGTTAGAAGCGTCTTGTTCTCTTTAAGGAAGCAGCTTGTGGATATTTGAGTGTGATTAAAGGCGAAAAATCCTTCTCTCCCTATCTCTTCCTCTACCCAATCTTTTTAGGAAGTTTGAGATCTGTTTGAGTACCAAAAATGGATCTGGAATATAAGTTGTAGGCCTCACAAAGAATAAGGAGAGGAAAAGGCCTGGAACTGTGATTTCATGGCTATAGGGACCCCTTGGATGAGAAAATGTCTGCCACCATTTGTAGGTTGGCACCTTCTCTGCAAAATTAGACAATTGCCTGGGACACTCAGAGGTTAAGTGATTTGCCCAGCAAGTATGTCAGAGGTGAGGTTTGAACCCAAATTTTCCTGGCTTTGAGGCTGGCTCTTTAACCAATATGTCATAATGCCTCTCACTCAAAAGGAAACATTACTTTATTTTAATTTTCCTGTCAGGAGAAAATGGCATAAATTATAATAATAAGCTTAGATGTCGGTCAGTAGTTTTCAAAGTGTGATCCTTGAAGGTCTGTTCTCCAGGTGGTCTACAGGCTGGTCCCATACACAAGTCACACAAAATTTGGCATAATTTTTTAAAAGCATATTTTTAAGTCCATTAAAGAGGTGAATATACATTAAGTGGTACTAAAATGAATATTTTACAATTGTAATTTTGATGAGGATTATATTACCTAGACAAAAAATAAAATAAAACCCTCTACAATATCATTAAGGTAAAGAGGTGTGTGTGTGTGTGTGTGTGTGTGTGTGTGTGTGTGTGTGTGTGTGTAAAAAGTAATGTACTGTCCTTTTAAATTTCATTTTTAAAATCTTGCTTAGACCCAAAAGTTTGTTAATGGCAGTCCAAAAATATTCTGAATTCTTCTGTCTATGTCATGGAGGATTGGGAATTTCTATGTTCCTTCCAAGACTTTCAGCTACTGAGAATCTTTATCATGAATAAAAAAAGTTTAAAAGATTCTCTATGATGAAGAGAGATTCAGCTTCTCAGAAATCTCCTTATATATTGATTTTGGCTCAGAGATACCATTTTTTTATGCGTTAAGTGTAAATTTCTGTTATTATTCATTATTAAGTATCAGGACTAAAGTAGCTTGGGTGTTAGGCTAACTCTTAACAGAGAAATGAATCCATATTGGATATATGCAGTTGCTATCCAGCTCCTGATAGAGGGATGATGGCCTCAGGGTATAAAATAAAACACGTATATTTTTTTTTAACCTAGCCAATGTGGAAATGTTTTTCTTGACTGTGAATATTTAGTATAATTTAAAAAAATAAATAACCCTTACCTTCTTTCCTAGAAACAATACTGTATATTGGTTCTAAAGCATAAGAAGAAGAAGGGCTAGGTATTTGGGGTTGTGATTTGCCCAGGGTCACACAGTTAGGAAGTGTCCAAGGCTACATTTGAATCCAAGTCCTCTCAACTCTAGGCCTGGCTTTCAATCCACTGAGCCACTTAGCTGCCCCTTATTTTGTTTTGTTTTGTTTTAAGGAGGTAGGGTAGAAAGTGTGAGAGAGAGAAAATAGAGTTTTATTCATTGAAAAAAAATTAGTTAAAAAATGAAGGAACAAATTAATTGCAATTGGTTCATTGCCTTATGAGCTTGAATGATCAAGGATCAGTTGCAATACCATGTGTTTTTCCCCCCTTTTTCAGGATCTTCAGTCCTGATTATTTATAAAATGAAGTATTGATTTGATACTAGGACAGTTTAATTTGGTCACACGTTTTGCTTTATGTCTCAATTATAGATTCATGCCTTTGTGGTAAACTCGGCTGGTGGAGGATTAAGAATTCAAAATAGAGGATTTTCACTTTGCAAACAGTGCTTTCTACTGTGATTAATTGGGACTATTGTACAGTAAGTGGTAGAGTCTCTTGCTGAGATTTAATAGCCCAAGGGGGGAAAACACCTGAATTTTAGGGATTCATCCTGTATTTGAAACTCCATCTTGACTCTAACTGTGTAGTCCTGGCAAAATTGCCCAACTCAGAACCACTTTCCTAGTTAATGTAAGGGCTGATGATCTCATATCATGTTTTTAAAAGGACCTTAAAGATTACAGTGAAATTCAAGGTATCCTATCATCATTCTGAAACAAACAATTCTGTTCACTTCAGCCAATAGTGTATTTTTCATCACCATCATTATTGTTGTCTAACATGTATTGATTATCTGCTATTTATAAGGAGGATATTGTCCTTCATAGTTAGGACATGAGTGAGTACAGTTCCCACTCTCACTGTCTCATTGGAAAGACAAGTAACAATAAACTAGAATATCAGGCTAAATGAGTGATACAGACTAGAGTGAAGTTAGTGGGTAAGGAGTCCCACTGCTGGTTTCGTCCAATGTGTGGAATTTAAAATAAATTGTGAAGAAAAGGTAGACAATAGAAGAGTGGAAGAAAAACACTGAAATTGGTATTCTAGACCAGGCTCAGAAGCTTATGACCTTGAGCAAGTCATTTAACCCTTAAAATTTTTTTTTAAATCTTACCTTCCATCTTAGAATCAATACCATATAGTGGTTCCAAGGCAGAAGAGTGCTAAGTGCTAAGCAATCAGGGTTAAATGTCTTGCCCAGGATCACCCAGGAAGTATCTGAGGTCATATTTGAACCCAGGGTTTAAATCTCCAGACTCAGCTCTCAATCCACTCAGCTACCCAGCTGCCCCAAGTCATTAAACTTTGTTGGCCTCAGTATCCTCATCTGCAAATTGAGGGGACTGATTGGGATCAATAACCTCTGATGACTCCTCTAGTTCTAGGTCTATGATCCCATTAATTCATAAAAGTGTGTAACAGTGGGTTCCAGGCAAGATAGATTGTGAAAACAAAGGTATAGGTTTGGGAAAACTTCAGGTATCTTTGGGAGACAGAGGAAAGTGACTTATTTCTGAAGCAGAGAAAGCTGGGTGTTACAGTGAATAGAGTACAAAACTTGAATTCACAAAGCTTGAATTGATATCCTATCTCAGATATTTACTAGTTCTGTGACTCTTATTAAGTCACTTAACTTCTGGTTGCCTCAGTTTGCTCATCTGCAAAATTGGAATAATAATAGCACCTACTCCAATTGGGTTATTATCGACTTAAAATGAGACAATATTCATAAAATGTTCTGCAACAAGTAAAGGTGCTATATAAATGCTAGCTATTTATTTAATGTTGTGCTACAGTAGAGTTAAGCTTAGAGTTCAGGTGCCACCTTCCTCATGAAGCTGTCAAATGAGATAATATTTTCCTTTTTTAAAAAATTGCCAAGCACAGTGGTTGGCACATTTTTGTTGTTCAATTTTTCTCAGTCCTGTCCAAATCTTCCCAATCCCATTTGAGATTTTCATTGGCAAAGATACTGGAGTGATTTGTCATTTTCTTTTCCAACTCATTTTAGAGATGAGGAAACTGAGATGAACAGGGGTAAGAGACTTCCCCACAGTCACACAGCTAGTAAGTGTCTGAGGCCAAAGTGAAACTTGGGAAGATGAGTTTTCCTGACTCCAGGTATGGTAGCGTATCTATTTGTACCATTTAGTTGCCTGATACATAGTAGGTGCTCCATAAGTGCTGGTTCCCTTCCCTTTCTCTCTTTCTCCTTTTCCCTTTCTTCATTCCTGATCCCCTAGCTAAAGATCAATCTTTCCTTCGACTTTTCAGGTGTCTCTCAACTCTTCCATGGACTTTTCTCATTACCACAGACATTTTTTTTTGGTATGTCTCATTTCCCCACTAAACCTAAAAGTCCTGGAGGGTGGGGTTCAATGACATTTTCTTTTCTTTTCTTTATGTCTCTTAGCTTTGTTTCACAGGTTGCCATGGTTAGAATTTTTACCCTTTCATGCCAAACTTGCTAGTGACAGGCAGCATGTCCGTCCTTATTTAGGCTGGTCCTGAGGCAGGATGGCTGCTGGTCTCCTGGACTGTACAAGAAAGCTTTTAAGCCTGGTAGAATCTGTAAGAACTTCTTCATGGCTTACTTAATTCATGAGATCCCAAGGTCACTTCTATGACATGAAGAAATACCAGGTATGGGTGTTTGTGTGCCCTGTATACAGTGTACCCAGTATATATTGCAACACTAAGGGGTAAAATCACTATTTGATGAAACAAATGGAAAGGTAGCTTAGAAACTGGCTGTGGAAATTTCCATGTACTATATATCTAAACTCTAAATTATATTTAGGCTAATCACACATTCAGTTGCAGTTTTTGCCCAAGAAAGGAAAGTAGGTTTGGACCATATGCATAATTACTGTTTTGCTTTTATCTTCCTGCTATGCTGTTTTTCAAATGGGGGAGAAAAAAGTACAATAACACAAAAGACCATCCCTTAACCTAAGTCAGTCAGTGAACAATGCATCCCAATTTCAATTACTTGGTTTGAAAATGAAATTCTGCTTAATTATTTGACTTTAATGTTCCTTCCTCAACCTGGGGCCAGCTGTTCATTCTTGACATTCTTGAGGTCTATTTTGGTATGACAATATTCATCCTGTCTGGCACCTAAAGGGAAAAAAAATGAAAAGAAGGAAAAGGAGAAGAAGGAAGAAGGAAGAAGGAAGAAGGAAGAAGGAAGAAGGAAGAAGAAGAAGAAGAAGAAGAAGAAGAAGAAGAAGAAGAAGAAGAAGAAGAAGAAGAAGAAAACGACACTAAAAAAATTGCCATTAGCAACTTCTGGAGCCTAGAGGGGAAGTAAAAAACCTTTGCGCTGCCCCCCAAAAAAAACTTAGCATAAAGACTTTATATTAATAGCTGCTGTCATTGATAAGTTGGATTAGGGAAAGTCTAGAGGAGTGATGGGCAAACTACAGCCCATGGGCCAGATATGGCCCCCTGAAATGTTCTATCTGGCCACACAACATTATTCCTAATCTGACGAATACAATGTGTAGGATACATTACAATGACACTTTGAAAGAATTGCCTTAGAAACAGACTGACAGATAAGCATTTCCTTTTCTTTGGCCCCCTCTTTAAAAAGTTTGCCTATCACTGGGCTAGAAGACAATAGAATGGGGACAAGTTGTCCCAAAGCTTTAGGCAAATTTTGTCTCCAAGTAGGTCCAAATAGTCTCATATCTCCCTCACCAATCTCCCCAACACTCTTGAGCCAAAGACCCACATCAGGGAGAAGAAAATGAACCTAAAGAAAGACATTATTTTTTTAACCTATATGTCTTGTCCACTGTAATCTGAGAGAAAGATGAAGCTTGCCTATCTTATAAAGAGAGGGGAAGAGAAGAAGCACTTATATAGCACCTACTATGTTCCAGGTATGGTTCCAGTACTTTCTATTAAATTTTATCTCATTTGATCCTCACTAAAGACCAGGGAGGTAGGTGCCAGTAAACTGAGGCACAGAGATAGTCACATAGCTAGTAAGGATCTGAAATCAAATTTGAATTCAAGTCTTCCTGATTCCAGGCTCTAGAACTCTCTCTTCCAGAATACCATGGGCCTCTAGACAGGTGAAGGAAATACTGAAATGATAGTGCATTTTCATTTTAACTGGGCTGTCAAAGTGGTGGATGATTTCCTAACCTAGTTTCATTGTGTTTAAGAGATGTGGGATTGGCAGTGTACAAGCTTCTCTTTCTTCAGATGTGCAATATTCATTGCTTTCTTTCCCTCTGTGTCTATCTAGTCTCTGACTGTCTCCTTCTCTTTCAGTTTCTCTCTGTCTCACATCCTGATGTTTTCCATCTGCTTCTTCTGCTTGCTCTCTTTGCTATTGCTCTTTACCCTCTTTATCTTCTGCTTTTGGGTCCTTTAAAAAATCTTTATTTTACTCTTCCCAATTCTGTCTTTTGTCTTCTTCTCTGTCTAGTTACTGTTGGTTCTTCTTTCCTTTGGCTATTTCACTTTCTCTGCAATGTGTATTCTTTCTATGTTTTCTTTGTTCTGTCAGTCATGTCCCTCTTTTCCTCCCCTCTCCCTTTTCTCCTCTGTCTCCTTTCTCCTCTACTCTCTCTGTGTCTCTGTCTCTGTCTCTCTCTCTGTCTCTGTCTCTCTCTCTGTCTCTGTCTCTCTCTCTCTCTTTCCTCTCCCACTCTCCCTTTCCATTCCTCCCTCCCCTCTTGCTCCTTCCTTCTCCTCTTCTTCTTCTTCTTCTTCTTCTTCTTCTTCTTCTTCTTCTTCTTCTTCTTCTTCTTCTTCTTCTTCTTCTTCTTCTTCTTCTTCT
>NC_058132.1:154525468-154569665 GCF_016433145.1 Gracilinanus agilis | reverse complement strand
CTCTCTCTCTCTCTCTCTCTCTCTCTCTCTCTCTCTCTCTCTCCCCTATCCCTTATTTCCTGCCTCTCTCTGTCCATCTCTGCCTTTCCCTCTATTTCTGTGTCTCTTCCCTATCCACACTCCATTCTTCCCTCTCTTATCTCTCTTCTCTCCCATTCTTCCCTCTCCCCCTTTCTCTGTCCCTGTCCCTCCTTTCACTTCTCTCTCTCTCTCTCTCCTTTCCCTCTCTCATCTTCTTTCTTCTCTCTTATATTTCCTTCTTTCTCTCTCTCTCTCTGCCTCTGCCTTCCCTTCATCTCTCTTTCCCAGACCACTTTCATTCCTTTCTTGGACTTCCTCTTCCCTTCCTCCCCATTTGCTTCTCTTCCCTTTTTTGGCCTCCCTTTCTCTTCTCACCCAAAGTCACCCACATTTCTGCCTCACCTCCCCACTGCCTGCCACAAGCTCTGAGCTTCCCATCTAGCTTCTTACAGTTTCTCTCTCTCTCTCCTCCAATCTTTGCTGTCATCTTAGACCTGTCAGAGTGGGCTGGTTCTCCTCTGAGCAGCGTCAAAGGCTTTGCCTAGTATACTAAGTGCTCCAAGTAGCACTGTAGTAAGCCTTCAGTCAAATAAACAAGAGAATCAGACACAGCTACCCCCTCTTCCCCCCACACACTTCATTTCTCTCTAATAAGCACTTCCTGTAACAAGCTGTTGTTTTCTTCTCAACTAATCCGTTGTGCATGGGGAAGAGGGGAAAGGAGAGTTGGGGAGCCTGCCTCCTAATCCTCCTTCAAATGTTTTCCCACATCCATTCTCCCAGAATGAGGGGAAGAAACCTTAGAATGAATCAAATTTCCCTGGTGGATATGAGCAAGGCATCCATTGCCCTGTTTGTCATCAGGCAGAATGCTTGTTCCTACACATTATATACTCAGAAGTCAGAAGGCTTACTAAATGGACATAAATAGGCATAAATACTGATCAACAGCAAAGGTGAGAAACAACCAGAGAGGTAGGAGCCTGAGGACTTGGAAAAGGGCAGGTAACTGAATGGATCCATCTTTTGAACCAGTTTAGCTCTCTAATTAACCTTAGCCCACTCTCCCTAGGAAGACGGTCAGTTGTTAAAGGCTCATTACTAAGTGTAAATCACTGGAAATGTGAGCGCCACCTTACAGGCCACCTGGGGCTCATGAAAGAAGATTCTCTGCAGTCTGGCCCTGCCTCTTCCTGACTTCAGTGACCAGATCAGGAAGGAGAACTGGTATGCCTATCCCCTGCAGCAGTCGCCATTAAAGGAAAATCTGAGATAGAGATAGAGTGAGTTGGGGATGAGGGATGGAAGTCATTCTCTGACTCAGAGGCATGGTCAAAGGCCTTTTGCAATCCTATGTTTCTTCTGTCTGGAGACCTGGGGGGACTACTTGCCCCTACCCCCAACCAAGTGATACTGAAATGTCCCCTTAATATTCAGGGATTCTTAACCTTTTTGGGGTCAAAGATCTCTATAGCAGTCTAGTGAAAGCTAAAGATCCCTTCTCAGAATTGTCTTGAAAGAATTGAAAGAAATATTAAACTTCAGTTTCAGGTTAGCAAAAATAAATATGTAATTTGTTTTTCCTGATCCAAGGTCAGAGATCTCCTGAAACCTATTGCTACCACCTCAAAGGGATGTGAGGATTTCAGTCCTTGATGTTCCTAATTAACAGAGGGCAAATAGCGTTAGACAGTACAGCAAACAATCTCATCAGTGTGAGATCACCAAGGGAGACCTGACTTAAGCTAAGGCTGAGACTAACCCGAAGCCTGGGACTGAGCCACAAACAGCGGGTTTTTTAAGGGACTGAGCATGGACGGAAGCCAATTTTCATATATGTGTGAAGTATGACACTCATTTCTGTTCATGATATTCATTTCTTATGCTGTTCATTTTAATCAGACTTGTCAGCCACACCCACAGACAGTAATCAACAAAGAACCATTTCTGAATACAAAGTAAAGAAATTTATTTTATATTATAATCTCTTTCATTGGCCTGAGGTGTCTTTTTTTTAATTGAAGAAATTGTTCTTTAATGGAACAAAATAAGCATTTACATAAAATCCACCATGTGCCAAATACTGTGATAAGGGCTTTATAAATATTATCTCATTTGATCCTCATAAAAACCCTTTAAGTTAGGTGTGTGACAACCCAGAGTTCCTCTGGAATTCTCAGCTGAGGCTTGACCCCTTCTCTTGCAACTGGAATTCCACTCTGCCATATCAGTGTCACAGGTGCTATTATTTTTCATCTTCATTTTGCAGTTTAAGATACCGAGGTAAACAAAGATCAAGTGACTTGTCCAGGGTCATACAGCTAGTGAGTATCTGAGGACAGATTTGAACTATTACTGAGTCCCCTAGCTGCTTCTGTACCCTGTCTGGTGAATCTTGTCAACCTAAGTTCTGTAGCAGAAGAGGCATGAATTGTAAAACCCAGTGGAAATGTGTGTTGGCTACAGGGGGGTGGTGGTTGGAGGGATGGAGAGGAGAGAAAGAACATGAATCATGTGACCATGGAAAATTTTTCTAAAAAAATTAAAAATATAAAATTTGGAACCCCTTCCCCCCAAAAAAAGAAGAGGCATGAATGATATAGTTGACAATGTGCTTAGCTTAGACAAAACTCATCTTTCATCCTGGCTTGGACATTTACTAACTGTACAACTTTATATAAGTCACGTTACCTCTCTGAGTCTACATTGCCTCATCTGTTAAATGAGAACAATTACTCACACTACCTACAGAATTCATGAAGTGTTCCCTGTACCTTAGAGCAGTGTTGTCAAATATAAAGAGAAACAGAGGCAACCACAGTGTATATAAAGATCCCTATAATGCTGCATGTTGAGTTAGAAAATCATGTATTAACATCATCTATGTTCTGTTGTATTTTAAATATATTTTAAAAAACAATTTTCAATTACATTTGAATATAGTCCTGACCCTACTTGGGACTGTGAAGCAAATGGTCCTTAGAGTAGGTACATCTACGAGGAAGAAAGGGACTTTTAGCATAAAGAGGCAGGGAAGATTGTAAAGTCAAGGAGTCTAGAAAGTATTGTAGCAGATTACATAGAAATGCTGAGATGAAGCCTGGGGGTTTGGGTTTGATACCTCTGCCTTAAAAAATTACTTACTGATGATGGTAGCCAGTTAAGTGCTTGGAAAACTAGCTAGGTGGGTTCAGAGTGTTGGTTTTGGTCCTTCTCATTTTCAATGTGTCCCTGGATTCCACTACTGAACTTCCCCATCCTCTTATATCAAACTAGCCCTTTCTCCTTCTAGACCCATTGATCACAAAATTCTTAGCACTTTTTAGTAAATCATAGCTCTCAGAATACTGGTGTTGAATCATTAGACTAACCTTACATGCCAAATGTGTGATATTAGTCTTTTTCCCTATGTAGTTAATATGATTTAAAGTAAAAATTTGAACCCATCATTCATTCCAATCCATCTAACAACGAACAAGGAATAACTGAATCCTATGCTTTTTTTTTAACATGGGAGGGTAGGTCCAAGGCTCTTATTTAATTGGTATAATTAACTCTTGGCACGAAAGCTCCCTTTATTAATTGCTATTGTTGTTCAGTCATTTTCAGTCCTGTCCAACTTTTTGTGGTGGTCTCATTTGGAGTTTTCTTGGTAATGATAGTGGAATGATTTGCCATTTCCTTCTCCAGTTTATTTTAAAATCAAGGAACTGAGGCAAACTAGGTTAAGGGACTTGCTCAGGGTCACATAACTAATTAAGTGTCTGAGGTCCGTTTTCAGGAAGTGAGGCTTCCTGACTCCAAGCTTGGTACTCTTCTCTGCTCCTTTACTAATATAGTCTGACAACTCATCTGTAGTTTATAGTCTTAAAATGGTTAGGGCAATGAGAGGTTAAGTGACTTATTATCCTCTTTCTGCCAATCAGGAAGTGAATCCAGATCACTACTCAAAAGCTAACCTTCTATTTATTCTATCATGCTGCCTCTCACTGATCATCTCTGTGACCACATGTTTTTTTTTACCTTATTTAGGGGTTGCAGTTACACTATACCAATGATAGATTATTGGAATTAAGAAAAAAAAAAGAAAAAACTTATGAAGCATCTAAAATGCGCCAAGTATTGTTAGGTGCTCAGGGATACAAATAGAAAATCAAGACAGTCCCTCGTCTTGAAGATCTCCCATTAGGGGTAAAAACAAAGAAACTAGGATTCAGGTACACAGTGGATAGAATGTCCCTGTGGTCCTTAGAGTAGGACCTACAAAGAAGAAAGTAAGGTATAAGGACTTTCAACATGAAGAGGCAGGGAAGATGGTAAGGCCAAGGAGTTCAGAAAGCAGGTTATATGGCAGTGCCTAATATTTCTTTTTAGGTGCCATTTCTACTACTAAATCTCTACCAGTTTCTGATATTGAGCCATTTGACAGTGCCTAGGACTTTGGTGGCAAGAACTTTCTTTTTTGGGTCTTAAGTCTTTCTGTTTAATTGAAGTAGCACTGGCAGGAGTACTTGCCAAGCTTATCCCCATAAGTTCTCCATAGGTTCCCTGGATGGTGGTTAAGAACACTGAGAGGGAAGCATCATGATTCCCAAGCATCTTCAGTTCAAGGTTCTCAGCTTTCTCCATTAGGATCTGAAAGAAAATGGTAGACAAGATGATGGTGGTGGTTTGACTTTCCGGCTGAAGGTGCATGCAACATATGCTAACTCTTGTCTTTCCTTCAGACTGTTTCAACTAGTCTTGCTGGCCTGCCTTTCGAGTGGCAGTTGTTCCATAACTGGTAGCGATGGCTATAGCCACTTTCCTAAAGGAATTGCTTCCTTGGATGATACCAGTGAGGACTGGACTGAAAGCAAGTCTTTCCACTCCTTTCTTTATCTGCCTGTTGTTGGCAGTTGGTCAGCATTTGTTGCCGGTGTTAATGGGGAAAGTAGAACCCCTCTAAATAATAATTTCTCCCCTCCTTGATGGTTGTGAAGGCTGGAGGTTTGGGGGGACACTGCTATTCACACGAAAAAGGGGTCAGAAAAAGGGTCCTGGACTTTTTCTATCAGGCTCTAAAGGGAGAGGATGGTAAGGCAGTGGTGGTCATTTGACTTGCCTGCATCAGACTGCCCTCTGTCTTTTCCTCATGGCATTTTGCTGCTTCATTTAGACTGCCTTGCCTGCTATTGACCTGGCTGTAAGGGCATGCCCCATAAAGGGTAAGAAGAAGGAGATGGTGGCTACCATTGTACCATTTCCTGGTACAATGACACCAGACACCATGGAGCACTTGTTGAAATTTAGGCAAAGGTCAATTACCAGAGTCCACTCTGCCCCACTGTGAATATCCTTGTCTACATTTGGAAATGAGAGTAAGAAAAGCCCAAATTCTATAAAAAGGTCATGTCTAGCCCAGGAAATATTTCATCTGTCTGATTAATGCAGAGCATGTATACTTGTATACTTGTTCCTAGGTCCCTAAAGTATTTCATGGTAAGTCCAAGAGCAGAACTGTTGCTGTATTAGAACACCATAGCAAATCTCCTTGGAAAGGAAACTGCCTTGACATTGTCACAGCTGCTACTGAAACAGATCTAGAGCCCTCACTGTTGTACACATGCCCTGAGGAAGGTCCATCTTTTCCCCTGGTATCTGAGTCTCTTGTCTACTTCCAATCTCCATCCCAACAGGTGCCAATACTGTCAGAGAGATGCCTTTTTTCTTCCTCTCTTTTGATTTTCCCTATCTACTCTGCAGTGCTAATTTCATTGCATTTTCATAATATTTCATGCTTTAATTTAATTTATTTAGTGTTATTGTACAATGCCCTGAGCACCACTGAAGAAGCAATGATTTTTATAAATAAAATTATTATTACAGCTGCTCTGATAGCTGGCCTTGAGCTGTTTAGTCAATATATCAATTACTCTTAGTGTTGAGAAATTCTACCTGAAGCTCTTTATGACCTAAGTCTTCCTTTGCTTTTACTACTCTATCTGTCTTGTAGTTTTGACACAGTCTTGTAGTGTCTCTCCTTCCTATTCCCTTCAGGATTGTACAGACAGAACCTTGGCAAAGGCCCCTTGTAATGTATTCTAGAGAACATGACCTAGTTTCTTTAACCTTTGTGAATAACCGAGATTCCCAAATCCCGTTTGCTGGGCCTATAATGTCACTTCTGCAAAAAGGTAACCTTCACTGCCCACCTCATGCTAACTAAGCCCTCATTAGCTCTTGGTAGGCTACAGAAATCTCCATGAGATTACTACAGTACTGCGGAGAAAGCCCTCACGACATTATCACAGCCCACCATTCAAGGACTGTATACTGCCCAGTTAGATGGTTAAGATTCCTACTAATGTCCTGAAAGGTAGTGAGACTCACTGTGATGTGGCCCACTATTAGGACTGAAGGCTTCTTGAGAGAGCCAATGACCTATGAACACCAGCTAATGATCTTTTAGTACTTTACTGTACTACCAAGAGATGTGAGGGTCAGTGACCCCCACTTAGAGCCTCAAAGTAAATTGTCCATGAATACACAGAGCTATAACTCGTCTCCAGTTTTGTGTCATTCCTTTTGGCTGCCTTTATTATTCACTTTTTTCAAATGCCATGCTTACTTATTCCCTAGCCCTTATCTCCTAATACCACCTACTTTGCTATCTACTTGAGTTCTCTATTAATAGCAAATTTATGACCCTTAACTCTCTACCCTCCTTCATCTTCAGGTGCCCCTCTCTCAGCTGCTTCTTCTGTCTGCTCTCCTGTTACCTGTTCACTCAAGGGCCTTTTTTTTTCAACACTTAGCTGCTACTCAAGTTTCCTGGAGAAGTTTTTCAGTTAACCATTTATGGATTATAATTGGTAACAATATAGTCTGTAATCCATAATTTTTTGAAAGTAGAGAAGGTAGCAGAAGTTACCTTCATGACAAAGAAATTTATTCTGATTCAAGTGGACATTATGTAGCTCCTGTGTCCAGACTGCTCCCTGCCTGGAGAAACATATTAGTTCCAATTACCCCTGCTTCCTACAGACCCCAGTGGCAAAACCAGATGAAGAATTCATATTGTAGCACAAAAATAGACACTATGGAATACATTGTCCCTCATTATGGTTCTGGAAAAGGGAAACAAAGTACATCATTGAGATAGTCAGATGAATCTTTTTTCTCCTGGTGGTGAAAGATAACTAGAAGACAGTTGTGATCAGTTCTGAGTACCCTCTACTTGTGGACTTTATGCTTTTAACCCAGTTTTATAATAATCCTTACTAAATTAGATCTGACCTATCATTCCAGTCTATAAAGATCTTTTCATCCTATCCATGTCATCTAGCACACAAGCTATCTTTCCAGGTTTTATACTACCATCAAAATTATTTTCATGTCATCTATACCTTCACCTAAATGATTAAGAAAAAATGTTGAACAGAAGGTCAAAAACAAAGACCATAGACACTCATAAGAAATTTCTAGTTGACATCAAATTCTTGATCATAAAGACAATGTAGGGTTCTATGAAATTTTACCCAGATTTCTCTCCCAAATGCTCACAAATAACAAGGTAATGGATATAGTCACTTCCTTCGGTGGTTTTTGTCATTTATAATTTAACAATCAATTCCTCCTTACTGGTCAGAATTGGGTTTAGAGTATCAGTTACATCCATTGATTTCTTTTGAAAAACGGAATTATTATAAAAGGAAGTCAAGAATTGATTGGTAGGTGAAGTAGGCTATAGCATATTACCAATTATATATATATATACATATATATATATACATACACACATACATATGTACCCAAATAAATAAATAAATAAATATATGTATATATATATTTTTTTGAAAATGCATGATCAGGAAAGGAGATGGGCTGGCCTTATAGATAAAGAAGATGAACAGACTAAGTGCTGCCTCAACACCTACAACATTTTTGAAGACCTAGAGGAAGACTTCTAGAATATTAGGTATATTCTGAGTAGAGGGTTTATGAGAAAACAGACAAAATTTGAAGGGGATGAGAAGACATCAATAGATTGGGATCAACTTATCTTCCTAAAGCATAAATCTAATAATATGAGTCCCCCTAAAGTACACAGAAGTTTAAGAATTTTCAGTGATTTCTTATGTTCTAGAATAAAATACTGGACCTGGCTTAACTTCCTTTATTTTACATTATTCCCCTTTATGCACTCTATCTTCTAGCCTGATTCATGTATTTTCTGTTCCTTAAACTTGATGGTCCACCTCCTACCTTACTGCTTTTGCCATAGACTGTCCACCTTTTCTGAAATGAATTCCCTTCTTATTGTTTTCTGTGAGCCTTTTTCAGAAAATCTTTACATATAATCCTAGTTATTAGTTTCTGTCCTTTCCTTATATTGTCATGCAGTTATATACCTGTCTGAATGGTTTCTCTCCAACCCAGTAGAATATGAGCTATGTAAAGGAGGGGTTAATTTTTCCATTTTGGAGTTTTTTTCTTTGTATCCATATTATTTTGCACAGCATTTTGCACAAAGTGAATGCTTAACTGGAACTTGTTGGATCTGAAGGCTTATGCACATCATTTAGATCTCACATCCTGGCCTAGAGATACTCTTCTCTGTGGTTGAGTATACAAAAACAGAATCAGTTCTACCTTCTTTTCATCATGTATTATCATTGTTCAGTCTACTCCAACGATCTCTACTTCCTATCTCTTACCCATAGTGTAACTTAAAAGATCTTTTGTTGTTGTTGTCCAGGACAGTCATTGTCAGACCCTGCTTGTCCTGGGATTTTTTGTAAAATTTTTTTTGTACTGGTTTTTACCGTTCCTTATGTTAGTCTTACTTGATCAAGCCAGTTAATTTAAATTCAGGGTGGTTCTGATTTCATTTGTCTTAGAAGGGCAAGTCACTTCATCCCCACTGCCTAATCATCCCCTAGCTTCAAATCTGACCTCAGACACTTCCTAGCTATGTGACTCTCACCCCTACTGCCTAGCCCTTACCATTCTTCTACCTTGAAACCAACACACAGTATTAATTCCAAGACGGAAAGTAAAGGTTTATAAATTTTTTAAATTCACAATCAGTTAGATATTATTTCCATATTCTATGTGTCCTACAATTTAAGTTGTATAAGGAGTTTCCTGAGCAATCACTTAGGTCTCTAAATTGTTTCTTTCTCATTTGAAATATATTGTGTTTGCCTCATCAGAATTTCATTCTTAAGGGCATTGGATCTGTCTTAAACCTACTTCTGTAGGATTTTGCTAATATTTTTCTCTGAACAACTTGAAATCATCTCTCCCCAAATCTAAGAAATGTTTCAGATTATGCATAGCTTTTTGTGAATCACAGATTTTAAGATGTTGTGGTTGCTTTTTCTCAGTGACTATCAGTTTTACTTTAGCAATTAACTTCCTCTTTACTGATCGCAATTAAGTTCAGAGTACCAGTAGGTTACACTGATTCCTTTTGAATAATGGAATTATTATTGAGGGATAAATTGTATCAGATAAAACTATAGTTGTTAAGATAGTTGAAATTCCCCATCATTAAAATTATGTGCCCCCATGACAGGTTTTTATCTGTTTCACATACTTATTATCTATTTCTTCCTTTGGACCAAGTGGTACCTAGTATATATACATTATTCTGTCATTTAGTCATATCTAAATCTCCATGATCCCATTTGGGGTTTGCTTGGCAAAGATACTAGAGTGGTTTTCCAATTATTTCTCTAGCTCATTTTACAGATGAGGAAACTGAGGCAAACAGGGTCAAGTGGCACAGTTAGGAAGTATCTGAGGCCATATTTAAACACAGGAAAAGGAATCTTCTTGATGAATTTAGGCCCAACATTCTAGCCACTGTATCACCTTGTCCAAACCTTTCATAGCCATACTCTAATAATGAATCATATCCCACTAAAGCTCAGTTATGCCAATGGAGTAAATTTTCTATGTACTAAGATCTTTAATTCTATTTGCTTTGAGTGCCAAAGATGACACACAGAGCACTCTCTGTATGCATGCGGCTGCCCTCCCACTGCCCAGAGGTTTGTTAATAGAAAAGCAGAGGGACTTAGGTGGAACTGCTTCCCTCCCCCTCTCCACTGTGCCTGATGACATTTTTTCACATCCCCTGCCCCTCTGCCCAGTAGTCCAAGGGGAATGCACATGGAGTAAAGTGGCAGAGTTGGTGGGGAGCAGAGCTCTCCGGCCATTCCTCTCCCCCTCTCTACTCTCTAAGGACATTCCTCACTTCACCAACTAGCAGTCCAATGGGAGCACTTCCTCCCTCCCCTGTGTAGGGAAAGGTGGAGTGCACCTGGCACTCACTGGGGAGAAGGGGCATGGCACATGGTCTCTGAGAGGGGTGAGCACAGCACTTGGTCTGGGGAGTAGGGTGGGAGCAGGGACAGGCACTCCATCTCTAAAAGGTTCACCATCACTGGTCTATATACATTTATGTATGAATGTCTTAGGCCATGATTTCTATTACTTTCTTTCTGATGCCATGAGTATTATTATTGTTCCTTTTCCTTTATAGTGTCTCTGGTGAACAAGGCCAAAAATGTTTCTTCCTATAATATGCATAGAGAAAGCTAGATGGCTCAATGGATAGAGAACTGAGTCTAAAGTCAAGAGATCTGAGTTAAAATCCAACCTTAGAAACCTAATAGTTCTACAATGCTGGACAAGTCTCTTAAACTCTGTTTGCCTTGGAGACTCAGTGCATGGAGTGCTGGATCTAGAATTAGGAAGACCTAATGATCCTCAGCAAGTCCCTTAATCTACTGGAGGAAGAAATGGCAAATCGCTCTAGTATCTTTGCCAAGAAAACCCATTACTTGGTTATGAATAATCAGACATGACTAAATGACTGCATAACAATAATGATATTTATGCCACTCTCTGTGAAATCTGACTCATTGATCATTTTCTCTATTCACCTCTATTTTCAGTTTAAGATCTTAGTCAGACCATAACCCTCATTAATGGCACTCCATACCCAACCAAGAGCCCATCATTCCTGTGTCTTAAATGGATTTGCTAACATCATCTTTTTAGGCAGCTGTTCACTTCCATGGTGACAGATGATCCAATATAATTTCTATGAATCTCAGGATGCTTTGACATAAGGAGTAAAACAGAGCACACAATCCTATTCTATTCCATTTCTCATTATTTCTAAGAGTATATTAACCAATCAGCATACATTTATTGAGGGCTGACTATGTGAGACTATCTTGCTGATATAATAATAAGACCCTGAGTCCCTACCCATCATGCCATAGTGAATTTGTCTGAAAACTAGACCAGTTCATCAGATCTAGAGACTAAATTCTGGGCTCATTCCTCTATTACCATTTATCCAAACAAAATGTGACCTTTGGTGACCCTGATTTCACAGGCCATCGACATTCCTGGGTGGTAAATCAAAAGCTTTCTATGTTCATTTGGCTTTACTCCATTGGGCATCTACAAAACCATACTCATTGTAATTCTTTGTTAGTCCTTTAATAAAAATGGCCAGAGAGCCCATGAGATAACAGAATGGGAATCAATGGGACCTGCTATTGTCTGCATGCCAGATTCTCCTGTCAGCCCAGGCTCCAATCCATCCTGCCAACTCAGCCTCCTCTGGGACTTTGCCGTTTGAAAACAGTGCAGCAGGCTCATCTCCCGTGCAGTGTTTTTCTCCATCATTTGCTTTATTAAATATTGATTTTCTGTTGCATTATTAAACCTTAAGTCCTGAGCATAAATTCTGTGCTGATACTTTAATCTGGCTCTCCCTGTGTTTTGGGCCTTTTAGAACTGGTTTTCAGGCCAGCTCTCCTGGGGAATCTTTAAGTCAACTCTGGGGCTGGGCAGGAACATGCCTGTAGGAAGGAAAAGAGAGAATAGGACTCAGACATAGTCTGACTCATTGTTTAACCACAGCAGCCACTCCACTTGGGAAGGCCAGTGCTTGGCTTTTTTTGGTATTTGTCCTAGCCACAGAGTTCTGCTTCCATGAGGGTTTCAGCAAATATACACATTTGAATTCACATCTGTAAAAACCAATCTGTGGATAAAGGAAATAGCAAAATATGTATGTATGTGTGCATGTCTGTGTACACTTATATACAAATACATTATATAAATATTTATATATTTACATATGTGTATATATACATCTTAGGATTCCTGATACGTATGTATGTATGTATGTGTGCATATTATATATATATAGAGAGAGATGTATAAATATACACAGAAATCCAAAGAGGTTATCCATTTCATTATCCATCTACCTTTGCCTTACCGGTTATATAATTTCTGCAACTGGCTTTCCTCTCTCCTCATTTCATCCCCCATTGAAAGCTCTGGTGTTTTGGCATATCTTTAGGAAGGATTTAGCTCTCTGTTCAATCTCTTATACTCCTCTTACCTCAACTACTATCTAGAGACCTAGAGGTTGGGTGTTCAAATATTCTAATCCTTTTCAAATTGATCATTTCACCAGGCTTTAGAGAAAATTTATCTGAGAAAGCCAGATGTCCCAAAATGTCAACAGTGGCTTGGTAGTCCCCATGGGGGTATCACTTCATGGAACGAGAAGGATCTAAAATCAGAATAAATCATGATTGGAATGCCAGTGGGAGAAGATGGAGGAGAGGGCTTTTGTTAACAAAGAGTGAAGGAAATGCAAAACAACTGGTCTAGTCTTTTAATTGCCCTGGCTGAAGTGCAAAGTGCTAGGTACCTAAATTAATAGGAGGGAAAGATTTTCAGGAGCATTTGTTCCATCAGGACTGGCTAGATCTCTCCCCTAGACTGGTTTGCTCTTGGAAGAGATTATGGTTGTCCACATGGATGTCAGCTAAGAGATCCTCATCCAGGTGCACTCTGCTAACCCTCCTTGACTAGTCTCCAATTTTTCTCCTTTTTCCTATCTGATCACTGCCAGGCCCTACCTCTGCCAGAAGCCAAAAACAAGAACATGATTCCAAGGCCAGGCTGATCCCATCATTAAAGTGCAGGTTTGGGGAAAAAATATACAGTGGCTTCAAATCACTCTGGTGTGAAAAGGGAGTTTAGAGCTTATGTGTTGCCCAGGAATGCTTGCCCAGCTGTAACATTTTGCATGGAGGAAAATTTAGGTCTAGATAATTCTTATTAGTCACCAGATACTTCTTTGTATGTGGATACAAAATATGTTTCTTTAAAATAGATCCTACAAATCATGAGAAAAGGAGAGAAGAAAAAACACACATGTGTATACCCACATATGTATACATATGACATTTTTCAGCATTTGTGTTTTTCACTGTGCTAAGCCCCAGAAATTGAAAGACAATTGAAAGAGTCCTTAATTTTAAGGAACTTGTATTCTATAACTACTTAAGCAGTAGAATAAGTAGGCAGGAAAGAATATAATAAGAAGGAAAACATATTTACTAAATTTATTATGGGCTAGACATTATACTAAGTTCTTTGCATATATTAACTCATTTGATTCTCAAAGCAACCCTTAGACATAGGTACTATTTTTATCCTCATTTTATAGTTGAGAAAATGGAGACAGATAAAGGATAAATGACTTCACACAATCAGAAAGTGTCTGAGGCCAGATTTGAAACTCGTCTTCCTGACTCCAGATCCAGCACTCTATCTGCTGTGTGGCTGCTCTAGAGGTATCTTCTAGGCTGCCTCTAGGTATCCTCTTCCAACAAAGGACCCCAGCTTTGAATTCACATGGACTTGAGTTCAGGCTTAAGGGTAACCTGCTCCCAAAGAGAGGGGATCAATCAGGCTTTTCTAATTTTCTAATTTTCTAATCTTCCCTCTATTCTAGAGTAGTACTCTGGAGAAAGATCTGTAAAACAAAGCTTAGACATTGCTCATTTCTAGGGTCTTCCCAAAAGGAATCAACAGTTTCACATCTAGAGGGAGAAGCTCTAGCAACTGGAGTCAGGGAATCAGGAAAGTCTTTATGGAGCAGATGACTTTTGGACTGAGTTTTTAAAAGAAAATAGATATTCTCAGAGGTGAAGGTGAAGAAGGAGTATATTCCAAGTTTGCGTTTAGGGGATGGGAATGATATAAAGACATTAAGAAAGGAGTTAAGGATTTTGTGGGTAAGAAACATCAAGAAGGTTGATTTGATTGGACCATAGAAAGCTTGTAATAATGGTGTAAGAAGCCCAGAAGAGTAGGTTGCAGTCAGTTTTAAACTCTCTCATTCTCACACCCCAGCACTTAACCTGGGAGGACTCTCTCTTTGGGGATTGGCTCCATATCTGATTCACCACTTGACTGGCCCACTATTAAATTAAGTCAGTTCCAATTCCTTAGCTATTTAAAGCCCCCAGGGTTCAGATTAGCTCTCATGTGAGCCAATTATGCTGTTTCCTTTCTTAACTTCCTTAAAGAGAAGTCTATACCTCTCAAAGTGATCACAGGGCATATGATGAATGGGATAAACTCTCCTGTCCATTTATTTAAAACCTCCTTATATAAGACCACTCCTTACACTTTAATACTTTGAAATTATATCATTTGAGGTGGGGAATGGAACACTACCTTTATGTACACTTTAGGAAGATCACTTTGGCAGATATGTAGAGAGTGGATTGGAGAGGAGATGTAATGAAGGCAAGGTACCAATTAGGGGACTATTGAAGTTGTCAGGGTGAGAAGTGATAAAGACCTGAACTAGGCCTTTTCAGAGAGTATACACTTTGAAAAGTAGAGGTGGAAAGATTAGATCAGTTTCTTTAAAGGTAACATCAAATCCTGAATCTAGAAAATAAATAAATGAATTTGAGACAGGAACAGCAAAAATCAGTCTGAGGATCCTTATCATTTACCATCTGAGTTTGTTCCTAATAATTTCTCTTTTTCTGTTTATGCAACTCTTCTCTCTCTCTGTTTTCTCTTCTTATTTCTTGTTTGATTACTCCTACTTCTTTCTTTTTCAGTTAAGTGCTAGTAAGTGTCCTAGGCCATGACCCCCAGGAACTGGGGAGTGAGCTGAACAAACCCAGCCAGGTGTCCCACAGGAAATAAGACTTTGGATATAAGTCATTGTGGTCCAACTCCCTTGGTTGATGTGATCTGTGACTGGAGCCTACAGTAGCATAACTAATAGCTGTTCTATATCGACAAACTAAGAAAGATAGTTGGGACTTATGCTCTTGGCTCCCTCTTTCTGAGGACTAGACAAGCATGTACACACACACACACACACACACACACACACACACACATATATATATATATGAAAGAAATGTATATTCAGGAACCTCAGACCTCTGCAACTGAATCCACACACAGGTCTTACTTGGCCCTTTCTGATAATCTCACTTTTTTCCCACTGGAAAAGCATCACTATATAATGTACACAACAGAACTGTTATCACTACTCCCTCCCCATTCCCTGCATCCCTAGAATGAGTGAAAAACACTTGGGAGCAATCCCCTGTATTAGTCCCACCTGTACCCCTGAAGCCAGTGCCTCTTTTCTTTTGGCTTCCATTTTTACCATTATAGTGATGTAAGATGTTCATACAGAACCTAAGGGGAAATGATGCTTTAGACATTTTAAAAATTAATAAAGCAAATGCATCTAATTCTAACATCTATATTAATTTTCTAGTGAACTCTTTTCCCAAGGACCCTTTTCTCCCCACCATGAAGCCCAGTAAGAATTGCCATTTAACAACTGCAAGAAGAGGTCCCCAGGTCACAGAGGAGTATGGCCATTGGGTTGAGAATCCAGAGCCTGCTGAGTTTTTCAGTCACTAGTTATTTTGATTTTTCCATTTGATGCTGTCAGAACCTCAGGAACTGATCATTTGTGCTGGAAATAGCACAACTTCTGCCCTTTGTTTCGATCGCTTTTGCCAGGTTTGATTGGCGAATTTGATTGCTGGCCACAGAAAATTGCATTTGTGTCAGGAGGGTTCTGAATAGATCAATGAGGAAAGAAACCAAGAAAGATCAATTGCAATATCAAAGGGCCAGTATAAAAAGTTCCATGACTCAGTTGTCATCCTGTAACTCTCCACATCTAAATGGCTACCAGAGAATTCTTCAGCACAGTTCATTAATTACACCCCACAATGCCTACATGATGTCAGTCAGTCTCTAAGTGTCAAGAGTCTACACCGAAGGGACTTCATCACAGCATACATTTCAGTGACTTTCTCTACACTATCTACTCTGAACATCGATTGGTTATAACGGAGTATAAAGAGTTCCAGGATGTTATCACTGTACGTGTAACAAGGTGAGCTGGGAGTTATTCTCTATCATTTATCACTGTCTTGTGCCCTAAGGTCAAATCACTTTCTAACCTTTAGGGTCCAGCTGACAATGAATTCTGAAAAACAGGAGAATTAAAAGAACCCTCTTCTTCTACTACTAACCTCCCATAGGTTCTCTCCCCACTATATGTGTGTATATACATGTGTATGCATGTGCACATTTACATATGTAGACATATACATGCAACATGTATATATTTGTATATACACATAAAGTTACTTAATCTTAAATACTATTATAAGTTTCAAGAAGACAAAGTCAAAACATGCATCTAGACTGTATACACATAGATGAGATTAGCCTTGATTCTACTTGGCTCTAGAGAGCAGAAAAAGGACCAGTGGATAGAAGTTATAGGGAGACAGATTTCAGTTTATCATAAGAACAAAAAAAAACAACTTTATATAATATTTAGGTCTATCCTCCAACGAAGTGGGCTACCTTGAAGGGTGGTGGATATCCGCCCGTAGCAATCTCACAAGTAGGAACTAGATTACTACTTGTCAAAGATATTGCTTACAGAGAGGTATACAGTGTAGGGGGAACCTGAGACCTAGGTTGTTATCTCAGTGCAGCGAATTATGTCCAGATGCTAGAATACAACAATAAGATGGATGCAGTCCCATATGGCCACTTGAGAGATAGACCACTTTTTGCCCCTACTTCCATTTTATTGCTAACCTCTAAGGTTGCTTTCCAATTGGAGTTTCTATGATTCTTTTCCCCCTGATGCAAGTACATAAAGGAAAGGAAAGGGAAGGGAAGAGGTGTTTGAGAGAATAAGCATTTATATAGTGCCCGCCATGTACCAGGCATTGTGCTAGGCATTTTATTAAACACAGATAGCGGTTCAATGATTTGCGCAGGTTCTTAGAGCTATTAAGTGCCTGAGGCCAAATTTAAATTCAGTCTTCTGGATTTCAGGCCCAGTGCTCTAACCACTGTACCACTAGTTGCCTCAAGCATCCTTGTACATGGTAGGGCCTGGACAGAGCAGTATAGTAGACACAACATTGAATTTGGAGTTAAGACCTGTATTAAAATCTTTCTTTGCACACTTACCATTCTTTCTAGCTTTGAGACACTGGTCAAGTCAATTAATTCCTCTGAGTCTCAGTTTCCTTATCTGTAAAATGAGGATAGCAGTGACACCAACTCCACAGGGTTGTTTTCTGTATCAAAAGAATAATGTGTGAAAAGTATTTTGTGGTCCTTAAAAGCATTATATCAATCTGGGCATTTATAAATATCTGTTCCTTGATTCACTAGTTAACCATGTCTTTTTTTCTGCATGTGCCTGTGAGAAATTCTAATTGTATAGCCAGAATTCCCTCATGCATTACTTTAGGGTTCCAGAAATAACATACTGACCAAACATAGTCCCATGATGGAAGTGGAATAAAAAATGGCACCATCACTTGTAGTCTCCTTTCTCCCTCCCCTTTAGAGGAGAGGGCTGCTCTTGGCAGAGTTCAGCTACTCATCTTTGCTTGGTCATCCTCCTGGAAATACTTCTTCTGAATGGTGTGATTTCTGGGGCATTTTCCTCTTGTTCTTTCTCCTTCTGGCAAAGACTCTTTGAAATATTATTTTTGCCTCCTCGACGGCAGGGTTGTATAATTGATGGCCTCACTGGGTTCCTGGAGTCGTGTATTAAACCCTCTCTCGCCTTGGCTCCGATGCAGAGTTCATTACTTTTTGAAAAGCTTCACGTCTGTTTGTGTTCACATTATTGTTGCTCTGGAGAGGGAGGATATTGTCAGGCAGGAAGAGGAGTGTGCAGCAGAATTTACTATAATCGAATTCTCTCCTCTCTTTAGATGAATATTTCTGGGTAACAGGACTTCACACTGATCTCATATGTCTGTACTGAACTTGCAGACCAAGGACCTTCGCTTCCTCCCTAAAACATGCTGGAGGGAGTTCAGGAAGGTTCCATCCGGGGATGTGGGAGGTTTCTGCTTTGCAAATAAAGTAGGTAATAAAAGTGCCCAAACTCTCATCTTAGAGAATAATTTAATGCAGAACCTATACTTGTAACAGTTTTTAATTAAACATTTGGGGTGTATTTGATTCTCAGTGACTGTGTGGGATGAGGGTATAGGTTACAGCCATTTTGAGTCCTCTCTACTTCTCCAGGCAAGCTTTCACTTGCAACTCTGCCAACTAAAAGCATTTTTACCAAACACTAACTGCTGCTGTTTATGAGGCACTGTACTGAGGAGAGACACAAAGATCAACAAAACTTGTCCCCTGCTATCCCAGAGTTTACAGTCTCTTATAGGACACAATAGCTATCACTTATATAGTGCTTTAAGGTTCACAAAGCACTTAACACATATTATTTCATTTGATCTTGATAATAACACTTGGTAATAGGAACTATTATCTCCATTTTACAGATGAGAAAATTGAAGCAGATAGAGATTAAATTACTTGACCAGGGTCACACAATTAGTAAAGTGTGAGAAGATTTATTCCTAATGCTGTATTTTAAAATATCTCAATAATGCTCTGCTGTATTATTTGATAGAGTTCAATATTTTTTTAAAACACCTTCCACCTTAAAATCAATGGTAGATATTAGTTCCAAGGCAAAAGAGCAGTGAGGTCTAGACAATGGGGGTTAAGTGACTTGCCAAGGGTCACACAGCTAGGAAGTTTCTGAAGCCAGATATGAACCTAGGACTTCCAATCTCTGAACCTGGTTCCGAATCCATTGAGATAGCTATCTGCCCCCATGGACTCAATATTTTTGAGTTTCCTTCTTCATTTCTTTGTTTTGACATGTTCTCACATTTGTTGTTACAGAGCATCTTCTAAAATAGGAATGATTGAGATTGAGATTATGACCTCCATTTTTTCTAGTAATCAGAAGCTAATTTTAGCCAAAAATATCCATGGGATGTCCTTGTGTCCCCTTTTGGGTTGAAAGGAGAACTGCCTCTTAAATAATGAGCTTCCAAAATTATATTTAATGACTCAAGATGCTGAATGAATTTGTCTTTGAACTCCAAGACAGATCACTGAACAGTTAATTTATTGGTTATTGCTAGCCTGAACAATAAATTTATTTTTTTACCCAGAACCCAGTCTCTTAGAATTTGCAATTGTCACACTGTAAATAAAGTTGAATTTGAACTTGGATCTTTCTGATTCCAGATCTAACACTCTAACCACTGACCTACCTAGCTACCTGATCTATACATGTATATATACATACATACTCATATGTATAATAAAATATATACATATAATCTCTATACACACAAATAAGTAGAATAAAGAACAATGTAAGCACAAAGGAAACTATACGCACATTTTATGAGAATTCCAATAATATTTTCAGTTTCCCAGGAAAAGGCTTAATATAGTCTGACTTTGCAACAGTTGTCTTCCATGATCATAGATCCATTCACAAATGTATGCATCCACACCTCAATTATATTTTCCAAACCAATAAACCCAAACAGGCTTCTAGAAGTATGAAATAGCATGATAGATATTCTATGTAACTGGTGAAGTTCCATCCCCCTGCCCAAGTTTTTAGATGTTCCAGTTTATTTCTAAGAAAGTAGAGACAATGTGGAGGAGATGCCATCTGGATCTTACTTCTCTTTTTCTCCATTGTAAAAGCATTTTCTTTTTTGTGTCAAAAAATACTTGGTTTTATTTATCTGAAACTTTCAATGAGCAATAGAGAAAAAAATACTTGGTTTTATTTATCTGAGACTTTCAATGAGCAATAGAGAATCTATGAGTAATGGTATCAGAGATCTGTTATTGATCTATGTAGGATCAACCATAGGACCTAATGTAGAGTTGGAAGGGAACTTAGAAGCCATCTAACCCTTCATCTTACATATGAGGAAATTGAGACTCATATAGATTAAGTAACTTGTTCAAGATCACACATGTATTAAGCATTAGAAGATTTGAACTACATTTTTCTGACTCAAGAGCTACTATTTCTTCCACTCTACCATACCTCCAATCCATATGCTTTATTAGACTCTTTATATCAAAGCATCTGAAGTGGGTCTATTTCCTTGATATGAAGCAATGTGAGAATATCTCAAAGAGGTAATTTTTTCTCTTTTGAGAATGTACATATAGTAGCCTTAGTTTTAAATGCTCCCTTTGATATGAGATGCATGTAAACCTACCAGAATGATTTCCCATGAAGCTTCATAAGTATTATCATCTCTTCAATAGCTAACCCACCTATGATTAAAACTATTTCTTTCTGGGCAAAACCTTCAGGGTTAGGGAAAACTGTTAAGTTCTCTTTTTCAGTAATTCTGCAACTGAGTCCTTAGATTATAATCCTAAATAATTAAACTATGTATATACTAGAAATTAAAAGCTAATAAGTGCCCAATAAGGTATTTTGTCACACTTAGGCTTGAATAAAATAGTAAAAAAGAGAAAGGTTTTTCCCTCTGGTTGATATACCATGTGACACCGCCAGAGATAATTAAACTCTTTAGTATGCTATGGAAGATTTCATCATCTTTAGATTCTAACCAGGGATCTGAGTCTCTAGTTTTCATCGTTTCCTTGTTGCTCAACATTCTTCTTGATGTATCCCATGCCAGATGATATGTATTATAACAGTCTAAAACACAGTAAGGCTGAGGTGATTATCAGGATTTGAAATGCTGTGACATTTTGCTGCCAAAAAGTAATTGATTTATTAGAGACATTACAATACATGCATGATTCAACATAAGAGGCTCCTTTGAACTTGCTCAGTATCAAATCCTGGGGGATTCTATTTGCTTTCAGCACCACAGACAGAAACTCTCTTTCAATCCCATTCAGTTGGCCTCATACAAGTAAATATTACAACTCAGCAGCAGCACTCCAGTCCAGTGACCAGTGTGATCCAATTTAACAGTTTTAACAATTCCAAGTGATGGCCGCAGAAATATTAATGCATCATTTTGCACCTATGCTGTTGCAAAAAGGAACAAGGGACAGTATTAGCCTGTTTCAAAATGCCATTGTTATCATTGCCAAAACATAAAAAATAAATTGCAGTACTCCAGAGACACCTTGCAATCTTTCGGGCTTCAAATCAGTTATTTCTAACAGGAAGTATCTTAGTTAAGCTGAACTCCAAAGCGTTATGCAGCTAGTCATAATTGAGTTTAGTGGTTGTTCACCTGAATAACTAAGGGAATAGGCCAACAAACAAACTGCTGGAAGCTGGAGAAAATCTTGTTGTAGAGAACAATAAGGCCATTATTGATGTGGCCCTGCAGGATAAAAAGTAAAACAGAGAGAAGAAGTAGAAACTGGGAACCAGCTTGGAATTGGCTTAGATGGTTCAGCTTCTGGTTCTGAAGAGCCGAACCAGTGGTTATTATCTGATCATTTAAGGGGGGGAAATGGTGATTGATATAGACATAATCTTCACCTATTGTGTAGTTCCTCTTTTTCCTTGGTGACACTTCTAAAACAAAACAAAACAAAAAAGCAGACCTGTCATTTCTGTGGTCGAGGGAACTCCTCATGGGGAAACTTTTTATCAAAACAAGTCAAAACTTGTTCTGTATCTTTCAATGTTAGAGTTGTTTGAGCATACTGAGAAATTAAGTGACTTGTCCAGGGTAATGGAACATATCAGAGGCTTGACTTGATACCAGATACTGACTAACTTTTTTTTTTAACCCTTGTACTTCGGTGTATTGTCTCATAGGTGGGAGATTGGTAAGGGTGGGCAATGGGGGTCAATTGACTTGCCCAGGGTCACACAGCTGGGAAGTGGCTGAGGCTGGGTTTGAACCTAGGACCTCCTGTCTCTAGGCCTGACTCTCACTCCACTAAGCTACCCAGCTGCCCCTATTGACTAACTTTTTATGCACTTCATCAGATTGTATTTCTCTTGGTCAATTTTTATCAGAGAAGTGCTAAGAACACACCACCACCATTACCAACACCCTAAAACAAGCTAATAATTAATACAAAGTTAATAAGTCAAGTAAAAAAATCTTAAATTTTCACTATATTTCAGGCACTGTGATAAGTTCTGGAATTTTTTTAAAATAGCAGAAAGACAATCTTTGCCCTTGAGGGGCTTACATTCTAATGAGGATAGTATCATGTAAAATGGGAGCTAAAAATGGGGAGATGGTGAAGGCATCCTTGTAGGGGGCATTATAGGAAAATCTAGGAGAATAGTCAATAGTACAATCTAGAGAGGAATGTAGATCTGTGTGACCTGTGCATTAATCTTAAAATGGAGATTCTGGAGGAACCAGCCAATCAGATGAAAAGGCCATAGGACTAGAGGAACTTCCAGCATGTGAATTCCAGGGCTGGAGTGGCTTCATGCTGAGAGGTTTCTGGGGCATTGTAAAGAAAGTCAGTCAGGAAAGTCAGTAGTTAAGCCAGGAGGGATGAAGACATGGAGAAGAAATGGAAGTGGTGTAGTTGAAAGAGCACTGAACATGGAAGGAAAGAAGAAAGGAAACTGGAGGCAGGGAGAAGAAAGAAAGGGAAACTTATTTTTCAGTTCTGTCCAACTCTTTGTGCCAAAGAATTGTTATAAGAACAATAATAAAAACTTGACAATATTTAGATCTATTCTCAAATCACCTTAAAGGGTCTTATGGAATTACAGAATCCGAGTTCAGGTCCTAGATCTTCTATTTATAATATATGTGACCCTGAGAAAGTCATTTCAGATCTCTGGCCTCAGTTTTCTCAAGTTCCAAATTAGGGGTTTGAATTATATGACCTATGGGATCTCTTATAGTCCTAGATCTAGTATCCTATGGACTTTGCTGAATATCGCAAGCTAACCTGGACTTTGGAATATATTGTTTGCATTCTGCCTGGTTTAACAGGGACATGGCTTTATGGATGAGGTAAATCTTCTGGATGGACAATATAGGAGATAGAGAAACTTGGTGACATAGTTCTTTGGTGACTGAAAGATTTGAGAACTGCAAGATAATAACTCATAGGAGAGTAAGGCTAAGCAATAAGAAGAATAATTTAATGTTGACATAGGCCCCATTAGGAAGGTTAGACTTTTCCTATCGATAATATCACACAGTATTCTAATGTTCAAAAGATTAACTTGGGAAGGAAGGGTTTTCTTCTGTAAGATTTGTAGCATCCAGACCTAGATTAAACCAGTACAACTATGAAATGTTAAGGATCAAATTATCAAATGTTAGGAGAAGGTACCAAGATCTGTGACATTAGGCTAACCTTGGGAACAAGAGATTGACTATCAGAAGGGAAAAAGTATCTGTACGAACCAAAAGCATAATCAAAATCTAAAGAGGGGCAGCTGGGTAGCTCAGTGAATTGAGAGCCAGGCCTAGAGACAGGAGGTCCTAGGTTCAAATCCAGCCTCAGACACTTCCCAGCTGTGTGACCCTAGGCAAGTCACTTGACCCCCATTGCCTACCCTTACCAATCTTCCACCTATAAGTCAATACACAGAAGTACAAGGGTTTAAAATTAAAAAAAAAATAAAAAAAAATCTAAAGAAAGAAAAATCTAAGTAGAGAAGTCAGAAACAAATACAAAGCAGGAAGAAAGGAAGTATTACTGACATCAAATTTGTAGTCAACATTAGGGCCTTTCTCAAAGTGCTAGACAGCTCTCCAAACCACACTTCCTTATATTGGGGAAACAGAGGCATAATGATTTAATGCAGGAGTTGGAAGACATTTCTCTCACATTTTTATGAAGCATCTCAAAAGTTTTAGTGCAGTTTTAAACTTGGTAGTTTATTATAAATTAGAGGTAGTTCAAAAAAGCTTAAAATTATGCTGTCTTTTGGAAAACCCAGTATAATATATTTTAGTTTAAAAAAATTCCTTCAAAACAGTCCTGTGAAGTGAAGAATACATTATTACTCTATCTACCTTGCAGAAGATGAAACTGAAGTTCAGGGTACTTAGATGACTTAGCAATGGCCACCACACAGCAATTAAGGGAATAGAGGCAGTATTTCAACCTAAGTTTTCTAACTTCATATATTTTTTTTCCTATTCCATCCTCCTCTTTCTCTCTCTCTCTCTCTCTCTCTCTCTCTCTCTCTCTCTCTCTCTCTCTCTCTCTCTACCTCACTCTCTCTCTCTTCATTTATATGTATATGTATATATATATGCATATATATATATAAATTTAGAATATTATCCATGGTTACATGATTCATGATCCCCCCCCTTTCCTCCCCACTCCCTCAGCTGAAAAGCAATTCCCCTGGATTATACATGTATCATTGTTTAAAACCTATCATATTTGCAATAGAATGATCTTTTAACATCAAGACCCTAATTATATCCCCAGTGAACTATGTAATTGATCACATGTTTTCTTCTGCATTTCTGCTCTCACAGTTCTTTCTCTGGATGTAGATAGCCTTATTTCTCATAGGTTCCTCTGGATTGTCCACTGCATTGCTTCTAGTAGAAAAATAGATTGCATTAGATTGTGCCATAATGTATCAAGCTCTTTGTACAATGTTCTCCTAGTACAGCTCCTTTCACTTTGCATCAATCCCTGGATGTCTTTCCAGTTCACATAGAAATTCTCCACTTTATCATTCTTTTGGGGGCATCTCTTGTGTCTTATGTTTAGACTTCAATTTTTTTTGTTTAGGTCCAGCTTATTCCTCAGGAATGCTTGGAAATCTTCTATCTTATTGAATATCTATTTTATTCCCCTGAAAGAATATACTCAGTTTTTCTGGATGGTTGACTCTGGGTTGTAAACCCAAATCTTTTGCCTTCCTAAATTCCATGCCTTTTAATCCTTTAATATAGAAGCTTCTACGTTCTGTGTGATCCTGATTGTAGCTCCATGGTATTTGAATAGTTTCTTTCTGGCTGCTTGAAATACTTTTTTCTTGGCTTTATGGCTCTTGAATTTAGCTATTATATTCCTGAAAGTTGTCATATGAGGATTTCTTTCTGGAGATGATCTGTGAAATCTTTCCATTTTATTTTCTTGTTCAAGGATCTCTGGGCAGTTATCTTTGATAATTTCTTGTAATATGATGTCCAAGGTTTTTTCTTGATCATGATCTTCAGGTAGTCCAATAATTCTCAAATTGGCTCTCCTATATCTATTTTCTAGGTAAGTTGTTTATTCAATAAGATATTTCATGTTTTCCTCTGTTTTTTTTTATTTCTTTGTTTCTGCTTTATTATTTCTTGTTTTCTCATGAAATAATTAGTTTCTAGATGGTCAATTCTGATTTTTAAGGCCTGGTTTTCCCCGTCAGTTTTTGATTCTTCTTTCTCAATTGGCCCATTTCTTCTTGCATCACTTTCATTTTTCTTTCCCACTTTTATTCTGCCTCTCTTCATTGGTTTGTGAAGTCTTTTTGGAGTTCTTCCAGAATCTGTGTCCAATCATATTTTTCTTTTGGACTTTGCGTGGGTTTCCTTTGCTTCCACTGTCCCCTTCTGTATCTGTACCTTGCTCTTTATCTCCATAAACATTCTTTAGAGTTAGGTGCTTTTTTTGTTGTTTACTCATTTTTCCTATCTAATTATAGGTAGACTTTGGGGGGGTATGATGTTTTCATCTAAGGGCTATGAGCTCTGAGTGCCCTCTCTGTCTGCTGATTCAATTGACCCTTCAGATACTGATAGCTTAAAGATTTGCCTCAGGATTAGGTGTAAGCTTTTGACCTCACTAGGATCTTGATCAGGTCAGGGACTGTGTACTTGATCCAATCAGACAGACCCTTGATTGTCCTCTCTTGGAGCTCAACCCTAAGCTTTAGGCAAAAAGATCAGTACTTAGTACTTAGTATTATCAACCATCCCAAAGATTGAATTAAGTCCTTATCTCAAGCCCAGACTAGAAATCCCTGGGTTGGGGCTCCAGACTTCTCCATAGGTTTGAAATTTCAAGGAGTGTGGCTTGGCTTATACCACCATTTTCCCAGGCAGGATCTCATGATCTGGATGTTGGCTTGGGCATAGATTCCAAAGCCTTGGTCAGCAGATGTAGGGTGGGGGGCATGGCTTGCTCTTGGCTTGCTCTTCCCTCCTTGCTATAGCTTCTTGTTGGCTCTGCTTTTCCTCTCACCCCTGTGCCCTAGATGTTCTTTGCCTATCTTTTGGATTTTTCTTTTCTTGAAAGTTGTTTCACTTTGTCTCCTTGTTGCTTCCTTCACTCCTATTTTCGTTTTGTGGTGATATTTTAATCTTGGTTGGAGAGTATTCTCATCATGGTATGGAGTTGTTCTGGACTGCTCTGACATCTTGACATCTTGGCTCCACCCCCCCCCCCCAGCATCTTTAAAATTAAAAAGTGGAGAATACAGGCTAAGTTAACATAGCATCACATAAAATAAAGATTTGGTCATTATCTAGTTAATTTATTCAGTAGAGACAACTAAAGTAGAAAGAACACATAGAAGCTTCTTTGCTCCTCTGAGTTTTGGGTTGTACAGAGCTGATATCCTCCCTAAGGGGAAGGAGAAATAGAGCTCCCTTGTTTGGGAAAAGCTTTCCAGTTAAAGATAATTACTATCATATATTCTCCCTTGGCATCTCATTCACTCCCATAGCTTCAATTATCACCTCTACATAGATGGTTCCCAAATGTATAGTACTAGGCCTGACCTCTTCCCTGAACTTCAAGCCTAGGTTTACTGGAATGCTGAACATTTCCTCTTGGATGTGATGTAAATGCCCCAATTTTCATATATTCAAAACAAAAATAATTATCTTTCTTCCCAAATATACTCTTTCTTCTAACTTGCTTATTTTGGTTGATGGCAACCACAATTTTATTTGTTATTCATGCTGAATGCATACGTATTTCTTGATACTTCTGTCTTTCTCCTTTCCATCTCTAATTAGTATCTAGGTCCTTATGTTTCTATATTCAATATTTATGAACTGCCATTGTCTTAATTCACTCTTAACTTGATCATTATAATAACTTCCTAATGTAATTCAATATCTTCCAGCCTTCTCTTTACATCCCACTATAAGTTGTTTTTTTTTTTATCTGACTTTTTATTTAGGTGAGGTATCCATGTAGAAAATGGCAATTTTAGGTGGAAATAATATGTACACAGTGTTCAGAATGACAGAGTGATGATCTTATACTTATATTCTGGTCACAAGATGACTGGAGTGTTGTTTTCAGTTCTAGGTACAAAATTGTAAAGATATTAATCAATTAGAATATATTTAGAAGAAGCCCCTCAGGATGCTGAGAAGACTGGAAATCATGTCATGGGAAGAAAATTAAGGGGAACAGGAAGTGTTAGTACTGCAGAAAAGAAGACTTCTATGAATCTTAAGGGGACTTACAGGAGCACTGAAGAATCCACTTATCACAATTTAGATTTGGGAGTGTTGCTTAAATAAAGAATAGAGGAGATCATAAAAGACAAAATCAATAATTTAAATTATTTACGAGTTTAAACTTTTTTCTGAAGAAAATCAATAGAATAAGAAGAGGGAAAGACATTTTATGAAAAATGTCTAATAAATGTTTTATTATACACACACATATATTACACATATATGTGTGTGTGTATATATATGGGTCTGTATTGTGAAATTATCACAAATTATAAGATCAAATGACATTCTATCATAGATATCTGGTTGAAATATAGGAAGAGTTTTCAAAGGATGAAAAGCAGATAATAAAGAACTATATCAAAGTTGCTCTAAATAAGTATTAGAGTTCACATTAATTACTCATTATTTCTTTCAAGATGATGAAAAAGAAATATACTAGAGGATCTGTGAATTGGTTCACCTGTTTTGGAAATAAATTTAGAATATGCAATTAAAGTCATGAAACTCTTTGTATTTTCTGATATAATGATCCCTGCTGGACATATACTCATAGTAGCTTGATGACAGTAATACCTTATGTGTAACAAAAGAGCCATAGAAACACTATTTGTGGAAGCAATTGATTAGAAACAAAAAGGGATAGTTTTAGGATGTAGAAGAAAAGAATGGATATATGAACTAATGGAATGTTATCATGTCATAAAAAATGACAAAAATAAAGAATTTAGAAGGAAAAATATAGGAAAGCTTATAAACTAATGCAAAGTGAAGAAAGTAGAATCAAGATGACATTATATTCAAGGACTCATAACACAAAAAAAATCAGATAATCAATACAGAGCTAGAAATGATGTCCCAAGTCATAAATCCATCCCCCTCATTTTACAAATGAGGAGGTTGAGGTCCAAAGATGTAGATAATTTGTCTAGAATCACATGGGTGGGATTTCAACCCAAGTTTTCCTGAATCCAAGCCCAGTACTTCATACACCGCTTCCATCAAACGATGATTAATCCATAATGAATAGGCTTGGTTCTGGGGAAATATAAAGAAACATTTCTTCTACTTTTTACTAGAGAAAGTTGGTACTGTATTAGTGGAATATTATATGCCCAGCCTGACATGGTTACTCTGTAGGTTTATTTTGCTTAATTTTTATTGTAGTTGCTAGAAGAAAGGATTGAAAGAGAATGGGGAGTAGGGAAGCAGTTAAGCAGAAAATTATGTTTTTAAAATATTAGGTAAAAAGAGAGTAGATTAGAGGTAGTTATCCAGCTGAACTCTCCTAACATTCCCCTCTGAACAACTTTTAATAACACCCCAAATCAAATTTTAGAGTAGCAGAACCAGCAAAAAAATCAGGGTGAGATTATTTTCTGGCCTAACAAAACTTAAGAGATCAGCAGGAGAAGTGTATAACAAATAGAAGGCTGGTAGAGGTCTGTCTGGATTCCACACATCTAGTGATGGTAATAGTGGCCTCAGAAGCAGTAGCTTTAGGAGGTCTCAGCCAAGAAAATATAAGGGGGTGAGACAATTGTTTGGAAAGAGATTGCAGTAGAATTTTTTCTGGCACTTGGTACAACTGACATTGGTTAGCAACTCTATTACCAATACCCAGTTCTGCATCACAGTTCTAGAGCAGAGAGTATTAATAATGTTTGGTTACAAGGGTGCAGGGTCAGTAACAAAGCAGAGAAGAGAGTTACACTGTGCAAATGCAGGGTGCTAGTCACCTCTCCTAGGTAGATACCAGAACACAGACTAGAAGAGTGATGTTCACACCTCTCTCAGGATCACATTATCTTGAAAGCACCCAAAACTTGCAGACTTATACAGGTAGCTCTGAAAATAAAAGCACAAAAAAATCATGAAACTTGGGGCAGTGCTTTCCAATTCCCACCTGAGCAGAACCTAGTTTTACCATAAAATTCAAAGTCAAGAAATAGGCTAAAAATAATGCACAAACAAGAAAAAAAAATAATTTAAACATAAGAAGCTACTATGGTTTCAGGGAAAACAAAGACATAAACTAAAAAAAAATCACAATACGAAAGCAGCTACAATAAAAAGAAAAGCCAGAAAGAAAAATGCTAATTAGACCCAAGCCCAACAAATTCCTGGAATAGGTAAAGGAAGAGATAAAAGTGGTAGAAGAAAAATTGGTAAAAGCATGAGATTAATGCAAGAAAATTATTAAAAGAGAATTAACAGTTTGGTTTTAAAAAAAGGACAAAAATATACTGAAGGAAACAACACCTTAAAAATTGTCCAAATGGTAAAAGAGAAATAAAAATTCAGTGAAGAAGAGAACTTTCTAAAAAGCAGAATTGTTCAGATTGAAAAAGAGGCACAAAATCTCACCAAAGAAAATGATTAGAATTGGTTTTGATGCAAAAACAGTGATTTTTCATGCAATAAGATAGAGCCAAAACTGAAAAAAAAAAGAAATATATGAAATACTCATCAGAAAAACAACTGACCTGGGGAAAAGATTTAGAAGTGATAATCTAAGAATTATTGGACTACTTGAAAAGCATGTTAAAAGAAAGATCCTAGAAATAGCATTTCAAGAAATTATCAGGCTATGTGGCTCAGAGTCATATCAGGAGAAAGGAAGCCTTGGGTCAAATCTGGATCCAGATACTTCCTAGATGTGTAACCCTGAGCAAATCTCTTAACGTCAGTTGCCCAGATCTTATTGCTCTTCTGCCTTGGAACTAATACTTAATATTGATTCTAAGACAGAAGGGTTTTATTCTTTTTAGAAAATTTTTTTCCAAGGTTACATGATTCATGTTCTTAGTCTCCCCCCCAACTCTTCCCCCATAGCCAATGCACATTTCCACTAGTTTCTTCATGTGTCATTGATCGAGACCTATTTCCATATCATTGATGTTTGCACTAGGGTGGTCATTTAGAGTTTATATCCCAAATCATGTCCACATCAACCCATGTGTTCAAGAAGCTGTTTTTCTTCTGTGTTTCTACTCCTGTAGTTCTTACTCTAAATGTGGATAGCATTCTTTTCCATAAATCTCTCAGAATTGTCCTGGGTCATTGCATTGCTGCTAGTACAGAAGTCCATTATATTCGATTTTACCACAGTGTATCAGTCTCTGTGTATAATGTTCTCCTGGTTCTGCTCCTTTCACTCTGCATCAATTCCTGGAAGTCATTCCAGTTCATATGGAATTCCTCCAGTTTATTATTCCTTTGAGCACAGTAGTATTCCATCACCAACAGATACCACAATTTATTCAGCCATTCCCCAATTGATGGGCATACCCTCATTTTCCAGTTTTTTGCTACAACAAAGAGCGTGACTATAAATATTTTTGTACATGTCTTCCCTATGATCTCTTTGGGGTACAAACACTGCCCTTTGATCCAGCTATACCATTGCTGGGTTTATACCCCAGACAAAAGGGTTTAAAATTATTAAGGAAAGCTATATGGATATCTTAAATCCAGAGGGGAAAAATATAAATTGAAAGAATCCATTGATCCCCCCCAGAAGGGACACAATTCTAGGAATATTATATCTAAACTAACACTCCCAAGTCAAAGACAACATACTTCAAATTGCCAGAAACCATTCAAATATCATGGAACCATAGTCATATAATATTTAGCAGCTTCTATTTTACAGGAGAGAAGGGCTTGGAATATGATATTCCAGAAGGCAGAGTAGCTAGGATTACAACTAAAAATCATCTACCCAGTAAAACTGAATGTAAACTTTCGCGGGAAAATTAATATTTAATGAAAAAGAGGACTTCCATTCATTCCTGATGAAAACACCAAAGCTGAATAGAAAAATGTAGCATTTAAATTGAAGACTCAAGAGAAGCATAAAAAGGCTAATATGAAAGACTTAAACTGTCAACATTCCTATATGGGAATATGGTACATGTAACTCTTAAGAACTTTATCATTATTAGGGCAGTTAAAAGGAGTTTACATAAACAGACAGCATGGGTGTGAATCAATTATGTTGGAAAAATCTTCAAAAAATGAAAGGAGAAAAAGAGGAATACCCTAGAAGAAAGGGAAAGAGAAAAAGGAGAAGTAGAATGAAGAAATTTTTTTTAAGTAAAAGAGATATGAAAGGAAGAGCTTTTATAATGTAAGTGCAATGTGGGAGGGTAATAGGCAATGTTCGAATCTCATTCTCATCAGAATTGGTTCAAAGAAGGAAGACTATGTATACACACTCAATTGTGTATAGAATTGAAATTTATCCAATAAAGAAATAGGAGGGGAAGGGGATAAAAGAATGTAGGGGAGGTAGATGATAAAGAGAAAGGAAGACTGAGAGGCAGTGGATATAGAAGCAAAATAGAATTTTGAAAAGGAATGGGCTAGAAAAAGAGAGGAAGAAATACAAAATAATGGACTGAAAAGAAAAACACTGTGATCATAACTGTGACTGTGAATTGGAATAGTTCACTCATAAAATGCAAGCAGATAGCAGAATGGATTGGAAGCCAAAATCTAACAATATGTTCTGTGTACAAGAAATATATTTGAATCAGAAAGAGTCATACAGAATTAAAACAAAAGGCCAGCACAGAATCTAACATGTCTCAGCTCAATTGAAAAAAGGAAGGGGTAGCAATCGTGAGTTCAGACAAAACAAAAGCAAAAATAGATCTAATTAAAAGATATAATTAGAGGGGCAGCTGGGTAGCTCAGTGGAGTGAGAGTCAGGCCTACAGACAGGAGGTCCTAGGTTCGAGCCCGGCCTCAGCCACTTCCCAGCTGTGTGACCCTGGGCAAGTCACTTGACCCCCATTGCCCACCCTTACCACTCTTCCACCTATGAAACAATACACCGAAAAGTTAAGGGTTTTAAAAAAAATAAAAAAAAAGATATAATTAGAGAAACTACATAGTCAATGAAGTAATATAAAAAAAATTATAGCAAGTTTATCTAATAAAGACCTCATTTCCCAAATAACTATTGAGCATTGAAATATTTCAAATTTATAAAAACAAGAGCAATTCCCCAATTGATAAATGGTCAAAAGTTATAAACAAGCAGTTTTCAGAAGTCAAAGCTATCTATAGTCATAGGAGGGGAAATTCTCTAAATCACTATTTATTAGACAAATGTAAATTAAAACAATTGTCATAGTGCCTCACGCTTTTGAGAAATGAATAAAGCTGAAGGGAATATGGACTAAAATAGGTATTCGAATGAACTATTGGTGGAATTGTGAACTGCTTCAACCATTCTCAAAACCAATTTGGAATCATGCCCAAGAGGTTAGAAAACTGTCTTCCCTTTAACTGAGCAACAATGCTTCTAAGTCTGGATCCCAAATAGATCAAAGAAAAAGAAAAATGGCCTCCATGTACAAAAAATATTTCTAGCAGCTCTTTTTTTTTGTGGTAGCAAAAAATGGAAATCAGAGGGATATTCATTAACTGGGAAATGGATGAACAAGTTGTGGTATATGATTGTGATGGAGTATAAGAAATGATGAATAAGTTGGTTTCAGAAAAACATGACTAGAGCTATATGAACTTATGCAAAGTGAAGTAAGGAGGACTGGAAGATCATTGTACATAGTAACAGTAATGTAATTATGAATAACTGTGAAAGGCTTGGCTACTCTGATTAATATAAAAATCCAAAAAAATACCAAAATATATTTTCAGAGAGGAAACTGATAAATATTGAGTGCAAAATGAAGTATATTTTCTCACTTTATTTTATTTCTTTTTTTGAAAGAGGACTAATATGGAAATGCTCATATGATTTCACACATATAACTGATATCATAAAAACACAAAAAATAAAAGATAATATTACAACTATTGCTAATTATTTATCTTTTAAATTTTTTAAATTTTCTTAGCTGCTATATCATATTGTCAACTTAAAAAGGGTTTAAAGTCCACTAAAAAGCTTTAGAGTTTTAAAAATAGAAACTGTTGGGTAGCTGTGCTTCTTCTAACTTGCAGTAATATAATTGATTTTTTGAACCCAAGTGTAATATTTACACTTACCTCTACTAAATTTCATCTTATTGCCTTCATTTCATCATATAGCATTGAGAGAAATTCTGTCATCCAGCCTGGTAAATATACCTCTCACTTTCCTGTCATGCATAAATCTAATCATCCTTAATTAAAGTGAATCATAGATAGGTTGACTAGGGCACTGTAGGCACAGTTCTTTTCACAAGAGACCTCTCTATAGGATGACATTGATTCATTACATTATACTCTTGATCAATTTATTCAAAGTTATAATTCACTAGAATATATCATCGTCTAACACATATCTTTGTTTTGTCTATAAGAATATAATCATCAACCTCAACAGATTCAGAGCACAACACATTTGACCAAGTCCTTTTCTTAAGCTGGTGCTATGAGGTTGATAACAAAAATATTATTATTCCTACTTTACAGTTGGTGGAATTAAAACTGAGATAGTTAAGTAACTTACCAAAGGTCACATATTTATTAAGCTTCAGAGGCTGAATTTGAATGGAGATCTTCTGAATACATTTCCCTACATTTACCAACCTCTAGGCTTCATATTCCTGGAAGCTACAGAGTTATGAGAAAGGATCCATCTAATTAAATAACACCATAATAAATAAGCAAAAAATATCTTCTATCTACTGAATAATGTGTTTGGCACACAAATAATATACTGTTATTTCTCAAACTGACAAATCAGTAGATGTACATGTGATTAATAATATACTGATTGATTTTTAAATTTTGAAGTGACAATAGCCAGACATACTATGTGTTCTTGGCTAAGTTATTTTGTGTCTTAGTGTTTGAGGCAACTCTATGTTGGGATAGCTAAGTAGTATAGAGGATATGGAAAGGGTGAAGCACCTAGAGTCAGGAAGACCTGGACGCCAATCTTGCCTCAGAAATTTACTGTGTAATCTTAGTCGAGTCACTTAAATTTTGTGAAAAAATTCATCATCTATAAAATGGAGATAATAATATTACCTACCTTTTAGGATTGTTGTGAAGATAAGATGACATAATATAATTATAACAGTAGCTAGCATTTGTATAGCGCTTTAAGGTTAGCAAAGCACTTTACAGATTTTATCTCATTTTATTTCCAGAGCCAACATGGTAAATAATATTTGTAAAGTATTTTCAAACCTTTAGTGCTATTTAAATGCTACCTATTATTGTTGTTACAGAGAACATGCCAACCTGCATTCATAGAGGAAATGAAGGAACTTATTCACACATTATCTTTATTAATGAAACCGTAAACCCATTTCTTATCTTTTTGATATGTATTTCCTCAATAATAATATACTAATAGTACAACTGCAATTATATGAAGCCCTATTTTTAAATGTTAAATATTTAATCTTATGCCAAAAATATTGGGGCCATTGGGCTTTGTGGATTTTAAAATTAATATCTAATAACTAAATATTATATTTTTATAAAGTTTTATTAATAATAAACTAACAAAAATACTAGCTAAGAGGAACTAATCAGCCTTCTTCCAAAAGCAAAAGAGAGAAGAGGGAGGAATTCTGGCCAACCATAAAATAATAACGTGACCATGCAAATGTGGAGGTGCAGAAGAGATTAAAGGGAATTTTGGGAAATACTAAGGGACTTATTGGGGATGTAGTCCAAGGTTCAAAATCTCCATATTTATACAGCTTCGGCATCTTGCTTATCATGAAAGACTGTATTAAGGGCACTTCATGAGAGGCTTTTGGCAAGTGCTTTTGAAGTTATTGGTATATGTAAATTGCCCTGTCAAAAAAAAAGAAAAAGAAATGAGGTCAAGCAGGTATGATCTGTCCTTGTGGAGCTCATGTTAGCTCTTCATGATGCACACTTTCCTTTCCAAATACTCCAAAATTATCCCTTTGATAATATCTTCTTTAATTTTTCTAAGACTCAACATCATGCTCAACTTATAACTGGAAGAATCTGTTAACGCCCTTTTTTGAATATTCATAATCTACCCACCTTCAGGCATGTGACAGATGTCCTCTGCTTAATCCATTTTTTAATGTTTACTGACAGCTCAGCAATCACATTTGCCAATTTTTTTTTGGTACCCTGACTTAGAGTTTGCCTGTGTCTAGTGACATTATAGGGATCTGGGTGTTTACTTATTCTCTTTTCATATATTTGGCTTCAAATTTGCCACTGATGTTTTATCTTTCCCAGGCCAAAGAACGATCTCCTTAATAAGGAAAACATAAGCAAATAAATTTTGAGTAATCCTACCTTTTCTCCATTGTTCATGACTATGATCATCCCATCAGTCTTAAGTAATAATCCTATTTCCTCTTTGATTTCCCTCCTACTCTTACATAACTGTTTAAAAAAATAGTTTTTCCCAATCCTTAACATACATGCAAAAAATCCAAGTTTATTCTGAGTTGTATAATTATTTTAAAACTATGAATGATTTTCTAACTTGACCATCAAGCTCTTTTTAAAAATATCCATCCTTAATTATCTGCCTTTGGTTCCATCTTCTCAAGACATCTTTTAAAAAGTTGGTTGATAAATTCTATGAATATCAAGTACCAGAATTTACTGAATATCTACAATGTGCCAGGCATTGTGTTTGTATTCATGGATTTTTTAGATAACTCCCTCTTTTATTCCTCATAGCAGTTGTTTTTATTTGTACCACTAGAATTTCATTCTTTGGTCCCTTGGTATCATTGACCTATTGAATTTTGCTTCTCTGAACTCTGAAATCTGCTCTTTCAAAGTCAGACATGCCCAACTTTCTCTCCTATTAATTATAAAATGAAGTGGTCATTTTTTCCCAAGGTTCTCATAATTTTTTCTATTTCTACAATCGACTCATCCTTATTTGTCAGAGTCAGGTCCAGGAGAGCAGTTTTTCTTATTTTTTTTCCTTTCAAGTCTTAAAGAATGAAATTTTCATTAAGGCAAGTCAAAGTCTTGTCAGGTACTCAGCTATCAATAGTGAGGAAAGAGAGAGGAAGAGAGAGAAAGAGAGAGAGAGAGAGAGAGAGAGAGAGAGAGAGAGAGAGAGAGAGAGAGAGAGAGAGAGATCTTTGAATCTCAGTTCACTTTCCTATGCACTGAATTCTTTTACAAACTATATTGCAATTATATGTACACATATCAGATCCTTCATTAAACATGCTCCTGAGGACAGGGAAATGGGTCACTTATCATTTTTTTTTGTGTCTCTAGCACCAAGTAACTTTAGGGGCGGCTAGCTGACACAGTGAATAGTGTCAGGTCTGGAGTTAGGAAGACATCTTCCTGAGGTCAGATCTGGTCTCAGACAATTAATAGCTCTGCGATCTTGGACGAGTAGCATAACCCTGTTTTCCTCAGTTTCCTCATCTACAAAATGATCCGGAGAAGGAAATGGCAAATCACTTTTGTATATTTACCAAGAAAACTCTTAATGGGGTCACAAAGAGCTAGATATGACTTAAGAGCAAAACCCCAACCATAGTACCCTGAACACAGTACATTCTTAATACCTATTGAATTGAATTAGCCCCATGCATTTGAAGATGTCAGCAACTTTCTATTTTCTGGTTTTAAATTTCACCATTTCTACATGATCTCAGTTACTCCAGGCAAAGACCTTTTGGGGAGCTTGAATTATCCAGTTTGACTTCTCTATACTGATAAAGTTATCTGGGTAATTGTTATATCTCCACTTTCAATCATGACAAGTAGATAACAGTCTAATAAATGTTTAAATAGATAAATTATGAAAACAGAGAATAAAAGAATCGTTATAGGAATAAGAGAAACCATCAGGGAAATGTTGAAGATGATTAACTAGAGTATTCAAAAGGCAGATTGGAAGAGCAGTCATGTTAAATCAAATACTACTTAGTTAAAAAAAAAACACTAAACATAGTTCAAATGATATAAAAGGCAAAGATTAGCTAAGAAGAAAGGAAAATGCTTCCAAAAATAATTATGTACAACTGGCCAACTTCCTCCCAACAAATGAGCTTCTTTTTCTTCTTTAAGAGAGTGGATATCAATTTTCTCCTTTCCATTCCCTGTTCAAGGAAAGTGAGGTAGTCAGGGGTGTGTTGGAGCCAACTTGGATTGGTTCATGATGACCAAATGTCAATTTTTTAATGTGAGCATTTACCCTTCAAATTGGTAATCACTGCAGATCAGGGATTGCCATTGTTTTGTTGATTTAATAGTCTTATGAAAGTGTTAATAATACAGATAAAACTTAAAACTATACACACACACACACACACATTCCATGTCCCCTAGCCCGTTAATAAAACATCAACATGTATACCCTTGGGCAGTCATCCCCTATTCCATCCTCAGGTGAACCAGTGCCTTCAGTCCAACCATTTCAAACAATTACAATAACTTTTTAGACATTCCAAGTTTAAATACAATTTACTTACCTATGAATGTCTAATAGTCTGAGCCAACGATGCACAACTTAGATGATAAATGCATTTCATAGGCTGTGTGTTTCATTTTATTCCATTCCATTTTCGTCATACATGGGCTATATCATCATCATCATCATCATCATCATCATAAATAGGGAAATAAATCATAATAGTAGTTTGCATTTGTATAGTTCTTGATATGTGCCAGAAGTTTTAGAAATAATATCTCCTTTAATCCTCACAACAGCCTTGGGAAATAGAATCCATTTTTATAATATCCATTTTACAGTTGAGGAAACTAAGGTAAACTGGTTAAATGACTTCCACAAATTACACAGTTAGTAAGTATGTGAGCCTGGATTTGCTAAAAGTCAGGCTTTCCTGACTCCAGTACTAATCTTATCTACTGTGCACCTACCTCCCTATATGCTAACTTAGTTAGCTTTAAGAGTAGTTGAATACAGGAAAAAGGAACCCAAAACCCTATGATAAAATTTATTTTCAAGGAGATAGAGAAGATGAAAATTGAGATGCTATTATTCTATTATTGAGTTCAAAGATTTTCTCTAGAACACAGGTTCTTAACGTGTGTGTGTGTGTCTGTCTGTCTGTCTGTCTCTCTGTCTATGTCTGTGGCAGGAGCCTTTGGCAGTCTGATGAAAACTATGGATCCTTTCAAAGAATTTTTTAAACAATAATATTTGAAAGAATTTTTTAAATTTGCTAAATTTCAAGGAAAGGTTAGTAAAATAAAGTTTGAGGGTTTTTTTTCCTCATCAAATTCCCAATCCCCTGAATTCAGCCCATAGATGCTTTGGCATCTTTGATCCTAGATTAAGAAACTTTTACTTCAAAGAACTCAAGCCACCTTTCTTATAGTAAAATTCAAATAAGCTTTTACACATCAAGAATTGTGATTGCATGACTAAAAACCACACAAACAATATCAGTATTTGTCCATTGAAAGAAGTAAGGGCATATAGCCCCAAGAAGAGAAGATTTGTTAGGGACAAGAGATCTTTCTCCAGATATCTGAAGACATTCATAGAAGACATTTCACATATTTATGCTTGCAGCTCTCAGTGAGTCTCTCCCCTACTTGGTGAGAATGGAAGGGATAAGGTACAGGAAAATGTCCAATGATGTCCTCTTCTTGAAGCAGGGTTTGAAATAAAGCTGTTCCCCCTCTCCCCCCATCATCAGGAACCTTTCATTCAGATTCTGGCTAAATATATGACCAATCAATGTCCTCTTCTCCTGGCACCTGACACTAGAAGGAGTTTCTTTCCGGTTTCGTGTGGACAGAAGAAGCCAAGTAGTAAATGTTTCAACTTTGTAATGGAGAACAGGCTTGAGTTTTAGTTGTGGACCTGGGACTTCTTTGTTAAACTTTCAAATACCTTAAAAAAAAGATAGCCTGGGGCAGTGAGGTGACTCAGTGAATTGATAGCCTGGCCTAGAGATGGGAGGTCCTGGGTTCAAATTTGACCTTAGATACTTTCTAGCATTGTGACCTAGGGAAGTCACTTGACCCCAATTGCCTAGCCCTATGACTCTTCTGCCTTGGAATTAATACACTATATTGATTCTAAGATAGAAAATAAGGGTTTTAATTTAAAACGGAGAAAAAGAAAAAAAAAGGCAGACTTCCCCACAAGGTTAGAGGGATGAGGAATGGTCTAGAAGCCCTAGGGGCTATTATTGCCATTTTAAATCAAAGTGGTTTGAGTTTGCTCTTTTTACAGATAACTAATAAATCTCTTTAAAAGCTGGGAGGGAGAAATGGGAGAACCATTTTCCATAGCCCAGACAGTGATGGCAAACCTTTTAGTGACCTTAGAGACAGAGTACCCAAACTGTAACCCTCATGCTGCATGGGAGCCCCCTACCTTGCCCTAGACACGGGAGGGAGAAAGAGCTCCCATTGGGCTGCTGGGCAGAGGGGTGAGTAGTGTGAGAAATAGCCTCAGGAACATGTGGAGAAGGGGAAGGGAGCAGCCCCTCTAGCATGTTCTGGAACATGTGCTATAAGGTTTACCAACATAAGCTTAGATGGTAGAAATAAGTCAATGGGTAAAAAATACAAGAAGACAGATTTTTAGCATTGTATATGAAATAAATTATACATGTACTTAATGATTAGAGTTTCCCAACAATAGAATGGATTGACTTAAGGCATAATATTTTCCCTGAGAGGGAAAATCTTCAGGCAAAAACTGTGTGAATTCTGGTTGGAGATTCATGTTTTTGTTCACAGGTTGGACTAGCTGACCTCTGAATTTTTTTTTCTAGTTCTGGCATTCTCATTTCTTCAGCTCTACCATGGAGAAAATGTAGCAATTCCTGGGGACATTTAAGACTCAGAGAGGTTTTGTGATTTGGTCAGGGTCATGTCATTATCTGCAAGTGGTCATGCATTTCAATGAGACCAGGAACAGATTCTGAGAACATTGGTTTCTATTGCAGTTTAATTATCTTCAGCAGCAATGAAAGTGATACTATATGTAGCACAAGGTGCCTTCGATATTATACAGAGCCCTAGGAAGACATCTACCTTGTTCATAAGTGATTTTCATCCTGTGCTCATCTTTAAAGCAATAGTCCTTACATTTCTGTGGCCCTGGAGCAACACTGACAATCAGACAATTACCGTCAGCCAAGAGGGCAACCTGACTCCTGTACACACCTGCTAGCAGGGGATGATGCCATTCTGAAAGACTTGAAGTTGCCATCGACAGTCACACATGGCTCCAGAGCATCACTACTCGTGATTATAAAGTTTTCAAAGTTTTCAGTGTCATAGATTGAGAAATGACATCCTCTTAGGATCTTCAATCATTGGAAATACTAGTAATTGAACAAAGATATCCAAAGTCAAACTCCACTTGTGAAAGATCCCCGTAGGGCCTGAGTAGACCTCTCCCCATGAACCCCTAAAGCAGGGGTCGGCAACCTATGGCTCTCGAGCCATATCTGGCTCCACCTCCTGACTGGCCAGTCAGGGCAGAGCCCCAGGATGTGCCCCAGGGGGCCCTTCAGCAACTGCCCCATATTCCATCCCCTTCTGCCTCCATCCTCCTCCTTCCGCAGGTGTTGATGGCTCTCATGGCCAAAAAGGTTGCCGACCATTGCCTTAAAAGCTTCCTGGAATACAGCTTGAGAAATCCTCCTTGAGACAACTCATACATTGCTGTTCTTATTCAATAACAAAGTTTTCCAAGATAAGTTTTAATTTTTTTAAATAGTCTCATGCATGTATAGTCAGAAATATTTTGAAACTCTAAAACTATATTACCCAAACCTCCTTTCCTACAATGGTTTTCCTTTTGTCTAGATTTGTGTGGTCACGTTTTGTATAAGTTCTGAGGCTCCTCCTTGATCGTTCTCTTTTGTTCTTGGGAGCGGGCTGGTTCATAACCTTTTAGTTAGTTTTCTTTGTTGGTTTATTATTAATATATAATATTTAGTTATCAAATATTAATTTTAATCTCCACATGTGGTAGAAGGAGTGCTCTAAGAGTATCTTGCCCCATCCTCTATTGAAAGACTTCATTTTTGTGAACTCACAAATCACCTAACTTAGCTCATTCCATTTTTGAAAAACTAATTATTACTTTCTTTTTTTAGTTGAGCCAAAAGTTATCTCTCTTTAACTTGTATCCACTTACCCAAGCTCTGCGCTCTGAGGCCAGGATGAGTAAGATGTTTGCCTTTCACATGATCATATGACAGAAGATAAGTTTCCATTTTCATTATTATTTTTTCCTTTCTGAAGAAGGGAACAATCATTTTATTAGGTGTCCACTATGAAGGCCTTTTACAAATATCTCATCTGCTCCTCATAACTGTGGGAAAATGGAATTATTATTATTAGTTTACATTTGGGGAAACTGAGTCAAAAACTGGTTAAAAAGACTTGTCCTGGGTCATGGTGCTAATAAATACCTAAGGCTGGGTTTGAATTTGACCCTAGACTCAGTACTCTATCCATTGATCAGTCTAGCTGCCATTCATTTTCACTATTCTAAGTTTAAACTAAGGTTTGTACTATTGTAGTGTTATTCATATAATCTTTAGAATGAGATTATATTATAAATGCACTTACATGCTTCTACAGTGGATTCTTCACCTCTAAAATGGAAGGAATTATGTCGATATTAGCTCTATCACTACAAAGGGGAGCAAATTATTGAAAATCTTTTACATACGGAGCTAAGGTATGAAGGAGGTAGATAGTTATTCTGTTTCAAGAATTTTGTTTTTATTTTTCTTAATAGTTGATACCAGGGGGAAGTTGGATAGCTCAGTGGATTGAGAGTCGGGCCTAGAGACAGGCGGTCCTAGGTTCAAATTCGGTCTCAGACACTTCCCAGCTGTGTGACCCTGGGCAAGTCGCTTGACCCCCATTGCCCACCCTTACCAATCTTCCACCTAAGAGCCAATACACAGAAGTTAAGGGTTTAGAAAAAATAAAAATAAATTTAAAAAAATAATTGATACCAGATTTACTCAAAACAGGCACTCAGTAACTGTAAGGCACTGTATTTTTCTCAATATAAGTTTATGTTTGTGCTAAGAAATTCTAAATTCAATCCTCCATTTTAATGAAGTTACACAATTTTCTGGCAAAATGTGAGTGCAAATGTTGAAGGTTGACTCATAGTAGTGCCCACTTATATTCAGAGAAATACAACATTTTAAATTTTATAACTATAAGTCTCGACCATAGACTATAATACCCAAGACCTAGTGCCTCAATGCTTAAGAGGTGAAATTCCCAGAAAATAAAGGGCCTGGAACTTGTTTTTTGCTCAGCTGAATTAATACCCTTATTAACTGAAAGTAGTTCATAGGAATATTTTGTGCAATTCACAGATTGATATTAAGCACTTATTATATCAAGAACTATCCTACATTATAATAACATTATAATCTATAAGAAAGTCAAGCATAGAATCTATTTAAATTCTAGAACAGTCATGAGGATGATTGCCTCTACCATTCTCTCATCTATGAGAGACAGAGAGCATCCCTACATATATGCAATATAAAATATATTATTTTTTGTTAATATAAGCAAGTTTTAAAAAAGCCTTCATGGTCTCTAGTTAAATAATGAATGTTTAAAAGAAGATACTAAATTAAAAAATAGTCTTGCATATCACTCAATGTAAGTCCATAAATTCCCTCCAAGTCTGGCCAATATAAAGTATAAAAATATAACCTTTAACAGAAATAGAGTATTCACAAAAGTAGAAATATATATGTGTATGTGTAGATGTATATATAAATGTGAAAAAATTGACACACATATATGAATCTATATATCTATAAACAAATACATACACATATATGCACAATTAATAGCACATGCTGATAAATACATATATGAAATTATATATACATACTTACATATGCCTCTATGCATAGGGGACACATGTATCATAATTTTAGGCTAAACCTATGGTTTCATGAATAGAGGGAACTCCCGGTGAGGAATTCATTTCATGTGACCACTAGATATGAACTTTTGGTCTTAGAGAGTTCTTTTTTTTTTTTTAAACCCTTACCTTCCATCTTGGAGTCAATACTGTGTATTGGCTCCAAGGCAGAAGAGTGGTAAGGGTAGGCAATGGGGGTCAAGTGACTTGCCCAGGGTCACACAGCTGGGAAGTGTCTGAGGCCAGATTTGAACCTAGGACCTCCCGTCTCTAGGCCTGGCTCTCAATCCACTGAGCTACCCAGCTGCCCCGGTCTTAGAGAGTTCTTAAGGATGATGAAGTGACTTGCTTAGGTACATGTAAACAGTGGGTATAAGAAGAAGACTTAAAGCTGGTCTTTTTAACTGTAGGCAGTTCTCTCTCATGTGTATAGCTAGGTAATTCTTTAAATTCATACACATACATGCACATATGCAGTGGATTACACTGGGAAGCATTTCTGAATTTATTGTCACTAGACCTGATTTCTGGCTCTGCCTCTTTAGAAGAGTGTGAATTTTGATTCATTTATACTAATTGACATGCTGTTTTCTTATCTATAAAAATAGGAAATCATAATATAATGCTTCTCCTGTTCCTTCTAGTGCTCTCTCTCCTCTCCTCTCCTCTCCTCTCCTCTCCTCTCCTCTCCTCTCCTCTCCTCTCCTCTCCTCTCCTCTCCTCTCCTCTC
>NC_058132.1:154516525-154525149 GCF_016433145.1 Gracilinanus agilis | reverse complement strand
TCCTCTCCTCTCCTCTCCTCTCCTCTTCTCTTCTCTTCTCTTCTCTTCTCTTCTCTTCTCTTCTCTTCTCTTCTCTTCTCTTCTCTTCTCTTCTCTTTCTTTCTCTCTCTATATATGTATATGTATATATGTATCCACACTCATATTTGCATACATATATGTGTCTGTATGAGTACATGTCTGTAAATACATATATATTTATCCATGTGTGTGTGATGGATTAATGGATAGAGTACCAGTCTTGAAGTTAGAATCTTTTTCATGAGTTCAATTCTGATCTCAGAAATTGACTGTGTGACTCTGGGCAAGTCACTTAACCCTGTTTGCCTCAGTTCCTCATCTGTAAAATGAGCTGGAGAAGGAAATGGCAAATCACTTCAGTATCTTTGTCAAAACAAATCCAAATGAGGTCACAAAGAATCAGACACAATTGAATAAAACAATATATGTATGTATATATTATATATAATTTAGATTTTTATATTCACACAGAGAAACATTTTCACACAGTTTTAATAATTCAAAAATGTTCATTTTTTTAAAAGCATACTTGAGTTTCATACAATTCAGAGTTCCCTTTTGAAGCTCAGCCTGTCCTTCCTAGGAGAGACATGCCTCTGAAATATTCTGAAAGAAGAAACATATATATCTTGATATTACATGTGAAAATAATGGCTAATACTTCCTATCAGGAAGCAAGAATGTTCAAAGGGTGAAAGTGATTACTGAAGTCTCCGAGTATCAGAATTAGAGAATTTTAAAGTTGGAAGAAATCTCAGTGGTCACCTAATCTAACCTACACTGGAAAAAGAATCCCCACCTTGCCTCTGCTGATAACCGATCATCCAGTCTTAGCTTGAAGACCTCTAATGAGGGAGAACACACCATCCTCCTGGGGCAGCCTGTCCCCTTTTTAGATAACTCTAATTGTTAGGAAGTTGGCTTTTGTTTTTTTCCCCTGGCATCAAACCTATATTTCCTCCCTTACAGCTTCTATCCAGTGCTCCTGGTGGTGCCCTCTGAGGCCAAACAGAACAAGCCTAATCTTCTTGCACATGACAGCCCTTCAAATACTTGAAGACAGCTATCATGTCAAATCTCTGACAAAAGTTAGTTCTTCCCAGTGGATAATGTGGAATACAAAGGATTCTTAGAGAAAAGATTTTGTTCAAATATCAAGTCCTACTAACTAGTGAATTTAATTAGCCTCTCCTTTTGATTTAAATTAGGTGAAATAAGGAATTTCAATTTTTTGAATCTATGCACTATTCAAAAAAACAAAAACAAAGAAGTCAGAAATAGCCAGTCTCATTAAAAAAAGTTATTTCCATACAATAAACCTTCCTTTTTTAATAATACAAATAACCTTTTCCTTGGAAGCCCCATTACCATGGTCTGAATAGAGATGCTTCTAAAACATACCATACCAAAACAAGTGACCTAACCATAGATGGATGGTTTCAACATTGAATTGCCACTAAACATGATTATAGAAACAGGTCTCTTACTTATAAAACATAAAGTATTGATTAAATTTTAGCATGCTTTCTGTTTGCCAGTTCCAGGGGTCAGGGTGGCCTCTCTAGCTCTCAGAGTATTTACAGATTTGAATGGGAGAAGATTAGAAGGTGATTTATCAAGAAGTCAATTTGAGAGGGACGTGTGTTATAGTAGAAAGATTAGGAGTCCAAATAATTAGATTTTTAGCTCTGGAATGAATACTCAGGTGTGACATTGGGCAACACTGATAGTAATAATACACATACACAAATATACACACATTTATAAATTATATATACACGTATAAATGTATATACACATGTATATAAATACACAAATTATTTTAGCTATATTATAATTGTATTGTTAATACAATTAGTTATATTAATAATTTAGCATCACATTTATTATATATTTATTATATTGTCATACTATATGTTAAATTAATACTATGTATTTATATCTTTGTATTTTAAAAAGCACTTTGCACATTGACACTTTTGAAGTTTGGAATACCATTAATTAGCTAGCTAAAATAAAATTATTATGCCCTCTTTACTAATAAGGAAACTGAGTCACAGAGAGGTAAATTCAAATGATTGAATGTCCCAATACTAGTAGGTGACAAATCCAGGATTCTGGCTCATATCTCCCGATTGACTCTCAGTTCAGTTCTGTTTCCTCTGCACCATAGCTCAATAATTCCCTACTATGGGCCTCAATTTCCTCATGAAGGTTTTAGGATAATTGATCATTGAGGGTGTTCTCCATAATGAGCTTTTGCAAAATAGAGGAACAATCTTAGTACAGAATAAGAAAATTGATAAAGAACCTGGAGAATCACTCACTTCCAGAGTTTGTTTTGTTTGTTTCTTTTAAATGATAATATACTAAACCCCAACATTGTCCTCAATCAAAAAATGGTTCAACGTACTTAAAAGGAGACAGCTGCACTGTCCTTGATTCATCCTAATCAGAGAATAATAGGAGCTCTTTCCCATTATTCTCTTTTTCATCCAAGAAATAGGAGATTAGAGGAAGAATGAAGTCAAATTTTGTAAGACTTAGCCTTAGATGGTTAAGAGGATGATTGGAATCAATAAAGCCTTTACTTTCAGGGAGAACACATGATTCCAAATTTACTAAAGCTGCAAAGAAAGAAGCCCCAGCAGGATTGCCCTGATGACCAGAGTTTGACCACTGGGTTATTATAGTAAGTTTCTAGGCTCTGTGGCATCCCAGGGGAAAGCTAAGTTCTCTCCGATTCTAGATGCCATCATTTTATCTTCTTCAACACTGAAGCAGAGACAATTGTAGAACATGATAGGCTAAATCTGATCCCAAACAAACTTGAAGAGCAAGAAAAATCAACAAATAAACAAAGAACAAAAATGGATTTGCCTAATTCCCACAAATTTAGTTGCCCTGATGGAGAATTACTCAAAATTTCCTGTATTAATGCCTCTTTACACGGGGTCTGTCCTTTTATGGAACACTCTCGCTCCTTTCTTACAATCTATCATTTCCTTCCAGATAGCTCAAGTACTACCACCTATGTGAGATTGTTCCTGATTTCCCAGCTATTAAGAATCTCTGTTTCTTGAAATTATTTTGGACTATTTTGTATATACATTGTATTTACTTATCTGTGTATGTATTTTGCCTCCCCAGTAGAATGTAAGTTCCTTGAGCATAGAGACGATTTCTTTTCTTTTTTTTTTTTAATCTTTGTTGCCACAGCACCTGGCACCATGGCTGACAAAAATGTTTAATAAATGAACATTTTAAATTGAATTGAAGATCTCTATTTCACATTTTTTTATAAGTGTTGTCACTTTGTTCTGGGTGATCTCCAATTCACTTGGAATATTTAATCACATTGAAAATCAATGTAGGGAACAGCAGCAGCAGCCTTTACATGGCCCTTTTTAGAGCTTCCAACTACAATATCTGCTTTCCTTTGAATTAGCCACACCTATATGCTTGACCATTTACTGTAACTGTCATTGGCTCCTTTAAAGGCCTTGAGCAAGTCCTTTGGCCATTATGAACCTTAAGTCTATTCATCTATAAAACAAGTGGGGTTAATTATGTTGATTTCTATGATCACTTCCAGCTGTAGAATTCTGATTCTAGTCATGCTTGTATAATAGTCTTTGATTTAGTTTTGCATCAGTTATCTCGTTTGATTTTCACAATTATTCTTTGAGGTAGAAGGACAAACATTTTTAGAGGGGCAAACTGAGGATCATAGATATAAAGGGACTCCCTCAAGCCCCAGCACTATTTTTTTTTACTACATAATGTTTCTCATTTAGATATACAATTATCTTGTAGGATCCACAAACCTTTTTAATGAAAAGTAAGAGATATAGGGTTGAAGATCACTATTTTTGGGAAATATACTGTTGGGGTAGGTACATTATGGATTTTTGGCTTCACCTCTGGAAAAATAGTATCCTTGCAAGAGGAGACAAGGATAGAGACCAAATTATATAGTTCTGTCAGCTCTCTTGTCCTTCTTCAGTCCTGAAAGTCAAACCTCAATCCATTCCTCAGGGAGAATTGTTTTTAAGAGCCATGTCTGGGAGTTTTTTTCCTCTTGAACTCTCTTTGGGAAGGACTTAGCTCAAATAGTATTCAGGTAAATATTTTATTTGAGGTTCCTCTCAAAAGACCAAAGAAAAAATCTACCACAACATTCACTGACCCTCTAACTGCATGGTCTTCTCTGAGTTCATTTCCCTCTTGTATGTTCTGTTTTAGTTCGCACCAATATAGAGATCCCCTCCCACACATCCCTTTAGGGTGAGCTGACTGTTCAATGTTCCCCGGGTAAGGCAGTATATTTTAGGCAGCCTGATAAAAGACTCTAATAGCCCCAGATTAATGCATTCATTCCCAGCCAATTGAAGGATTCATTACACTGCGCAGGCATCAGCTCCTCTCTGACAGATTTGCCCTGGGTAATGAGGCATTCAGCTGCAAGCTACCCTGCAAGGCTAGTGACCTGCAGAAGAGGGAGCAGAGAGGAGACACTAGTGAAGTATTAGAGATCAAGAGAGTGAAGGGCCATGAAATCAGAATGGAGCTCGGAGCCTTCAGGCACCAAGAAGTGGTAAGAGCCATCCTTAAGAGTCCTTGTAAATGAAACATCAACATTTTGTTAGGGTGACATGCAGAAATCTAGGCAGACAGCTGAGAAGCATCTGATTTCATTATTTGCAGGTGGTTCCAACAACATCAATGACATGGTACTGGGTGGGAGCAGAGAGAATGAAGTAACATTATGGGCAGCACATCTTCTTGGAGGAAGGAGCGGAACCAATGCCCTTGGCATGGACTCTGCTGTTCCGCCTGAGATTTCTAGATACACATGATTAGAACAAATGATAACCGTTATTTATTTAAAATAAATAATATTATAATCATGGAAAAGAGAGAATTTGTAACTGGAGGTAGGATAGAGTGCAAGGAAGAGATACTCAAATCAGCTGAGCCCTGAACAAGCCAACAACTCTCACTGGAAATTTCCAAAAAGAGACTAAGGGATAGTCTTTCGCCAAAATCAATTCACCAAACATTTGTCAAATATTTCCTCTGGGCCAGATACCGTTTTAGGCACTGGAGATACAAAAATGGACAACAACAACAACAACAAAACAGTCTCTGTCCTCAAATAGCTGACATTTTATTAGAAATCAAGGAACCTTGAAGCTATGTTCTTAGGGATAATCTAGTACAACTTGTCTCATTTTTTAGATGAAAAAAATTGCATTTTATGTGTCAAGTGACTTACTCAAGGTCACACAGCTAGTGATCAGCAAAGCAAGAAATAAAACTGCTATATATACCTGTAAAAATTACACAGAAATATTAAAAAGTCAGAAAAATCACTCTTTAATTATAGTAAATAGGTTGAGTGCTTTCAAGGACTTCATGCAGAGTCCCAAGATGATGGTTGCTCTGGTCACTGACCTCTGGGAGAGCCAACAGTGCTAGATTGAAAACTCCAAGGAACAAAAGAATTGGGAGAACTTATATACCTTTTGGGAAACCGAGGGACAGGGAAATGTGATTGATTGACATCATCATGGATACCAGGAAATGGGAGAGTCCAAACTAGCTGAAAGACTTGGGAAAGAAACCATAGCCAGAGGCTAGGGTGGCTACCTTACTATGGATATACTAAAAGGATGGTCCATGCCCAGGTGTTCAGGATTCCTTTGACAGTCTAAGGCAGTGATGGGCAAACTTTTTAAAGAGGGGGCCAAAGGAAAGGAAATGCTCATCTGTCAGTCTGTTTCTAAGGCAACTCTTTCGAAGTTTAATTGTATTGTATCCTATTCATTGTATTCATCAGATTAGGAATAATGTCTCAAGGCTGGATAGAACATTTCAGAGGGCCACATCTGGCCTGCAGGCTATAGTTTACCCATCACTGGTCTAGGGCACTAATGGGGAACATTTTAGAGATGGAGTGCCAGGCCCACCCAACTCACCAGACCAAGTGTTGTGCCCCTCAGGGGAAAGAGAAAGCACTCCCATTGGGCTGCTTGGCTAGTGAAGTGAGGAATATCCTCATGGAATGTAGAAAGGGCAGGAGAGTGGTCCAAGCACTCTGCTCCCCTTTAGCTCTGCTGCCAGTGAGCCACCCATCTTACCCCCTATGCAGTTCTACTGGACTACTGGGCAGAGGGGTGGGAGATATGAAAAGTGTCATCAGGAACAGAGGAGAAGGGGAGGGGAACAGCTCGACTTGAGTCCCTTTTCCTTTCTGGTAACAAACTGGGGTGGGTGGCAGTGGCTCACCTGCCTACAGAGAGAGTGCTCTGCATGCCATCTTTGGCACCCATCCCATAGATTCACCATCACTGGTCTAGGGAAACCTATGGATTCCTTCTCAAAATCATGTTTTCAAGTACAGAAAATAAATTACATAGGATAACAAAGGAAACAAACTTTAATTTAAAATATTTTATTTTATTAAATATTTTATTTTAAGGTTCATGGACCCCAGGCTGAGAGAACCTATTCGACCATTTTCTGGAGTTTCAGATAGGACTGGACATTTCTAGAGAGGAATATTCCATTATCTTACTTTATATAGATTCACTTTCAGTGTCTAACCACTTAGGTCTAGACACATATCTTTAAGGGGTTTAACTTAATGTATTTTATTGTTCACTTTAGGGGTTGCTAACATTCCTTATTTTCTTAACAAAACACAACAAAACAAAACACAATAGAAGAATTGACAGAGAATTCAGCAACAAACATTATTATATACAAGATTGTAGCTGTCAGTCAATCACCTGTGAGGGACAAGACAGATCCATCCCCTCTTGCCGACTCCCCCAACACATTTCACAATTATTAAATATTGATTCGTTCTAGCTGAGGCCAATGCCTAATTTGAAGTGAAGGCAATTGCATTAGCTTGTATTAATCTAACCTAGAGTATAGTAAGACATTCTTATACTATGTGTACTGACCCTGACTCTGATCCAAGGTGTAGCTAAGAGTAGACCCATTCCCAGGCTCTATTGCCTCTACAAATGAATGAGCAGGAGTACTGATGAACTTATGTCTGCAGTTATAAGATGTGCCAGAGTAAGAGGACTATAGCTTAATAAAAAGGCAGGAAAGACTCTGTGATGATGAATAGCCATAACAATAGGGAATTAGATTCATATCAGCATGTCTAGGGGTAATCATAAACATTTTTTGTGCCAATGTATGATGATGGGATGAGATAAGAGAAAGAGAAAAAGAGGCAAAATGTAAGAATAAATATGCAAACCCATAGTGTGTGCTTAATAGAACTGAGATTTATTTCTCTGTGTGTCTTTTTAAACCTCCAGATATATCACAAAAAATATAGCCAGACAGGAAAAAAAATAGTCCAAATGTAATTTAAAGGACAGCTTTTTAACCAATACTTCAGCCAGGAGACACCTGTCCTATGTTCCTTGAAGATGCTCAGAGCAGGGGAAAAATATTAAAGTTTCTGATTTATCTTCAGTAGCATGGTCTTGTTTTTAATTTATTGGCTAGAGATAGTTTTTTTGGTTGCTTTTTTCCCTCTTGTTTATTTTTTCAGTGGTTTTCAATACCACTTTCTCAGTGAAAGGAAAACAGGATGCTGGCCTTCATTTTCTTTAATGACCTAGGGCCTTAGAAGAAGAAACAGAATGAGAACTTTCCCGGAAGCGATTGGATCCTTGCCCCTAGCTACTTGTCCAGAGGCAAAGACTGCCACAGTGAATGTAGGTGTCTACTACCCAACAGGGAAGCAGATGTGCTTGGGTATGGCAGCTGCTGCATGGTTATTAGAAGAGAGGGACAAAGCAACCACTAATCCAGCAATGACAGTTTTCATTGTAATCCTCACTGGACATAGAGCTCTGTGCGGCACTGAGCCAGAGTGTGAATGATTCAACAAGACCCAGCACCATTGCTAATGACAAGCCCTGCTGATATCAAAAAATCCAGCAAAGAAAATTACCACCAAACAACACTGTTGCTGTTAATTGGGAAGGACAGAGAAGGGCAACTCATCCCTGCTTTGGATCATTAAGGAACCAAAGAGTTAGGTTGGAGTCTTTGTTGCTTCAAAGCAAAAATCACCTAAGCCTTCAGTCGCCAATTCTCTTTAAGGCACAGGGGCATGGGCTATTTCTCTCTGCATCTTGCTTTACTAGTTTTATGAAGCAGCAACAAAACAACTGAGTGGAAAAGGTTTCTTTTGAGCAGAGCTCAAAAGACATTGCTTTAAGACAAATACACAATCACTTCCAACAAAAATCCTAAAGACCTTGGCCAAAATAGAAGATGCTAGAGTGAAAAGTCATATTTCCCCCCCAAAAAAAGGTCAGATGATAAAAGAGACAAGAGAGATAGACAGAGACACAGACAGAAACAAAGACAGAGACAGACAGATGCAGACACAGAAACACACATGAAGAGACAGAAACAAAGACTAAGAAAGACAGAGACAGAGAAAGAGACACAGAGACAGGAAGAGATAGAATGGCAGAAAAGAAAGGAAAGAAGAGAGAGAGAGAGAGAGAGAGAGAGAGAGAGAGAGAGAGAGAGAGAGTGAGAGAGAGAGAGAGAGGAGT
>NC_058132.1:154454916-154516510 GCF_016433145.1 Gracilinanus agilis | reverse complement strand
GATAGAATGGCAGAAAAGAAAGGAAAGAAGAGAGAGAGAGAGAGAGAGAGAGAGAGAGAGAGAGAGAGAGAGAGAGAGAGAGAGAGAGAGAGAGGAGTTGAACCACAACAGGCAGCAGATGGCCTCATGTCAAGATCTCATCGACATCCTGATGGGCCCACTTCCGCCCGCTGTGAGCTGATGAGGGAGAAAGAGAGTTATTGTCAAATTCCCAACTTGCCCTTTCCGATATAAAGTTCACTTGTAATATTTTTTTTGACTCTGGTTGCTAATGCATTTTGTTCTCTGGAGTGTGTGAGCCCCAGCTTCCTGCGCAGCCTTTAATTAGTTTCTGGATGATGACATCTCCACCGAGAAGCAACTGGTTGCGTCCCTCCAATCTCGGGGGGAGATAAAAGAATCTAATAAAGACATTCGGTATTTCTAGGTGATGTGTTTGACAAGCTTTGTATTAACAAGAAGTCATGTTGAAACTTTTTTTTCCCCTCTCCCCAACCACTCACTTTCACTGGCTCCTGCTCTGTGACATTTCAGGGGGGGATTAACAGAACCACTGCTTTCTCTGAAAACTTGTAACTTAAAGTAGACAAGGCTGGGAACCTACTCCTCATCCTAAAGGGAAGAAGCTTCTCCTTGATCCTCTTGTCTACCATAACCTTTATGGAGGATTTATTGGCAATAAGACATTTGAGCACAGAAGAAGTTTCTAGCTAGGAGGCAGGCCACCCTGGACACCAGTGAGAAGAAAAACCTCAGAAATGTCCAGATTTAGAGATAGCTAACCAGGAAGTTTCACCGGCTTGTCCAAGTCACTCGCTGGTTGAGCACTTCATCAGAAACATTGCTGTGTTTGAGGGGAGTGCAAGAACAGATCCAGTACTCTTTCCAGGATGCCAACTTTTGTCCCTCTTCAACCTACGAGGCATTTGGGGAAAAGTGAAAACTCAGAGAAATTGTTTGTATTGTATTCTTGCAGGGACAGGATGGAAACTGCATCTTGACCTCCCCACTGCAGTCAGCTGATTTCCTGCTGCATAAGATTTTATAGCCTGTCTTTTGAGTACATAACTACCAGTGCTTTTAAGCAATTAGGAATTAAAGTGCGGATGACGCCATCAAGACAGCTGAGAATGTAAGTGGCTTTGGCACTGATGGCAGCCAATATTCCAACAGCCTGGGAACCAAGGACCTCTGTGAGCCTTGGGAGAAGGGACTGCCTACCTAGGCAGCTGTGGCATCTTCACTGTCAGGAAGCTCTCTTTTTTTTCACCTGGAGCATGGAGCAGCCTTGAGATCTGGGAGCTGGCTGTCTTTCTATGCCCAGACCTCTCTTGGGAACCAGAGGACAGAGAAATAGAGATAATCTGAGAGAATTGCTGCACAGATGTCTAATAGACTATGAAGACTTTTATATACATGCATATACACACAGTCCCCATCTTCTACATAGGTTGGAATCCAAAAGTTCATTTGTTAAGGAGGTTATTTGAAACTCAAATCTCATTTCCCTAAAAAAGTAATGTTATGCACTATAGTTGCATCATCGGGCCAGCCTGCAAAAGCCTATTTATTTTATAATAGAACAGAAGTGTATCACAGTCTTATAGCATCCTCGTGTTTAGATTTGAAAGGAAACTTAGAAATGATCTATTCTAGCCCATAGAGGAGAAATTACGTCCCCAAGGTCACATAGCTTTTCAGTAGCAGAATATGAAATATATTAACTTTTTTTAGTCAGTTTATACCTTTAGGCAAACTGGCAAACTTTCAAAAGTCTTACATCTTCTGGTACAGTGTATGTTTCTATCTTGAGGCTAAAACCTCTCTTGAAAAGAAGATAAATCCATGTCTAAATATGTTCATATACATAACTTCTCCTTCCCTTAATCATGTTACAAAAGACCTTTTTTGCATCCTCCAGTCTCACTCAACTTATTGTTTCAAAAGTGAACAAGGGCAAATCAATAGTCAGTTTTATTTAGCCATATTATACCCTTGAAATGTAGTTCAGTTCTACCCTTTATTCATCGGATGGCATTTATCTGTTATATTTCTCCCAAAAGCCTGCGGCTATTTCACTTTTGACTTTGTATCACCAGCACTTAACCCACTGACTGACTGGCACATAGGAAATGCTTAATAAATACACATTGGTCAAATTATTTTTAAAGAGCCTTATAATAAATTAATTTGTGTTTTTAAAAAATGCTTATTTTCTTCTTTCCTTCCTTCCTTCCTTCCTCCCTTCCTTCCTTCCTTTCTTCCTTCCTGCCATTATGTCTTCTCATTTTTTTTATCGATTAGAGTGCTAACATAATGCATTTGTAGAACTACATTGTATGTGTATATATGTGTACATATATGTTTATATACATTTATACTTACATATACATGTGTTTTATATATTATATCTAATATAAATAGAGGAGAGAGAGAGAAAGAGATGAGCAAGGGAGAGAGAGAAAAGAGAGATGTAGGTGCATAGACTCTTATAATAAAAGTTTTCTTTTGCTGTGAAGTTAGGATGGATTGCCATTAAGAACATTATAAAAGTGCAGGCTGCTATGGAAGCCATAGTGTTTACTTTTCTGTGACTATGCTCCTAGATAGGGAGGAAGAAGGAAATCTGAGGCACCCAAAGAGAATCACTAATCTTTCACTTAAATAGTCATTCTCCTGAATCTGAATAGAAAAGGGATTGATAGGATAACCTCCACTGAGACACTGGATGTAGCTGGCATATCACAGAACCATCAATCATTGTAATTCAGCTCAGTTAAGATATTTCCATGCTGTAAATAACAAAAGAATTCTCCATTTTGGTGACATAAGCCACAAGCCATTGGGACAACCATAATCCAGCAGACAGAATAAATACTTTGCAGTTATGTTACAGGTGATTTTTATCTTACAGCAGTGATGGTGAACCTTTTAGAGACCAAGTGCCCAAACTGTAATCCTCAGGACACCAGTGAGCCCTACTGCCTTACCCAAGACAAGAGAGGAAGGCAGTGTTCCCATTAGACCACTGGGCAGGGGCAGGAGGTGAAGTGAGAAATCTCCTCAGGTGCATGTGGAAAGGAGTAGGGGAGCAGCCCCTTCTAGCACTTGTGCCATAGATTCATCAACATGGCCTTAGAGTTATTAGTTATGGGCTTAGAGTTATTAGTTATGGGCTACTGGGAAATAAGATGGGTGAAGAGACCAACCCATGGGAAACTTTAAATAAGGGAGTGTTTTCCTTCATGCCTCCCTTCTTCTCTTCCTACCTCCTTCCTTCCTTTCTTCCTCCCTCTCTTCCTTCCTTCCTTCCTTCCTTCCTTCCTTCCTTCCTTCCTTCCTTCCTTCCTTCCTTCCTCCTGGTTTCCTGTTTCCCTTCCTTTCTTCTTGTCTACCTGACTGTTTTCCTGTCTTCCTGCCTTCTTTCTGCAAGTGCCAGAATCACAAAGAGCATCTAACTGTAATTAGTGAAGGTAGCTGCAATTTAGACTTCCTAGTTTTGTAAAGACTATGATATCTATGTTGAGAGGCAGCATGGCGAAAGTATGGAATATAATAATAAAGTCCTGGGTCACTTGTGTGGTCTTGGGCAAATAACTTTACCTCCAACCCATTTCCTCATCAATAAAATATGAAGATTAGATTGAACACCCTCTGAGGTGATGTTTAATTCTAGATAAAAAAAAATTCTAGATCCTCTGATTTGATGACTTCCTACCAAATTACCAAAAGAGTTTTTGGAAGAGACAAATTTCTATAGTATTTCTCAGCAATGCTATCTTGAACATTGTCCCAGGAAGCATTGTCAAGATTTTCATAGCTCCTATAGGGGTGCTTGTTTTCAGGACTCATATTGTATATTTGAGCTACACATCTCCAAAGAAATCACTAGGCTCTCTGGAGCTTAAATCGTACTCCCAGCTCTTTGGGGCCTGTTTCACAGAAAACAAGTGGGATATTAACTAATAAGTTCTGAGAAATGAGTGCAAATTGCTTGAACTTAATACATTAGCAACACAGAAAATGTAATTGGCTGGAAGGAGGAGTGTAAATTGCAGGAAAAATGTAAACTGTGATCGTGTAAACATGGGTATACTGGATGTTTTAAATAAACTGGTGGCTTTAGGGTAGTGTGGGCTTACCTATCTATATTCTTCCTCTTGTCTCTCTACCTCATTCAAAAGCATGAAGGTGGTTTGGTCCATTATAGCTCTATTCCACTAACATTACTCATGATTTTAATTTAGTGTGGTTCTCTCTCCTATGTGAGTTCCAGCCAGTCATTTTATTTAGTGTTAAAATTGCCAGTGAATTTGCAATTTTATTGGCTCTGTGAACAATGGCAATGCACAGAATTGTTACAGAAAAAGCTGGTCTCATTTAGGAGACGTATAGGGTAGGTCATGTTGTATCTGAGCAAAAGGCATTGACACAGTAAAAGGCTACAGAACAGTCAGTCTATCCAGCATAACAGGCTAATATTATGATTAGTAATAATCCCTCTTCCTCCATTGAACAATTGGTGTAGACATAATTCATAGCAATTTCTTGGATCTTGCCAAATCTAATGGAGAACAGGTAGGTTACTGTGAAATTTAATTTACACTAATCTACTGAGGAATAGGAAAGCATGGAGGGCATGATGCATGATATTTACTTTATTCACATATCTTTCTATTAGGAATGACTAAACTGGGTCAGAGAGAAGAGAGAATTCATAGATACCTTCATCTGACATTTGAGTAGAACTGGAAAGGAAAGCATTTCAAGATTCAGAAGGCCATTCTGAATAAGGCATTACTTTTCCTTCTAACAGCTTCATTTTATTGTTGTTCACTTGTTTCAGTTATGTCTGACTCTTCATGATGAGATTTTCTTGGGAAAAGTACTGAAGTGGTTTGCCATTTTCTTCTCTAGCTCATTTTATAGATGAGGAAACTGAGCAAACCAGTTTAAATAACTTGGATTCAGGAAGAAGAGTCTTCTTGACTTTGGTCTTAGCACTTTATCCACTGCTAATCTAACTTCATTTCTTTCAGGAAATGCAAAAAGATCTAAAAACAGAAAGTTGATCGTGAGAGAGCATGGGGGAAAAGTCAGGAATTCCTGACTTTTCAAATTTAGCCTCAGATCTGAACTGTGTGACTCTGGTCAATTCACTTAACCTGACTGCCTCAGTTTCCTCAAATATAAAATATGTTTAATTGCAATCCTTATGTCACAGGGTTGTTGTGAAGATCAAATGAGATAATATTTATAAAAATGCTTAGAGCAGTACATAGAGTAGGTGCTATATAAATACTTATTCCCTTCTTTGCTATCCACAAAAAAAAATCCCACAATTGGAAGAGACCTCAGAGGTTATTTAGTCCAACTATAAACCAATTCCAAATTTTATCTAATAATAATTAGAGTAGCAGTTTCACATAGCACCAGACATACAGAACTTTGGGTCAGGAAGACCTGGTTTGGAATCTTGCCTAAGACACTCACTTGATAGCTCTGTGGCCCTGTAAAGTCATCTGACTGAAATGAGCCCTGGTTTTCTGATCTACACAGTGGATATTAATATTATAGTACCTAATCTCACAATGTTGTGTGAATATCGAATATATATAATATAGGTGAGATATGTAAATATGAGTTAATGCAAATAATAACTGGCATTTATAGAATGCTGCAGAATTTGCAAAATATTAAAAACTTCATTTGAGCCTCATGACTCTGAGGCAGGTATCATTATTCCCATCTGACAGATGAGAAAACAGAAACTGAGAGATTCAGCTAGTAAATGAATGACCACATAAATTTATGAAAGAATGAATTAACTATTTACTCTGTATAAACATTGTGCTAAGTGCTAGTGGTGCAAATTCAATTTTACTAAGGAAGATACTGCCTGCTCTAAGAGGATTCACATTCTAATGGGAGAAACAGCGTATAATAGGGTTCAGGTTCAAGTCAGATGAAATGGTCTAGTGATCCTTAGGGTGATGAGGTAAAGCAGATGGTAATTTATCTTCTTTACTGTTAGTTATATCAATATAATTATATCCTTTTTTTCAGTTTTTTGAGCCATTTGATGGTGCCTAGGACATTGAACTTTCTTTTCTGGCTCTTCAGAAGCTTAGGAGATGGGAATGAGAATAGGGGTGTGATTGAAGCAGGGGGAACTGCAGCAATTGCTGAGTAAATTGCCAGACTGTGGACTCCGAAGGGAGTCTCCCCTGTATGATGGCAAGTGGGACAGATCAGTGGTCTAGAGGTACTACCTGGGCTATTGATGGCAGGTGTGATAGGTTTGGGTGGCAGCAGAGCTGGTGGTTCCCATCTCTATAGGGATTGCTACCTTGAATGATGGTTATGGGCAATAAATATGAAAGGAAAGAATCAGATAACCCAGGTCCAGCACAATACTAAGATACCATAATACCTCTCCAAAATATTTCCAAATAGTCATCTGTCCTCTGAAGACTCCAGTGATGGGCAATTCATTATGTTATTCTGTGGCACATTACATTTGGGGGCCTCTTTAATTATTATAAATGAGGGCTTGGAGAAGATATTCTATTTCCTGTTTAAAATTTATAATCTTGGGTAAAGTTGAAGTCTGCTTTTGATTGATTTTCCTCACTGATTCTGCCTTTCTCTGGTCAAGTGGAATAGATTCAGGCAGATTTGCTTTAACTCCCTTCATTAAGATGTTCTCAGACTCTGAAAGTCCATTCTCCCCTTTAATTTTTCTCTCCAGTACTTTCCTCCCATTTATGTACAATTAATAAACTAATTAATAAACAGGTATTAAGCACCTCCCATGTGACAGGAATTATGCTGGGAATGCAAAAAGAGATAAAAAGATAGTCCTTGCCTTCAAAGAGCTTATCATCTGTGGAGAAATTTCTAATGTCCAGATCATCAAGGCCACTGAGATCAGTAGAAGGTAGGTATTAACTACAGATGGTAGTGCAATAGCTAGCACAATGGGCCAGGAATAAAGAAGACCTGGATTCAAATCCAACCTCAGATATTTACTAGCTATATGACCCCTGGTGAGTCACTCAATTGCTGTTTGCCTCAGTTTCTTCTACTGTAAAATTGGAATAATAATAATAATAATACTTATTTTTAGGGTTGATTTAGGATATAGTAAGATAATATTTGTGAAGTTTTTATCATAGTTCCTGGCATGTAGTAGGTCCTATGTAAATATTTATACCCTCCTCATCCTTTCCCCATATCATGTAAGGATTCAGGGAAATGTTAAAAGTTCTTGGCTAAATTTAGATAAATTCATCATATTCAGATTTAAAAAGAATATTAAACAACCCTCAAACAGTAGAAATCAGCTTTCCTAGGTATTGTTTAATTTTGGCTTCTTCTAACTTACACCCTGATCTATCTAATTTCCTTTTAATTCTGAATAAAATAGAGCACACCCTGAGTCAAAAAAAATCAACACCTTACCCTCTATATCCCGCTCTATACTTTTTTGGGGAGCAGAAGGGGTGAGAGTCTGAATCGTCACTATAACCACCTCAAATTTTCATCTCATTTTGCCTCAACAAAGCCCATGTAAGTCTATTCCAGAATGTGTACAGTGAGTCTTTCTGAATCCCCACAGCTACTTGTGCTCATCTCTGAAGAACCACTGATTTGAGTGAATTTATAAGTAATAAAGGAGATGTTTCCAGGGTCTTTCCATAGTGCCCCCTTCTGAGAGCCTGAAATCTAGACAACAGTTTACCTTCAAACTGGTATTCTGACCTTTTGATAGAGTAGCAGCAAAGGGCCTGAGATCTCACTGAAGAAATGTAATGTGTGGCGTGCCCTTGTGGAAGCAATAGGAGGCAGGGGGATGCACTGCCACACGCTAGGCCTAAGGAGACAGAGTGCTTAGTGGGAGGCTTAGGGTCATAGGAAGAAAGGCAAAGCCCATTTGGGATCCATAGATTTAAATGTGTCAGGAGTGGATGAACCTCTGAGTCAGTCTGCTTATATTCATTTTCACCCCCTCAGGAATCGCCTGCACTTAATAAAGCATTTTAATTTAGATTTAATAGGTTATCTTATGTGTGCTAAAACAGCAAACTGGTTTTTATTAATAATATATTTATTAAAACTTAACACCTGAGCAGTAGAACTTTAATGGAAAGTGGGAAAATCTCCTATAAGGCTATTTTAATATTTTCCTTATTTGCACATTTTAATTAGAAGACAATAATGGTCTGATGAAATCCCCAAACTGCACAATTCTTATGGAATTCTGGTCAAAGAAGCTGACTCTCTCAGCTTCCCTATTAAACATTCCTTTACCTATTTCTTAGGGTGGAACCGGGAATATAGTCTTTCATCCATTTGGCCCTCAGAAAAGCTAGCCCATGTTTCAACGATGCTGTTGGCCTTCATCCATTGAAAATCCATAGCTTATAAGCCCATCCAATGTGTTTATTTTTACTAGTCAGCCAGAGGGCACAATTAGTTCAAAACAAAGACACTTAATTAAATAGGTTCAGAAGAAAAGTAGCCAGAGATAATTTCTTCCCTGAACCTGGAGCACTGTTTGCCATCAATGTACTTACCATCAATGGGACAGAAGCAATATCGAGGGAACACATATGAATGAGCACACAGGTGACCAGGGTGTATGTGTAGAAAGGCCATAAATGCAGGGACTGTATGTATTTAGGCACATATGAAGAGATATAGTACATTCCTCCCACATTGCAGAGATGCTGCTAATCTCTGGCTATGGCACCATGATGATGCTATTGAATGTACAAGCTCTGAGATATGACAGACAGTTCCTCACCACTGCAATAAAGAGAATATCGCAATAAAGTGAGTCACATGAATTCTTTGGTTTCCCAGTAGATATTTCTTAAAATAAGACAACAGTGAAGTTGACCCCCATTGATTTAACTCTTCCTTTCATTTGAACTTAGAGGCCATTGTAAGGTTATCAATTGGCCTAATTTCAATATTTCAGGGAATAGGGAACCCGTAAGAGAAGGAGAAAGATGAGAAAGTTTGGTTTGTAGACCAGTCAAAACATGCACAACATTAATTGATTGTTTGCCCTTTTCAATGGGTGTGGTTTGTGGTACCCCAAAACAATTACATTGATGATTAGTGAACACAGATCACTGTAACAAATATGATCATTTGAAAGTCTGAAATATCATGAGAATTACTAAAACATGACACAGAAACACCATGTGAGCACACTGTTGGAAAAAAAAAAATGGTGCTGATAGAATTGCTTGATGCAGGAAAGGTTGCCAAAATCTTTAATTTGTAAAAAAAAGTGGCTAGGAAAAGTCTGAGGTCAGATTTGTATCCAGGACCTCCCATCTCCAGGCCTGGTACTCTATCCACTGAGACACCTAGCTGCCCCAAGCTATTTTCTTTTAGTTGTGGTTTCATTCATTGTTTAAAAAATAATCTTTAATCTTATTCAGTTACTCTCTATTGGTCAAGCCTCATCTAGAAAGGGAATATTATTTGATGGAACTGGTTAGCCATAACAGAAAACAGGATTGGGGAGTAGTAGGGGAAGAAAATAGGTTTCTTCAAACATTTGAAAGCTATCACCTAAAATGAGGTTAAAATTTGTTGTCAGAGGGCAGAATTAGGAACAAACAAATAAAGAATTTATCTTCAATGTCAGAGAATAATAGCAACTTCCTATCAGACTGCCTCAAATAAACTCTCACTGCCTGTGATATAAAGGCAATGTCTGTATAGCAAAATAAAATGAAGTGCTATAAAATGAGGGACACCTGGATTCCCTACTGACATATGGGTATGTGATATATATTCTTTCTTGCATTATTTCTGGCAGGTCTGTTACTCTCAAGGTTACATGTAGCTCTGCTACTGAGATTTTCTCTTCAACCAAGTACTGAGCTTCCTTTCTTTACAATACTTGCTGTCCATCTAACTAAAAGCTCAAATCCAGGCAAAATACACCAGAGGTTTGATTAAGTTAGACTTGTAAATTACACTTGTGTTAAGATTCTAATAGGACCGATAAATGCCATAGGGTATAGAGTACTCAGTCTGGAGTCAGGAAGACTCATCTTCCAGGATTCAAATTTGGCCTCAGACACTTCCTATCTATGTGATCAATTCTAAGACAGAAGGGAAGGGTTTAGAAAAATAGGAAATTTTTTACATGATTTGTGACCCTAAATATCAGAATTACAGTGATTACAAATTATAAGGAATCCAGAAATAATCTAGGCTAACCCCTTTTTTTTTATAGATGAGAGAACTATGGGCCAGAGAGGGGAAGACAACCCATTCTACTTTTGGAGAGCTCCAGTTATTAAGAAGTACTGCTAGGTGGCTCAGTGGATAGAATGCCAGACCTGAAGTCAGGAAGACATGGGCTCAAATCTGATCTAAGACACTTTTTAGATGTGTGACCCTTGGCAAGTCACTTAACCCTGTTTGCATCAGTTTCCTCAGTAAAATTAGTTAAAGAAGGAAATTGCAAACCACTCTAGTAACTTTGCCCAGAAAAATCTAAATGGACTCATAATCAGACATGACTGAAACAACTGAACATTAAAAAGAAAATTATTAAGAATTCTTTTCTTTTCTTTTTTGTTTTTTTTTTAATTTCCCTGACTTCAAAGCTAAATTCTTTGTAACTTCCACTCATTGCTCCTGAATATTTCCTCTAGGGTTATCAACTTTTATTATCATCATTATTTCAAATTTTACAAAACCAAATAAAACAAGTATTTCCATATACAAAGGAAAAGAAGATAGTACACGAATGAAATCACAAATCTATATATTTAGCTTCATTTTTCCTATCTAGGGTCAACTTGAACAAATACAAATCTTCTACAGTATCACAGACCTTCAAATACATGATCTCACTTGTCTTCCCTGAGTTTTCTTTTCTAGAGATTAAACATTCCTCATTCCTTCAATCAATCCTTAACTGCCACAGGCTCAAAGTCCTTTATCATTCTAGTTTCTCTCCTTAGATGTTCATTAGCTTATCTGTGTCTTTCTAGAACTATAGTGTTCCAAACTGAGTATAAAACAGGATATATGGCCTAAGCCACCAGAGAAATACCATCCTATGAGTACATGTAGAAAAAAACCATGAAAAGTTATTGTGTTGATGAGACCAGGGTTAGGGTCTTTAATTTAAATCAACCTTTGTCTCTGACCTCATCCTCCTTTTTCTAAGCCTGTCTGCTTCAATTTGATTTCTGAGAAACTAATGGCTGATTCCTCAAATGCATTTGGTATATGAGTCATCATCTAGATTCTAGACCATTTTCAAATTACTGGAAAATCTTAAGAAAAGAAAGAACTTTGAGAAGTCTTTGAGTCCTTCAAGCAAGATTTTCTCAAATCTTTTCAGAGAACAGAAGCTTTACTGATGTATCTATAACATATATACTGTCTCTGTAGTCAAGAAGACTTGGTTTAAACTCCACACCAATTGTGACTTGTGTAATTTTTTTTTAGCAACTTCACTTTTCCTGAACTTCAGCTTCCTCCTCTTTAAAATGAATAAGTTAGATGATGACTTTTGAAATATTTGCAATGTTGTATTTGTGGCAAAATCAAAGAATTCATCCTAATTTCTACACATATTGAAATATTTGTATGATGTCTTCTCTTGACTTTTCCTTGTCTAAGCTAAATAATCTCATTTCCTTTAATCCTTTTTTTAAAGTATCCCCTCTTCCTAAACACGTTTGACGATGCTCTATAGGTTTTCTTTTTTTCTCAAGTCTTCTAAAACTAGATATCACATTCTAATAGTCCTGACCAATGTGGGATAGAGCAGGGTAATATCCTTATAGTTCTTACCTACAACAAGTTAAGCATTGAGAGTAGAAATTGATTTTTTTTTAATTTGTGTCCCTAATACCTAGAATAAATTTATGGCAAAAAAAAAGTACCAGTTTGCTTCAGTTCCTTCTCCATAAAATGAACTGGAGAAGGAAATTGGAAACTATTCCAGTATCTTTTCCAAGAAAACACAAAATGGGTCAAAAAAATTGGACATGGCTGAAATGACTGACCAACAATAGTGTGATCTTTATAATATACCCCTCCCATACAACCACATACCAAACACACTGGAAAACCCTACTGTCCAAATGTAGCCTGAAAAGAAACTATTTCTCCAGTAGACCTTTGAAGTACTAGAGAATTCAAATTGTAGACGTCAGACAAGTTCCCAAAATATGGCAACTGGGGTTACCACTCTTTTACATATGTGGCCCTGAGAAAATCCATCCCAGTTTTGTGGTTCTCTGTAGGTCTCCTTCCACTAAAAACCATAGATCAAGAACTCCAATCAATGTTTTTAATTTAATTAATCAGATGTAAGACACAGGGAAATCAAATCTAAGGTCTTGGTATAGCATAGCATATAGCATAACAAAAGTGTAGATAGAGCTTTTTTTCTACAATTCCAGGACAATCTCAAGCATGCACATAATGCCAGTGGGAAGAGTGAATTCTATTAGGAAAAGCATAGTTTAGATACATATGAATAGAGAAAACATGATCCAGGCCATGGCACATGATTTATTTATTTATTTAGAAACAAAATCACCTCTCTCTGGGCCTGAAAGTAGTCTCTTGTCTCCAAACTATTATCTGAGTTAAGGTCAGAATACCCAAGCTACCCTCAGGTTATATCTTTTCCTTTCTATTTCCAGTATATCATGTGTCTCCATATAAAATAGGTTCTATTATTATATTCATTTTATATCAAAGAAAATTGAGACAGGAAAATTAAGTAAATTCTGTGATTTTTTTCAAGTACAATATTGTATGACAATATTATATGGTTAATATCACATAGCAAAAATATTATGTCTATCAAAAATATTAATGAATTCATTATTACCCTTCTTTCGAATATCTTGAGGATTTACTCAACAATAATTTCAAAACTGTGTTGTCTCTCACATTGATCTCTTCCAATTATATTTGATCCAAATAATATTCTTCTACAGATTTTCTCTGTGATATTTGTAATAGAAGATATTCAATGGTCCCATGATTTTTTTAGTTCCTTTTGAACACACGATAAAATTAATTTGGCCAATGTCTTTATTTCCATTAAGCATAACAGAAACTGTGAAATTAGAATCCAAATGTCATAGCTCCAATGTCTTTGATTGAGAAAATGTCTACATTCTTGGCAGATTTTTTTTCCAATTTTGCTATTCTACTAGTTTCGTCCTTAAATATTTTTAGAGTGATCTGGCGTTACTTGTTCTTCAGCCAAATTTCCCTACTATTTTATAAGGTGATACTGTATATAAACTTCCATCATTGTCCTTCATAAGAAATTGTTGTTTTTTTAACCAATGTGCCATTGAATGCTATACCTTTCTTCCTGACAATAATATTAGCCATTTGTTAGTTTTTTAGACTCTTTTAGCCTATTCATAATTTGCTATTAATTTATACGCATTAAATGTGCTTATGAAAATGGTCATAATCTACATCTATTCTTTGTTTCTATTTCCTCTCTTTTCTGGCTCTGAAAGCTCTTTTTTTTCTTTAAAAATTTTGGGTTGGAGTTGTTTTAATTGTGTTCAATATCATTGTCTCAATTTTACTCTTTCTTCTGCTATTGATTTTGATCTTTTAATAAGTTGAAGTTCTGACTGTTCTCAGAGAGATAATTCAGAAATGACTCTCACATGGCTAACTAGCCATTTCCTATCTGTTAGAATATAATCCATTTTATTTTTTTCATGATGTTTATTGACGGTACCACCTACTATTCTTTAAGAAAATATTTATAATATATAAATTTGAACTTCTATTCAACATATAAGCCTTTGCTCTTTTCTTTCTTTCTTTTTTTTTTTAACCCTTGTACTTCGGTGTATTGCCTCATAGGTGGAAGAGTGGTAAGGGTGGGCAATGGGGGTCAAGTGACTTGCCCAGGGTCACATAGCTGGGAAGTGGCTGAGGCCAGGTTTGAACCTAGGACCTCCTGTCTCTAGGACTCTCACTCCACTGAGCTACCCAGCTGCCCAGCTCTTTTCTTTCTTAATCCTAAATTATACTTTCTAACATTCCATTATATTACTCTATGCTCATTTTAATTTTGAAAGATTTCTTGAACTCTTCATAGTATTTCTTTACTTTCTCAAGCTCTATAACAGATGTTGGAGCATAAGCTACAATTGGTTTCATATTGGTCTTTTTTATGTGCATTACAACAGGAAATGGCCAAATGTCCTATGACATTTGTATACATAATAAAATTATGTTTGTATGATATGTATAGTTAGCTTTTATTATTATTTTATTATTAATAATTTACTATTATGCCATATAGTATTATTTATATCATACATATATTTACCTATTTTGTTATATATGTTTATATATACACATATGTTTGTGCACACACAGAACTTTAACATTTATGATAGACAGTCTAACAACTATAATAATTAATCTTTCCTCTTTTTTGCCACTTTGAACCATCACTGCTGAAGTGGAAAGAAATCTCATGGTACTGAGAGGTCTTTTTGTAGTCTTTGTTTCATGAATTTTCATGCTCAAATAATTAACAAAGTAATATCCTATGAATTACTTTGGCTGATTCTTGGGAAGTAGATGCAGTCAGTTGCTAAAACTAACCATGTCTGTTTTCTGAGGAATTCCCCAACAAAAATTGTACTCTACCACAGCTGTTCTTCAACTATCCAGTTATCACTAGAGCCACTAATGCTTTGTCCAAAATGGAGTTGGTATGTATAGTAAGCTTCTCTCTTTAGAGAAGGGCAAAGGAATGATTTTTAATAATCAACTCTACAAACGAAATTTACTCATGACACACTTTTAAGTTTAATTTTCATTATTAACATTTTCTTCATTACCTTCTTCAGCCTAGAACATCAATAAAACAGTAAATCAAGTTTCTGAATTTTACCAATTGCTGATTCCTAAGGTATAAAGAGTCACTGAAATTTTAACAACCTGATTTAACTGGACAGTGGAGCTGGCTCCAGCATACTCCTTAGAAGAGTCATTATTGGGGGCAGCTGGGTAGCTTAGTGGATTGAGAGTCGGGCCTAGAGATGGGAGGTCCTAGGTTCAAATCTGGCCTCAGACAATTCCCAGCTGTGTGACCCTGGGCAAGTCACTTAAACCCATTGCCCACCCTTACCACTCTTCCACCAAGGAGCCAATACACAGAAGTTAAGGGTTTAAAAATAAAATAAAATACATATAGGGCAGCTGGGTAGCTCAGTGGAGTGAGAGTCAGGCCTAGAGACAGGAGGTCCTAGGTTCAAACCCAGCCTCAGCCACTTCCCAGCTGTGTGACCCTGGGCAAGTCACTTGACCCCCATTGCCCACCCTTACCACTCTTCCACCTATGAGACAATACACCGAAAGTACAAGGGTTTAAAAAAAATACATATATATTTTAAAAAAAGAAGGGGCATTATTCTGTCAGCAAGCTCTTTTAACCTTTTTCTACCATACACTGTGCAGGGATAGAATTGGAATTTTGAGAAACTCTGGTTCTTCATACTTTAGGAAGCCCTTTACTGGAAGTAGAGTGCTGTAGTTAATTTTGGAGCCCTTCTCTCAGAATCCAATGAGACTTCAACTCTGATTTATAACCCAGTTGCTATTGTTAGGGCTGAGAAGTGGAGCCAAGATGGTGGCCTAATAGAAGTGAAAGCCTAAACTACTTTGGCAATCCTTCCAAACCAGTCTTTAAAAATCTCCTCATAAGTACAGGACTCAAAAACGAACAGCAAGATGGAGTGAGGGGCCTCTCCCCATGAACACAACTTGAAAGGTAGCCAGAGAGAATTGTCAAAGGATAAGGGGGAACCAAAAGCAAAAACTGCATGTAGAGGATTACTTGCCATCCTCCCTCCCCCAACTTACTGTGTTAAATTCTGTGCTTAGACACATATAGGCTAACTTTAGGATCCCAGGATATGGGCTACACAAGCAAAAGAGCACCTCAGACCCTCCCTTTGAAGTCCCAGGTCCTGGCACTAGCAACGGTGAGGTCTGACAGCCTATCAAGCTGGGACCTTTAAAGTCTGCTCAGCTGTGGTGAAGACTTAGCCCCACAGCAAAATAGTTCACAGTGCCTAATCCTGAAAGTCAGCAGAGGAAACAAAATCAGCAAGCAGCATTCAGAATTTTTAGTCCACAGGCAATAAAATAAAATAAAATAAAATAAAAAATACAGGGAAAGTGAGCAATCAGCAAAAGAAACATTTAACACTCAAAAATTTCTATGGGGGCAAAGAGCAAAGCACAGAATCAACAGGGGATGGTAAGATCTAAGCAACTACTTAAAAAACAAACTGAGAATTGGTCTCAAGCTCTGGAAGAACTTAAAAAGGAATTCAAAAATCAAATAAGACAGGTCAAAGAAAAATGGGGAAAAGAAATTAAAGTAATACAAAGAGAAAATAGCTTAAAAAGCAAAAATAATCAACTGGAAAGAGAGGTTTAAAAATCTAATTAAGAAAAGAGTGCCATAAAAAGTAGAATGGACCAAATGGAAAAGGAGGATTAAAAGGTCATGGAAGGGGCAGCTGGGTAGCTCAGTGGAGTGAGAGTCAGGCCTAGAGACAGGAGGTCCTAGGTTCAAACCCGGCCTCAGCCACTTCCCAGCTGTGTGACCCTGAGCAAGTCGCTTGACCCCCATTGCCCACCCTTACCACTCTTCCACCTATGAGACAATACACCGAAAGTACAAGGGTTTAAGAAAAAAAAAAAAGGTCATGGAAGAAATTCAGTCTTTAAAAATTGGGATTGAACAAATAGAAGATAACAACTTCATGAGATGTCAAGAAACAATAAAAAAATCAAAAGAATGAAAAAATAGAAGAAAATATGAAATATATCATTACAAAAACAATTGACCTGGAAAATAGATCCAGGAGAGACAGTTTAAGAATTATTGGACTACCTAAAAGTTATGAATAAAAAGATAAAAGTCTAGGCTTCATATTACAAGAAATTAGTCAAGAAAACTATTGTCAGGGTGCCCTGTTATTCTGTTTACAATCTACTGATGTGGGTAGGGAATGTATTGTGGTTAGGATGGCTCTTCCCAGAAGGAGTGACCTCCAGCTCTTTTAGCCAGTTATTTCAGTCAAAGTCTATAAATTGCTTTGCCTCAGCTAGGCATGACAAAAGATAACTGATGTACAAGCTAAAATACCACATCTGTTCTTTTCATTCCATTATCTCTACCTCTGTTACCTCTTTATTAGTTCAACTCTTATTTATCATTATCATCATAGTTCAAATATATGTGGTGCTTTGAAAAGCACTTTACAAATGTTATAGCATGGAGTCATCACCACAACCTTGGGAGGTAGGTAGGTACCATTTTTATACCCAATTTACAAATGAGGAAACTGAGGTGGACAGAGGTTGAAGTTAAGTGATTAATTCAGTGGTATACAGCAAGTAAGTATCTAAGACCAGATTTGAATTTAGGTATTCTTGATAGGCACCATACAACCTAGGAGACTAACTTATCATTAAAAGCCTAATTCAGTTCTTAGTTCTTAGAATATTTATCCCCCAAGCTGAAGTAAGTACCCCAAGGGCTTTATTTCCTCAAATGGAAAAGGAGATGAAAGTCAATGGAACTTTGATGAGGATACAGCTTTCAATCCCAATCTTATCATAGATGGGGATTTGCAAGTAGGAAAGTGGACTGGAACAGAAATTGTGTGAAGATGAGGGGTGCTTAATCACTCTGTCATGATGAGATGGAGACAGGAAGTTTGTATTTGATCCTAGAGGCAATAGTTATATGCTGAATCTTCATGATGAGAGGAGTAACATGGTCAGACATGGGCTTTAGAGCTATCTCTTATACTTTTAGTTGGTGCTAATATTATTAACTTTTATTAATTTGGTATCTTTTGTCTGCAGAGATACATTAGAAACTCTTTGGTAATAATGATCATCTATTTATCATATTATTTTGTGTCCCTCATCAAATCTACCCCAGTGCTTTGTATGTAGCAGAGGCTAACTACTTAATGGAAGAATGCACGAATGTTAGCTTGGCACTTTGAGCTACTCTTGCTCTATGCCTGGGTAAGCAGCTACATATTGTAATGGATATAGCTCTGAGTCAGAAAGACTTGAATTCAAATCATAATTGTTAACTTTGTGACCCTAGAAAAGTCATTTAACCTTTGTCTACCTTAGTTTCCCTATCTGAAAAAGGGAATCATAAAAACATCTACCTCATAGTTTCTTTGTTTTTTTTTTAAACCCTTACCTTCCATCTTAAAATCAATACTGCATTTTTATTCTGAAGGAAGAAGAGCTAGAGTTTGACAGTGGGGATTTAAGTACATTTCTCAGGGTGACACAGATAGGATGTGTCTGAGGCCAGATTTCAACCCAGGACTCCTGTCTCTCTCTCTCCTGACTCTCAATTCTCTAAACCATTTACCTTATCATTTTTTGAGTATCGAATGAGACGACATATCTAAAGAACATTAAAGTACAATCTAAAAGTTAGGTATATTTATTATTATATATAGCAATGTGTCCAGAAAGAATAGAACTGTATGCATGGAAACTACGGAAAAGGAACCTGAAAGAAAAGTAAATTTAATTTAGTCAGAAAAATCAGTGGAATGGTAAAGAATGTGACCCATTGTGCAAGTTCCATTATGACCTTGAATTAATCAGTAATAACAAAAGCTTGCACTTAGAACCTGTTTTATAGTTTACAAAGTGCTTTTTTGCATAGCACTCCTATAAAGTAGGTAGTACAAGTGTTATTATCTTGGATGTCCAAAAAGGAAGACTGACACTTAGAGAAGGTTCAGTAATTGCTCCTGATTTTATGGATAATACTTGACCAAGCCAATTTCAGGCCTCCAACTGGTTGTTTTTGTTTAGTCAGTTCTGTTTTGTGTGACTCATCATGAACCCATTTGGGGTTTTCTTGGCAAAGGTATTAGAGTGGTTTGACATTTCTTTTTCTAACTCACTTTAAAGATGAAAAAACTGAGGCAAATGAAGTTAAGTGACTTACCTGGGATCACACAACTAGTACCTGAAGCCAGAGAAATCCTCTGGTATTTATGTCCATTGCTTTATCCATTGTACCATCCAACTGGCTCTCTTAATGATAGTTGGACCCTTTTCCCACTATTCTGACTTTTTGTTATATGAAATGAGAGTAAAATATTATGAATAATGACGCTGGATTTGGAATAAGAAGAAATGTTTCCAAATCTGTACCGTGCAACCCATGTGACCTTGGACAAATCACTTTGAAATGCTCCTCTGTATCTTCACCTGTAAAATAAAAGTGCTGGAATAAATAATCTTGAAGGACCACTTTAGCTTCAAAATCCCATTTAAAACCCCAAAGTTCAGAGTGATTAGGGTGAAAATAGACAGAGGTAAGCATGGACTCATGGGATCACAAAACTATAACTAGAAGAGAACACCATTTAGTCCAAGCCCTTCTTTCTTTAATATTTAAATTTTTAAACTTTTTTTTAACATTTATTTTTTCTCTGTTAAACTCCCCTTCTCCCAATTGAACAAAATAAAAGCAAACCCTTTACAACAAGAAAGCATAGCTAATGAAACAAACCTCTACTTTATCCAGGTCCAAAAATGAGTTTCTCATTCTCAATTTTAAGTCAAACAACTTCCCTTCAGGATTTAGATAACACAGTGGATAGAGCATTGGACTTTGCCATCAAATCTGCCATCAGACGTACAGAAGCAGTGTGACTGGGGAAATCACTTAATAATGTGTGCCTCATTTTCTTAATCTGTAAAATGGGCTGGAGAAGGAAATGGCAAACCACTCCATTATCTTGGCCCAAAAGACCACAAATGGGATCATGAAGAGTTGGACATGACTGACTGAACAAAAATACCTTTCCTGCAGGAGCATGTTTTATCTTTCTTCATGTTGAGTTGTGTGACATAAAACTAATAAATGTTTGAGGCAGAATTAAAACTCAGGTTTTCTGGGCACCAAGTCTAGCACTTTGTCAACTGTGCCACCTAACAGTGTCCTTCCCTCCCAAACCACTTTATATATAGTTTCTGCTTACTTATCTGTGTGAAAGGCAAAGAAGGGTAGAAAGTAGAATGCTGGCCAGGAAGACCAGAATTCAAACGTTGTCTCTGTATGTCCCTAACAAATGTATTAAATTCTCAGTGCTTTTGGCAACTTCAATATTAAGGAAATCACAGGTTTAATCTGAACCTATTATCTGATTACATATTCTTTCTCCCAAATAGGAAAGTTTCTTGAGATAAGGGATTTTTTTTTATCATAGTATCCTAACACAGTATATGGCATATAGTAGACATTTAATAATACTTGCTGAAGTGAATGAATGAATGACATAGAGGCCCCTCCAAAATGAGTTTCTATAGAGTCAATTAGCTTTGAAAGGACACCAAGAGAAATGCAGGCCTGGCCCAATGCATTGGGATTCTTTCCAGCTACAAGCAAGGGGACAATTCTAGATGATTCTTGGGAACTCAGAATGTGACCATCTTATTTATTCACTCACTGGTCTGACAGTTCTGGCCCAAACCACCTTTTCTTTCACTTGGGAATTGTCCATTGCTCTCTAGTGTGTGATTAGAAGATTAGCTATCATTACTGTTTTATCCCAGTAAAAAGCTGGGAAAATGAACTCTCAGCAGGCCTTTCCCAAGCGTGAGTAATTCATTACCCACCTTGATTTCCACTTAAAATGTACTTTAACTACACTTCCAACTACAAACTCTAAATCACCCTGTATTCACAAAGTCCATCATTTTTTATTTTATTGCATGGCGTTGGCGTGACATAATCCCTTCCAGAGCATCTCAAAGTGCTTTACGGATCAATAAATTACTTACCTGTACATTGGAGGGAATGTTTGCAAGGCCAGCACAGACATTTTGTAGTCAGTCTGGCCTCCAAAAAAGTAAGCAAGGCTTTTATAACGGCAGCCCATGTAAGATGGGCTGGAGGCAGAGATGTAGAGAGGGTAGATTGGAGCCTGGCCCCAGAACAATTCTAGGGGTAAAAATGTACTGAAAGCATAATCTTTAATAGGATCATATTTTAAAATTCAAATCCTCTTGCCCCTCTCACTTAGGAATTTGGGGTTCTTCATAATATCAGCAATGAATAATGGATATAGAAGTACATTTTCAAATCAAATGGTAAATCATTAATCAAATGTCACGGTGACCTCTAAGGTTTAATCTCCATTTTAATATGACAGGTTTATAAATTAGAATGGTACATTTTAGGAGCCATGAAAAGGTCTGAATGCCTACATTGCCTCCCCTCAACTAGACCAATCTGACTATGGATTTTCTTTTCCCTTCACCTTTCCCTCAACCTCTCACACACATATACACAAGTATACTTACATATGTACACCACACCCACCTGCACATACTTTACACTATCTTTTCTAAGGTAAAATGATCTACTTTTAAATTAGGAGAGAGAGAGAGAGAGAGAGACAGAGAGAGAGAGAGAGAGAGAGAGAGAGAGAGAGAGAGAGAGAGAGAGAGAGAGAGAGAGAGAGAGAGAGGCAAACTGAATTAACAAGAGAGCAACTGTGCCATATCCTTTTCAAGGTAATGTCCCATATACGATTAAAAAAAACCAACAAAACAAAAACCTGAACTAATAGGCAGGGATTATTCTTGGAAAAGAACAAACCACCGTGAACTGTTAAAATATATGTTTACAATATAGAGTAAAAAAATAAATCCGTACCACTTAAGAGAGTAGTTGTGGTTCATCAGTGCAACTGGCCACCCATCACTAATCTTTTCAATGGGTTCAGCTCTACTGAATTGAAAATTCAGGATCACATCCTAGGATCACTTACTGGAGAAACTGGAAAGAACCCTTTGAAGTAGCCAACCCTTAATCAAAGGGAAAGTCACTAAAAGGGCCATCAATCCAATTATTAGGAGACAGTTATATGATTGTGGATAATATACTGAATTGGAGTCAAATAACCTGGGTTCAAATCTTGGCTCAGGCACTTGCTACTTGTGGGACCTTTTAGCAAATCACTTACGCTTTGTTTTCTTTGGTTTTCTCATCCATAAGATATGTGGTTTGGATTAAATGAACTTCATAGTTCCTTCTAATTTAAAATTTAAGGTTTTGTGAAATGTAATAATTCCTATTATAGGAAGCAACTGTAGTATAGAAGAAAAGGCTCTGGATTTGGACCCAATGAATATGAATTTCAATCTTATCTTTGCCACTTATTATTATTGGTTCTGTGATTTGGAATAAATTATTTAAATTCCTTGAACTTCTCTTTTCTCATCTGTAAAGTGGACATAATAATACTAGTTGTATCCACTTTATAGATGTGAATTGGGTGCCATAAGGATCAAATGGGATATTGTTCGAAAAAGTGCTTTGTAAATGTTAACATACTTTACTAATATAAAGTATTAATTATTTACTAACATAAGGAATTTATATTATAATTGTACTTACTAATATTATTATAAGTGGAGAAACTAAGTAAGAATAGAGGTTTTGCTTATACCATAGACAAATAATGTCAGTATTCTAATAAATCAGACAGTAATTAAACAAAATGTAATAAACAAAAATTTATTAAAAAACCTATTTTTGCTTTTTTTATAGGGTATGATGGGTGAAAAGAATAGATCCCAAGTGTCCTATGAAAATTTGTGGAGTAGGAGAATACTTTCACCTAGGAGAAAGTCTTAGGGAGGTATCAGGAAAGTCAGCTGATCAATAAATATTATTAAGCGTCTCTGTTATTCAGTCCTTTCAGTCATTTTTGACTCTTTGTGATTCCATTGGGTTCAAAGATATCATGTTGGCTTGCCATTTCCTTCTTCAATTCATTTTACAGATGAGAAACGGAGGCAAGCAAGGTTAACTGCCTTACCCAGGACCACACAGCTAGCTTTTGTCTGAAGCAAACTTGAACTGAGGAAAATAAGTCTTCCTGTTTTCAAGTCCTATACTTTCTGACTTCAAGTATTATCTAATGCACTACCTAGGTGCTCTCTAACAAATTTACAAATTACAAAATTTTTGTAAAGTAACATGCTTTAAAAAAACAACAACGGGGAAATGAAGAAAAAAAAAATCAAGCTCCCACAAAATGAGCTTATGTTCTATTCGACTTATGATCTAGTCTAAGTCCTTAAGGAATGCAGGAAGAGGCATTCTTATATAAATGGTTACATGAGAACTGATGGATTCCTATTCAAACTCTCTGATTTAGAATTTAGAGAAAAAACATTAGAAACCAAACATATCATATGATTTTTCTTTAGATTTATGGTTATTTATTATCTTTTTCACTGACAATTCTCTTATATAAGCTAAGTCTACAAAATATTCTGGAAATTATCATGCAAACAAATACTATATTACCAAAATTTTTATTTTTCTTTTCACTTGTTTTGTTTTCACAGTATCTCCAAAAATCATAGAGATTTCTTCAGATATTTCCATCAATGAAGGCAGCAATATCAGCCTCACCTGCATAGCAACAGGTAGACCAGAACCTACAGTTACTTGGAGACACATCTCTCCCACTGGTAAGAAAATCAGAGATTGCCTATTGAATAGGTCTGGGGAGGAGTAGGAGTTAGCGGTGGGAGTTATTGGTGTGTCAAGTAATAAGAATGAATAATAGGAGGATGAGCTGTACAGAAAGTACAGAGATGGCACTCCTTGGTAAAATGGCCAGAGTTAATGCAAATTTGGCAAAGTGGTCAAAGATTTCTGAAATTATGAGATTAAGTTTAAAATTATCTATAATGCTATGTTGTTAGAAGCCTCAGAAATAATAATTTAAGTAATTTCTCTAGTCCCCTGGTGGATTTATTTTAAAAGCATGCCAACAGAGTATCTCATATATGAGTTTATTGCATACCAAGATTTTTTGACTATATGTTGATGCTCACTGGTAATGGTGATATGGTAAATATGTACAGTTGGATATATACTATTGGGTAAGAAAGGCAAATACGTATAATTAATGGTGGGTTCAAAGTGCCCATATTTCTAAAAAGAAAAAATATCTAGGAATGACTAATTATTTATAAGATTTTGTGACAAATAAGATGGCTCTCTGGTCTCCATGAAAATACAGTACTATTTTCCTCTGCCTTCTTATTCTTCAAAAATTTAGAGAAATTTGACTAAATATAATTAATTGGTCAAATGTTTAGGTTTTATGTAGGCATAGTATAAGTGATTATGTACGTGGGATTCTATGGATAAAGGGTAAAGCAAATTCCACCCCCTCAAAAAAAATCACTTAGGTTTTCACTGACCAAGTTTTATGTACCAGAAGATATGGCAATGTTTTGGTTAAAGATACTTAAAATTATTTCATTACTTATTCTTCATTATTATGAAGTAAAATATATCAAAAGTAACCTCATGTTTGCTGAATTATGCAAGTTTTAGGCTTTGAGGGAATAAATGAGTGTAGGTGGTTTCCTTCTAAGCCAAGTTTGGATGAAAAGAGCTATTCTTGGTTGGAATGAGCTTGTCTTTCACAGAAGCTTCCAAGAATGAGTTAAATAGCTCCCCGAGGTGAGGGAGTTGGTGATCCCATCTGTGTAGAGTTTTGAGGATGAAAGATTGTGAGATCTTGCAGCCACATAATGTCTGTGGGCACTGAGAGACAAGCAGAAGGAGAGGAAAGACTCTTTAAGGGAGCCCAGATGTCCATTGTAGGCAGAAGGGATATCCCAACTAGACCATCAACCATAATGAAGCACCAAAAGAGAACTCATTCCCTGTTGTCTGTGAATGCAAGCTGTTGGGGACATCTTCTCTCTTCCTTTTTTCACTCTCCCTCCATCTGCTGAGCTGGAGATTTTTTCCTTCCTATAGGTTGCTATTCTCTTGACATGAATTTTTTCACCTCAATGGCATTTTTTAAAACCTTGATGCATTTAGATAGATTTGAATCTCCATTGTTCTGTTGTCCAAGTGTGTCAAGAAGGGTAGATCTGAAAAGGGTGCTATTTCATAGAATACATAATCTTAGTTTAGTGGCAAAGTAAATCACCTGGGGGCATATTCTGTGAGCTATTTGTCCTGTAGGTTTCATAGCTAAACTCCAAAAGGGAAAAATTGAGATAGAGTCTGGGGATTTCTTTTTTGTCTCTTCCTCAGATGGCCTCATACTGTCTTTAATTCTATTGGTTTTAATCACCAGGTGTGGCTCATTGGGAGGAAAACAAGTTAAGTGTTTCCCCTCAGCTTCTTCCAATTTTTAGAAAATGAGAAACAGAGTCATTGAGACTAAAGGAAGAAGTCTTAAGGGACAAAACTTTTAGAAAATGGATTGTCTGTGAAAGACACTTATGAGCTACATAGGAAAAATAAAAGATAGTAATCTTTTTCCCTCAGACATGGTGCAAGTCTCTGAAATGCAAGGAAACTCCTCAGACCATTGACTATATTCCCTGTTGCTTCAAGGGGACAGAAACTGAGAAAGACATGTGTGCAAGGCTTTAATTTTTTTAAATACATTTATTGAATAATGTTTTTCTATATCTAAGAGTAATTTCAAGGAGGGGTGGGAAAATCTTAATATGGTTCAAACTGAACCTTTATAACAGAGGAAAACAAGCATCTCACTTTATATGACAAGACTGTACTCTTTCCCTCCTTCAGCCTCTCAGCTATGAGGAAGATATGCTTTATTATCTGTTCTTTCTGAACATTAATTATTCAGTTGTTTAGAATTCATCTTCCCTTTAGTGATCTTGTACTTTACATTGTTGTATAAATGGTTCATATTATTATTTTGGTTTTAGATTATTTCACCTTTCATCTGTTCACACAAATCTTTTCATGTTTCTTTAAACTCATATTTGTAACTTTTATTACACAGTTATAATCCATTGTAATCATACAGCAATTTTTATTGATTCATCTCTTTTATTTATTTTATTCCCAGTTTTTTGTCATACAAAGAATGCTATTATGAACATTTTGGTATATCAGCCTTTTGTTTTTGTCTTTGATATTCTTATGTATTTATCCCAGCAATGGGATCACTGGGTCAGAGAATATAGGAAGGTTAGTCTCTTTATTTGCATTTTCCAATTTGATATAGAGAATGATTGTACCAGTTTCCAAACACACCAAAATTTTATTGTGATGTACTTTTTTTGAAAATTCTATTAATATTTAGTTTCCAGTTTCAGGTTATCTTTGCAAACTTATTGGGTGTGAGGCAAAATCTCAGTTTAGCTCAATTTCCTTTTAATTTGTGTTTTGAACTACATTTTCATTTAGCCATTTAAAATTTTTCAATTATTTTGAATTTGAAATATTTGTTCACATTCTTTGACAGCTTATTTAGTAAGGAATGGTTCCTACTGATATAAATATCTGTGGCATTTTCCTATGTATGTAGGATATCAAGCATTTATTGGTAACATTTGACAAAAATATTTGTCCCATTTTATAGTTCTTTTTGCTGTTTCTTTGTTGATTGAATTCATGCAAAAGATTCTTAATTTCACATATATAATTTGTCTATTTTTTCTTATGTGGACACTTTATTTGGTTAAGCATTTTCCCCTTAACTATAATTTCCAAAGTTAACTCATATTATCATCTTCTATTTAAAAAAATGGCATGGCCTTTTATGTACAGATTTAATATGCTTTAATTTTTTGTGTGTGTGTGATATGGTATGAGAACTTGGCCAAAACCTAATTTCTGTCAAATTGCTTTCCACTTTTCTTAGTGCTTCTTATTAAAAAGAGAAGCCTTTGAGAGAGTAGTGTATGTTCTTAGGTTGATCAAGCATGGGGCTGTCACTTGTGATGACTTCTGTTCCTCGCTTTTCTAGTCTATTCCTCCTGATCTACTTTTCATCTCTTTAACTACTACCCCAATATTTTTATGATATTCATTTTATGGTACAATGCCAATAATGCTAAGTCACTCTTGAGGCTTGGAAACAGCTTTGGCATTTTTAAGTCTTTAACTGTGATGCTACTTCAATGAAACAAGGGAATAAAAGAGGATATTTTTGTAGTTGTTACCTTGGTTTGAAGTGCATGTGGATTTGAACAAGTGAACAAACATGAACCAAATCATATGTTAGATTGAGGCTCCACTGAGGGATAGTATGCTACCTAAATCTTCTATAGGTATATGTCAAAAGGAAGGGTAATCCAAATTGACTGATTTATAAAGTCTATGGGGGAAGATCCATTCTTCTCTGCCTGGAACACCTAATGATATCTGACCAGCATGACTGGTATAATATTGATCATCCTCTGGTTGCATTTATGGTAGGGGTGCTCAGTCTAGTATGTCCTTTAACCTTTCTTATTTTCCTTTGTTTTCCTTTACTTTGACTCTCCTTTGGCCAGGGCTCTCTTTCTCTGTTAGTCTAATTCTTTTTCTGCTTACCACATTTTTCTTTTTGCCTTGCTTTCATGTTTTCTCTCTTTGTTCCATTTTTTTCTCATAGTCTCCCATATGGTTCAATTTGCTTTTTATGTCCCTCTTACCTCACACCTTTGTATTCTCTCTCTCTCTCTCTCTCTCTCTCTCTCTCTCTCTCTTTCCTGTTATCCCTTAAATTTAAATTTTCATGTTGCTTTGTTTTAGAGCCTTCTTTTCTCTCTTACTACCATCCAACAGATTTATTTCCCCAGGGGACCTTTACCTGAGCTTAGACCAGATGTTTCCATTTTACTGAGGTCTTAACTGCTATGGAAACAGACGATGTATCAAGGGGAGAGGAGGAGGATAATCACAATCTACCTGTGGATCTGAGTAATTTGGATGAACAGCTTTTTCCAGATCTCTGGTCCAGATTAGCTGTCCCAAATTCAAACTGATGAGCAATGACAGGCATCAACTAATCACCTCAGAACTCACCATGGTTTCTTATTTCCTGGTTAGTGATTATTTGGAGATAGGNCTCTCTCTCTCTCTCTCTCTCTCTCTCTCTCTCTCTCTCTCTCTCTCTCTCTCTCTCTCTCTCTCTCTCTCTCTTTCTCTTTCCTGTTATCCCTTAAATTTAAATTTTCATGTTGCTTTGTTTTAGAGCCTTCTTTTCTCTCTTACTACCATCCAACAGATTTATTTCCCCAGGGGACCTTTACCTGAGCTTAGACCAGATGTTTCCATTTTACTGAGGTCTTAACTGCTATGGAAACAGACGATGTATCAAGGGGAGAGGAGGAGGATAATCACAATCTACCTGTGGATCTGAGTAATTTGGATGAACAGCTTTTTCCAGATCTCTGGTCCAGATTAGCTGTCCCAAATTCAAACTGATGAGCAATGACAGGCATCAACTAATCACCTCAGAACTCACCATGGTTTCTTATTTCCTGGTTAGTGATTATTTGGAGATAGGAGACATGTCTTTGAATGGATGCCAAACCTGAACTTGAAACTGAATACTCATAGTAGGAAGGTGTTCATCTTTTATTAACTACTTCAAAAACATGGCTTATTTCACATGTACAGACACAGGTTTGAGGTTTCTTAAAGCAAAGGATAAGCTGCATCTTTTCATAGCTTACAAATACATTGATGTTATTTTGCCACTGCTCCTCTAATCAAATGCCAGTGAAATCTTGCCCTGTTTTATGTGGTCCCATCAAGGTCTTCCTGAAACATATACCCATTTGTTGCCTGAACCTGAAACAATTTTGGAGATAAGGATCTTGGGCAGCCTAGGTCATATACTGTTATCTTATCTCTCTACTAAACTCCATTTATTCTATGACAAAAAAAAGAGGCAGTTAGTGGCACAATGGATAGAGAGCTAAGTCTGGCGTCAAAAAGACCCAAGTTGAAATTCAACCTCAGATACTTGCTCTATGACCCTGGACAAGTTGCTTATATTTTTCCCCTCAGTTTCCTCAACTTTTAAATGGGAATGATAATAGCACCTATTGTGCAGGGTTATAGTGAAAACTAAATAAGACGATATTCACAAATAGCACTTGGCATAGTGCCTGGCACATAGTAGGCTCTATATAAATGCTTATTCCCTTCCCCCTTCCCAACATAAGAAACAACACAGTGGAACAGATCTCTGGTCCATTAGCCCTTCATTCTGTCTCTGTCAGAAGCACTAAGGGAATATTTGTTGTGACATCTTATGATTACCTTCTTAACACCAATTTCAAACCATGAATGTGTAAACACGTCATCAAAACTAAAATGTGCTATACAAAAACAAATGTTGTCTTAGTCCAGAAAACCTTTCTGGTTTAAGTCTCTAGCTTTCATTGTGACACTTTGTATTTTCTCTGGATGGGTCCCTTACACCTGCCCGGCACCCACTCACTTTTCTGAAATCTTTTATTCCATGAAATTTCTGAGCTAGAAACTTCCATGCTCTAAACAGCCTTAAGAATTTGTGCTTCCCTGACAATAGAATAAAAGGAGAAAAACCAGTCAGATGCTAGAGCCCCTGCTTTTAGTTATATGATCCCTATCCTTTATTGGGATTTCCAAGATGATCTATTATGTGAGATGGACCCAGATGTTCCCATCACTAGGAGGAATGATAAAAGACTGAAAACACCTGGGTGCCATGTCAGGAAGTGCCTCTCATAGGACTATTGAAGTAGTGATTTTGCCTAAAAATTATAGGTTAAAGATCCTCTCACCTCAGGCCTAGACTCCTTTCATTTGTTGAGTATATTATTGAGTATATTTTCTCCTGAGATCTAGTTATATCTTTGTCTTTTTGGTGTACTATGATGCAAATGTATCCTTTACCCATTTTTCTACAGTCCCTTTTTTGTGCCCCTGGGTATTTCAAATTAAGCCATAAGATTTTTCTCTTCAATTAAAATGTGCCAAATAGAGGCTTCTTGCTTTTCTTTTCACTAGCTGATTTATTCTTTTTTTCCTATGAAAAATTGGAAGTCTCTAAAACATCTGGAAAAACTATGACAATTATCATTGCTGATGTTCTTATAATCCAAACATTTTATCCATTATCATTCAATATGCATCTCTCTGCAATGAAGCTGAACTTTTTTTAAAGAATTTATATGTTCATCCAACTTGATGACCTTTAGGGGAATATGTGTTGCATAAATTTCTCATCTTTATCAGTGAAGTCATCTTTCTTTCATTTGTAATTAATTTATCACCTCCCCAATTTAATGGTAATGTCTTCACCTCACACACTAGAATTTCTTAAAGACTCATCTTTCCTTGTCTGCGTGGTTTCCCTTAAATGGTAAATGCTTTTCGCGGAAGTATTAAAATTCTAGAAAGGCATCATTATGAGAGCCCCCCAAAAACTTAGCTGGTGATGATTAGATATACATATACACATATTTATCACTGAATATATATCTATAATATACACATATAAGTCAAATGCATATTTATATATAGGCAGAGGTATTAAAATTCTACTCTCTTGTGTATAGTCTTTCTCTTGAAGTCAAATTTAAAGGGGTTCCTAAGAAAGATAGGTAGGATCCCACAGGCTAAAACTACACAAGTGTTAGAATCTCTTCATACTCAGGAGTGATGAGAAACACTCAAGAATGAAATTCTCAAGATACAGCAGAAAACAATTATAGTGGGAAAGAAAAATTGGAGATGCCTGAATGGACCAATATGGATGCACAGAGGATTTCATCCAACTTGGATTTTTAAAGAAAAATGCACAGAAGATGGAAGCAAGTTGGGTAACTGAAGATAAATTTATATTAGAGTATGCCATGACCCTATAAAATCACTTGCAGGAATATTAAAGCTTACCGTGAGCTGAGGCTAGTTAGAGCAACTAAAGGTAACAGAAAAAAAGCTATTTTTTACTATATTATGGGAAAAAGAGAGGATCAGTGGAAGGAATAAGACTTTTTTCTTGTCACTCTAAGCAAAGTGGAAGAATGAGGCAAAGAATACACAGGAAAGTAATGATTGAGAAAAACAAAATAGCTGCTAAATTCTTTTTCTTTGCTAATGAGAATGACCATTGCTCTGAAAATAACAAAATAAAAGTGGTTCTTGGGGTATTGATGTTCGAGATAAGTAAGAAAATAATAAAGAAGCCTCTAGCCTTTCTTGATTAATTCAAGTCCTATGGCCCAGATGAACTACATCTTTGCATACTGAAAGAACTAGCTGAGATGATTGCTCAAATGATATCAGTTATATTGAAAATATCACAGAAAACATAAGAGGAACCCCAGGATTGAACATGGGCAAATACTGTCCCAATTTCAAAGAAGAAAAAAGAATAGAATCTGAAATTTATAAGCAAGGGTTTGACTTGAATTTCTGAGAAAATGTTAAAATGTTCATTCATTGAAGTGATGGTTAGTACCTGGGAAGGGAAGTGGTAATTTAAAGAGCCATTATGGCTTCTTTCAGAATGGTTCATTCTAGAACCAGACCTTGAGATAGGAGGTCCTAGGTTCAAATCAGACCTGAGATATTTCCCAGGTTTGTGACCCTGGACAAGTCACTTAACCCCAATTGTCTAGCCCTTATTGCTCTTCTACATTGGAAATGATACTGATTCTAAGACAGAAGGTAAGAAAGGATTAAAAAAATAATCTGTCATGCCAAGCTAACTTTTGTTTCCTTTATAAAAAAATGAGGATACTATAACTGTAGATGAGGAGGGAATTTAGTAGCTATAAAATTTATGTAATTTTGGCATAATATTTGATGAAGTGAAGGTAGCTCAGTAGGAAAAATGCTATGCCTAGAGGCAGGAAGGCCTGAGTTCAAATTCAACCTCAGATATATATTAGATAGTTGACCTTGGTCAAGTCACTTAATCTCTGTTTGCTTTAGTTTATCCATCTGGAAAATAGGGATAATAATAGCATCTGTTGCATAGGGTTGTGGTAAGGATCAAATAATATTATATTTATAAAGTATCTGGCACAAAGTAGTTGCTTAATTTTTATTTTGTTCCTCATACTCTGCCTTTGGGAAAATTTAGACTAAACAATAATACAATTAGCTGCAGTCTAAACTAGTTGAATAACCAGAATAATGATAATAATGGTTTTATATCAACTTGAAAGAATTTTCTGGAGAAATACTCCCAGGGGTGTGTGCTGTTTAACATCTTTCTCTAACTCGTTATTGTTTAACATTTTTACATTGTCTGGAATAAAGGGTTTTTTTTAATATTTTTTATAAATATTTTTAAATATTTTTATTGACTTCCATCTTGGAGTCAATACTGTGTATTGGTTCCAAGGCAGAAGAGTGGTAAGGGTAGGCAATGGGGGTCAAGAGACTTGCTCAGGGTCACACAGCTGGGAAGTATCTGATGTCAGATTTGAACCTAAGACCTCCCATCTCTAGGCCTGACTCTCAATCCACTGAGCTACCCAGTTGCCCCCTGGAATAAAGGTTTTGATGCATGCACATAAAATTTACTGATGACGCAAAGCTGGGAGGAAATAGCTAGCCTGTTGAAAGGTGAAATTAGGATCCCCAAAGATGATGGCAATATGGAAAATTGGGCTAAACTTAAGATGAAACTTAATAGAGAGAAGTATGGACTGTTAGATGTCAGATTGAAAAAAAAATTCAACTTCCCAAATATAGAATGGAGGGAGGAAAAGGTTAAATAATTGCATGGGGAAGGGGAAGGGATAAAATAATCTTGTTGCTTTAAGTGATTAAGAACTCAGTCCTGCTCTCAAAATCTATGATTCTATTAATTTGGTAGTCTCAACATTGCTGGAACCATCATCTAGTATCCCAAAGTACTTACTAAATATCTCAACAATAAGTATATTTTGTTGTTCAGTCATTTCAGATGTATCTGGCTCCTCATCAACCCATTTGGGATTTTCTTGGCAAAGATACTGGAGCAGTTTGCTATTCCTTCTCTAACTGATTTTTTTAAAAAAACATTTATTAATATTTATTTTTTGAAAAATTAACATGGTTACATAATTCATGCTCTTTCTTTCCCCTTCACCCCCCGACTTCCCCCTTCCCCCCCATGGCTGATGTGTATTTCCACTGGTTTTGACATGTGTCAAAGATCAAGACCTATTTCCAAATTGTTGATAGTTGTATTTGTGTGGTGGTTTCAAGTCTACATCCCCAATCATGTCCGCCTCAACCCATGTGTTCAAGCAGTTGTTTTTCTTCTGTTTCCACTGCTGTAGTTCTTTCTAACTAATTTTACAGGTGAAGAAACAGGCAAACAGTTAAATGACTTAGCTAGGGTTACACAGCTAATGTCTGAGGCCAGATTGGTACTCAGGAAGTTGAGTCTTTCTGAATTTAAGCCTAGCACTCTCTCCATTGTGCCACCTCTCTGTCCTGGTTATATGTATAGACCTCCCCAAAATATTTAGAACAGTGAATTTCTTCAGTCTGGGAACTCATTTATTCTGTCCTAGAAAGAACTCTCAAATTTTTCCTTTCTCATTCTTAGCTGTCAGTAATGACCTTCCTCTTTAAACCTCATTTAGCACTTTCATTTTTACCTCCCTAGTTTATATTATACTACACATTATCTACATAGTTGTCCTATCCCATGGCACAATAGATTGACTACAAGTGTGCAGACAGATGTTATCTCAAAATCAGAATGTGTTTCTCCCAGTACTAACAGAGTGCTCTGCATATAGTTTGTTGAACTGAACTGAAATTCAGTTCTTAATCAAATCCTAGTAAGTTTCCTGCTGATATGACTTTTGGAGACTCTCCATGAATTCCCCCTTGCTCTCACTGAAATCTGAAAGCCCTTTCAGGAACTTCCATAATGGGAGAGTTGCAGCAGGCTCCTAATCCTCCTTGGAGGAGAGAATCTTTTTCAAGTTCTCCTTTTTGCAGGAACTAAAGTAGATTCACAAATAGCTTTAAAGACTGAACTTCTATGGAGTCCATCTATTCTTATACTATCCAACTTCAATCAGGCTCTTCTGTGTCTTTCTTCACTTCATCTTTTAGGACTCTCCATTCCCCTCAGCTATGCAGCCCACTATTCTCTGCTCATACCCTTCATAGTTTCACCAGTTCAAATTCATTGCCCTAATTATATAACCCTGAAAACTCCAGGTCTTTGATGATTCCTTCCATACCTAAAAGAGAGAATAAAGGCATTAATCCCATATACTCCTTGAATTAGACTGCTATGAGTAGGGGTGGGATCAGAGAAGGAATCCAAAGGAATACATATCCTAAGCACTTTAATTTCCCTTTTCTCAAAGAGTAAAAGTGATGTGAGAAGATAATCAGCATATGGGAGTGTCTAACTGCAATAGAAGCTCCCAGCCTCCAATTCTAAGGGGATTCCCAAAAGTACAGGAACCCCTAGAGAAATTTTAGTGTGCCCTGTGCTAGAAAGGACATATAGAAAATTTTGATGTCTCCAACTGGATGGCCCTATGCCATGAGAGACTCATAATATAATTTTCACTCAAGACAATTGGTTTCTCATTTGATCGTGAGGAGGTGTCTCCTAGTCAACTCTATGTCCAAAATCAATGGGTGATAAATTTCACGTGGTTTGGAACACTGAATTAATTTCATTCTAAAACAAGGAAACATATTTTCTTTACATTTTATTTTTTATTTTTCCTTGTGGGTTGAAGGAGACATTCTAGTATTAGCACCTGTTGAGTACTCATCAAGCAGTAATTTTGACAAATTTTTGGAAACGTTTGTTGAATCAACAAAGCTTTGTATTTAGGGATAATTATAATTTTCACCTATATGTGGAATTTTATAAAACTATGTAACATTGACTCTTTTAAGCTTTTTTTATATGACACTGGAGAATAAAGATCAATTGCATTGTGTAAAAAGATGGGGCACCAGTGATGTAAAATGTGACCTAATGGTTTGTGGGTACACACACTGGGTTGAAGGAGAGACAGGACCAGCCAGGATAGGGAGACCAAGAATCAAGAATGGCAGTTGGCCCCAACGGTCACCCTGCTCACCACTAGGTAAGGGTCTATGGAACCAGCAGGCAAGGTAAAGGTTTTTAACAGTTTAATTATTATTAACTAAATAAAGGTGAGATAGGGGATTCCGCACTTAAAAACCTAAAGGGCAAATCACAGGGGCAAGGGGAGGACTCGCCTACTCTAACTCTAATTGACCTAGGCCAGGCAGGGCTCAAAGGAACAGTACGGGAGTCACTGGGAAGGCTGTTTCAAACCTGGTTCCAGCACAGTTAAAGGGCTTGAGGGTGGCTTTGAGGGTTCTCATGGTAATCCAAAGATGATCACAGGATGTCAAAAGCCAGGTGGTCCAAGGTACCCAAGTAGAGAGAGTGTGCTTGAGATGCTGTCCACCAGATCCCAAACCCCTCCTCCATTTGGTGCAGCTCTGCAGGTCTTATCCACTTGCTGAAAGCCACCACCACTCAGGATCCCAGGGATTCTGGATGCAGGTTGTCCTTAACTCTGAAATCTCCCAGGGCTAGCAACAGTTTGTACCAACCACTAATGGAGTCTCTCTCAGAGCACAAGCCCTGCTTCCTGCTCCTTCATTCCATCTTTGAATGCGCCAGCCCTTCCTGCTAGGTCCAACACTATTACTAACTAATCTTCCTCACAACAATTCCTTGTAGCTCCTTAGAAATTCTAGAGGATTATTCTAGACCAGGGACATGGACAATGTGTTTAAAATTCATTCCTACCTATTTGTCAAAGAAAAAAAAAACATTTCAAATAAAAGGAGAGCATAATGGAAATCTGGAGCATATCCATGCTATATAAGATGGTGTCATCAATATGAAAGAGACCAGAAAACTACTTCTTGAAGACTGGAGGTCTGGAACATATATGGATACTTTGCAGCAGCCAGACATGTGCTTGAGAAAAGTCTTGTTTCTCTTGGCTTTGTAGCCAAAACCATTGGCATCTTCAAAATGTCTTGACTCAACACAAACCAGATCTTAGATACATTTGTCTGATTGAAGAAGTCTGATCTCTCAGTCAAATTTACTATGAAATTTTAATTAGTGAGGACTAATTCTATATAGGAATGGAGCTAAATTGCAAGCCTAAAAAGCATACCTCCCCACCCCCATTAAAGCAAACTCCTCAAAGTCTTAGAGAAATTATTTGTATATTTTGTTCTTGTTATATTTTTTCAAATAAAAATCCCTTTGTAAAAAATGTCCAACATAAAGTGGTTAAAATGGAATTGGGGTGCTAGTCATTGGGTTCCCTAAAATGTGAAGAAATTCATCCTGTGAGCCTCAAGCTGATGGGCAGAAAAGAGAGACATCCCAAACCTTTCAGTGTCTGAAAACCTTGTAGGGGCCTGGGATGGAAACACAGTTGGCCCTGAGACAGTGGAGCCAATCAACTGGAATGATTTCCCTCTTCCTATCTAACTTCTAGATTCCCTGGTTTCTTTCAAGTTCTTTCTCAAATTGTAATTTTTGCAGGAAGACATAGCACCCCTCCCCACTCCACTAGTACATTTCCTCTGAGACTGACTTCCCTTTTCACTATATATATCATGAATTTAGCCAGTTATTTCCATGTAGCTTCCCCCATTAGAATGTTGACTTCTTAAAAGCAAGGAATATTTTTGTACTTCTTTGCATCCTCAATGTTTAGTACAATGTCTGTCATATTGGAAAATCTTAATAAATTCTTATTCACTGACCAACACTCTTCCAAACTGTAATCCCCCATCCCGAAACATATGCCCAATTTTATTGCCCCTTTTGTCATATCTGAGGTGAAAGAAGATGATATCTCTTGCTTGAGTTCATCATAAAAATACTCTTAAGCAAAGGTAGAATTGAAAAGTTTTTTAAACTTTTCTTGCTAGATCTTTCTCTTGCTTGCTAGGTCATTCTCTCTATGGAATCGGTTGCCTTCTCCCATATCTTTTCTCTACTGCATTAATGCCAGGATGGAACCATCATCTTAATTTGCCAAATCATTCTTTCTACCTCAAGTCCTTAGAATTAAACAAACAGAGGAGTCAACATGAACAATCTATTGGACTTCCCTTATATCCCAGAGTATTAATCAAGACCCTTGGAAAAAAGGTCACTGAAAACAAAACCTCTCTGATCATAGGAGAAGCCTCCAACACTGTCCCTCCTCTCAACCTTCACCCTTCTCCTCAACACATCCTCAACTATTTTCCATTTGTCAGAACTGACAAGGACTCCCTCTTTAGCCAAACAGGACACTGAAGCACTAATTGGCACTGGAGCTATCACAGCTTGAGTTCAACCAGAGCTGGCAGGCACCATGACTCTGATGACAGCTTCGAGAAAAAGTGTCAGGAGCTGAGCTCTGGCATGCGATCAGCTGACTACAACACCCTGGCACTAATGAGCAGGCTGTCAGCACTGGCATCCGTGGCCCCATGTGGCATGGAGATCATTAGGATGGCAGACAAGAAAAACTTTCCCAGAAAAGAGAAACTGGGGATGGGAGGAGAAAAAGACAAAATGGAACTAAAGGTACAGTCTTACCCACACATGGATACCACTCAGTAGGCGTGAAGGGGGAACAAGATGGAGGGTGGGAAATAAAGAGGGAAGGGGAAGAAGGAATGAAGGAATGTAAGAAGGAAGGAAGGAAGGAAGGAAGGAAGGAAGGAAGGAAGGAAGGAAGGAAGGAAGGAAGGAAGGAAGGAAGGGAGAGCTTATAACAATTCTAGATGAATCTTCCTGAAAAATTTTAAGAATTTTCTAGTTTGAATGTCCAGTGAGAAGTGCAAATTGCTCAAGTTGCAAAACAATGGTTGGGTCAATAATTAATTGAACTCTCAAACTGTCAATAAGCTACTGTTACTGAAATTAGAAATTGGTTAACATCTGCAAAGTAGCAAATGTATAAGGGCAGACGTGGAATCTTGAAATCTATGATTTCTGTCACTCTCCTGAAGAGTATTCATATGTCAAAGATTTGCTAGTCAGTCATTTACCTACCATATGCTTGGACTTGAGAATCTTTTGCATGATTATAATAAAAACATTCTTCTAATACTACTCACAACAACATTGTGAAATGGTTCAATCATTATTATCCTCATTTCTGAGATAAAGAAAATGAGGTTCTTAGAAGTCCATGACTTTCTCAGAATCATACAGCTGGCAGACCAGGATTCAAAGTATGTTAGCTTCTAGAGGACCTAACCATCTACAACAGGGTTTGCAAAGCTAGGCTGCAGGGAAAGAAGCAAGCTTTTATTAAGCATCTACTATATGCTGGGAACTGTACTAATCCTTTTACAAAACTTATTTGATTCTCACAATAACTTGGTGAGGTAAATGCTATTGCTGTTGAGGAAACTGAGGCAGACACTGTATATTAAGTGATTTTGTCTGGGTTTACACAATCAGTAAGTATTTAAGGATGGATTTCAACTGAGATCTCCTGACTTTAGACTTTCTACTGGGTCTCTTGGGTAGATTTGAAGGGGTTCACAAATTCATTTCAGAAAAATGTATATCTTTATCTTCACCAACTTTTAACTGAAATTTAACGTTTTTAAAAACTATTTTAAAACATTTTCTGAGATAGGGTCCATAGGTTTCGTTAGATCTTTAAAGTAATTCATCATCATATACACACAGACCCACACAAATCATTTATCTAGAATAGTGATGGGTAAACTACCCCCCAGCAGGCCAAACTCGGCCCCCTGAAATGGTCTATCTGGCTGTGGGACATTATTCCTAATCTGATGAATACAACGAGTAGGATACAATACAATGAAACTTTGAAAGAGTCGCCTTAGAAACAGACTGAGGGCTGAGCATTTCCTTTCCTTTCCCTCTTTAAAAAGTTTGCCCATCACTGGTCTAGAAGATATCATTATTATTTTCTATTTTGAATCTGTGAGAACATCTCCCAAAATGGTTGTAAGTACCTAGCAGTGACCTGACTCTCACTTGTGGCTCTAAGAAGCTGTAGTAGATGCAACAGCCACACTTTTATAAAACCATCTTGGCAGGAGGACCAAACCAGTTTGAGGATAATTGACAGGCCTCAAACCCATCAGTGACTTAAGAGGATGTCTACCCAATCATCTGAAAGTTTCCCTTGGCAGAATGGGTAGATGAGAATAATTTATTCCAAAGACCACACAGGCGGTTAAAGCAGGTACTGTGGAGCACTTAGAACTTGGTCACACATTTAAGACACCAAGATCATCCATGGCATTCTAGGCCATCAACAGTCATCCTGACTTTTGTCTTACCAGATGACTCTGGAAGGGAGTGAGGTTGATGACTTTGTGCAACTCAGTCTCACTTAAATCCAATTCAGGTGCAAGTCAAGATACAGCCTTGTGGTGCCACTGGTCCTCTTTGAAATGAAGGATGAACAAGAAGTACCATTACTGACCATATATCTCCTTATTTTATACATTACTTGATAAAAAGTAATGAGGACCACTGAACAAACCTATCTCTACTATTATATCTTTTAAGAAGCTTTATGTGATTTTGACATGCACATGGGAGACAAGATGCTGGAAAAAATGTTTAAGGTAGTCTTTTGTTCCCTTTAAAATTCTATTTTTAAAAAAAATTGTCAACGAACAATAAGCAAAGTGAGATTTTATAATCTCTGTTCCTTGCAATCGATTATGTGAAAAGAAAGATGTGATCTGCTGAAGAATGTCACTAGTGACAGCCTTCCTATTCCTCTTTCAAACCTTCCTCAAGAATGACCTTGTTATATTTGCGGATTAATCTCATACAGCTTTTGTAGGCATGGGGAAGTAGGCAGAGAGATCAACAGTTAGTAATAATTTCTCGGTTGCCTTTTTAAAAAATGTAGCAATAAGGTTCATGTTTTCTTGTGTCTCTTTGCCCTTGTTCCTCCCTTTTTGAGATGAGATCTGTCAACATACTCAAAAGGGTGTTTCTTTAAGAATGGACCTCCTCTTTGTAAACTTGGTCTTGCCCAGGGACCTTTCTCATCTTTATTTTCTTTTAATAACATTTCTACTTCTTCATAAATCCCATTGGGCATCATAACATACTTATAGTCCAGTGGCATATACATTGTAGCATAGTATATAGTAGATATTTTAATATTAATGTTTAAAATTTGTTGAATTAAACTGAGCAGTCATTAGAGTTGGATTAGTCAGAATGTTTTATGTGCTCTCTTTTCTTACCAATTATATTGAGACAGAAATAGTCATTCACCAGTTTTCTTAAGAGAACTTCTAGGCCAGATACTGAAGCACTGAGCGCTGCTGTTTCCTGGGAAAATATCTCTATATAGTCTTTTTCCATTGAGCCTCTGACTTAGGTAATGGACTCCTTTCTCTTTAAATACATCCATTCATGCATGCCTATATAAATATATACATGCATGCATATATATGCATATATAAATATATGCATATATATAAATGAATGAATAGATGAAAACCTTAAAAATAAAACTCCTTTCTAAAGCTAGAGTATGCCCCTGAGCCCCCTTCCATTAAAGACTGGAGCTGAGGGATAGAGAATTAAAACTCTTTTATTTGAAGATATTGAATCTTTCTAAAATAAAGCCCTGGCTCCAATTCAGTCCTCAAAGTGGATGGGCTTTCAAACGTTCTTAATAAGTTCTTTTTCTTCCCAGTTTCCTAATTAACAGAGGTGCTCCATTAAAATTCCTCGTGCACGACAAGTAGCCATCCTAGGAAGGACAAGTAATTGCAATTGCAAAAGATATTACAGTGGTCATTGATGGTGGGAGAAAAAAATAATTGCATCATAATGGGAAGTGGCAGACCTGTCCAAAGTTGCACCGAAGCATACGTTATTAGGTCCGACCTACACAGAGAAAGCAATTTATTGTGATAAAGATAAACTCAAGCTACAACCCCAAGTATGGGGAAAAGCAATCGAGAAACTCATTAAGGGAATGGTTTAAATACAGAAATGCAGACAAGGTAGAGGAAAGAGGAGAGGAAAATATTTTTATATATTATTCTTGCTAACTCTCTAATTCTCCTAACTAAGGATTACAGTGAGATAGGAATGGTTAGGGCAATGTGTGCCAGTATCAATAGGGATTTTGAAGATTTAATATTTATGATCTTACTTAAGCTATGTTATTGCTTTAAAACTTCCTAGTTCAAAGAAAAGTAAAAGGCTTAAGAAGACTAGTGAGGAAATTAATGAGTTCAGTGTGACTGAATTAGGAACATATGAAATAAAGGCTCAATCTAGAAATCAGGGGCATAAGTGCATACCACAGAAACTGTTTGTGGTTTTACTCAATTATTTTAAAACTCTTGAAAAATATTGTAGATTCAGATGTCTTCATTCTTGCAGACATCCCTAACAGCATCCTCCCCCACACCCTCTTGATTCCTGAGATATTTATGTTAGTACTTGGTGACCGTTACCATGCAAGTCTGTTGTGATTGAATAAAAAAAGAAATGTAAAAATGAGAAATAGCATCATTTTATCCACAGATGGCAACCAACCGTGTCTCATGGGCATAATGTCTCATTAGAATGCCATCTCCTGGAGGGCAGGGCTTGTGTCTTCTGAATGGTGCCCAGAATACCATGAAATGCTGAGAAATACTAAAACTGCCAGTCCTGAGCTGTTTGTGCTAGACCTGTCAGTCGATGCTCTGGTGCCACACTTCCTGTTCCAGACAATTTAGCTTGCATCCCATCTCAGCGAATCATAGAATTTTAGAGTTTGAAGAGAATGCAGGAGCCATCTGGCCCAGTTCATAGAAGGAAAAAAATCCCTTCTATCACACATTCAACAAATAGACATCTAGCCTTCACTTGAACACCTCAGGGGATTGGGGGAAGGGTTGGAATGGATAGGAGAAATATTCCATTATTGGAAAGGTCTAATTGTTAGGATATTGGATATTTTTCTTTACTTTGGTTTACTTCTACACTTTCATTCATGGCTCCTGGTTTTGCTGCCTGGAACCATACAGAATAAATTTAATTCCTTATTGCTTTGCTTTTATAGCATTTGAAGACATCTACCATCCTCCCCCTACTCCCTGAAATCTGCTTGTTTCTGATTCTCATATGATACTCACTTGAAACCTTTATTTGTCCCACACAGTGTCCTTAAAAGCTTTGGAAAGACCATGCTCCTCGGTTTAGCCCTGGGTCAGCAAAAAAGCATATAAAATATTTCTTTGAGGATGCAGAAGTTGTTTCAGACTCATGAAAGAGCTGGAGGAAGCCATTGTGCCAACTGTATATTATAATTCAGTCATTCAACAATTTATTAAGAATCTACCTTGCCTTAAGCTAGGTACTCGTTATATATAAAAAAAAAACCCTTCCCCTCAAGGAACTTATATTTTATTGGAGAAGAGAGCATGTACACATATAATTATATACAAAATAAATACAAGGTAATTTGGAGTTTGGGGAAGGGACACAAGTAGCCAGAGGCATCAGAAAAGATCTTATGCAGAAGATAGTTCTTCAGTTGAACTTTGAAAGAAGTTAATAGTTATTAGAGGTAGAAGTGAGGAAGGAGCCCCAGTGGGCAGCCATTTCAAAGTCCCAGAGTTGGAAAATTGATTTTTGTGCAAGAAAAACAGTGAGATGATCCATTTAGCTCAATATAGAGTATACGAAGACCAATAATTTAAAATAAAACTGGAAATTTAGATTTCAATAAGGTTTTGCAGGGCTTTAAATGCCAAACAGAGAAGTGTTTCCATTGGATACTCAGGGTACTAGTGAGCCAGTGGAGTTTATTAAGGAAAGGAGTAACATGGACATACCTGTCTGCTGTAGAAATATCATTCTGGCAGCTTTTCGGGGAAAGATTGCAATGTAGACAGGAAGACTGCCCTAAATTTCAAGATTTCCTTTTTTTAATGCTATATATTTTCTGTGGTATCAAGATAGATAATGTGTATAAGGCAATTTTGAAACCTTAAAGCAATGTAAAATAAATGCCAGCTCTTATTGTTTCAGAAAAAATGTTTTTTTCTTTTCTTTTCTTTTTTTAAAACTCTTACCTTCCACCTTAAAATCAATACTATTTAAGGTTCTAAGGCAGAAGAGTGGTAAGGGCTAGGCAATGGGGGGTTGTGACTTGCCCAGAGTCACACAGCTAGGAAGTGTCTGAGGTCACATTTGAATCCAAGACTGTCTCTCTATCCTCTGTCCTCTGAGCCATCTACCTCCCTCCAACACTGTATCTTTTTGACATAGGGTACCTGATTCCTGTTTGCTGATTTTCTTACTCACTATCTCACTTATGCTTTGGATCCTAAATTCCTGCCCTATATCATATCCCTTTATCACCCACAATCCTTTGCTTGATAATAACATATTCATCTGCACAAAGATAATGGGATAGGAGTGCTTTCCTACCTCTGGGATAGTACGTAATATGCGTGTGAATATGAAAGGTTTTCATAACTGAGGCTGTAACCCTTCTTTCCCACTCCATCTCTGGGGATGGGTACATCTATTTCATTCCCCTCCCTGATCATGCCCTTATACTCTTCTGATAATACCTATTTGCCCCTGTGTTCTGTCTGGCTATGGCTTGCAAGAATGATGTAGTTACTCCTTGACTTGATGTATTCTTTCCTCCGGTTAAATACTATCATCCACTCACACAATGGATGCCTTCTGCTTTGATTGTTATTATTAGGTTGTTTTACACCTTAACAGCTTTAGATATGAAAAGAAATTGTCGGATTCCAGGGTATGTTTTTCATTATCAGTCTCCATTCAGATTCCCCATGTGTCCTTGCGGCGTTTGGCGTACTTCATCTTCTCAGCATTGTAAAAATGTGTAAACCACTATGGTGGAGACAGGTAGAAGGGATAGACCAGAATAACAAGTCAGACCCTGGAAGTTCAAGCCTCTCTTATATTTCCCATCGCTCATGGAGCAAAATGTAACTATTCCAGAATTTCGGAGAATAAAATTCTCTTTATTGTCTAATCTCTGGGACAGGAAATGAATCCTTTCTCCTCTTTTTTTGCCAAGTTTGAGACCAAGAATATAGCTGAGAAGAATCAGCTCTGCTTCCCCAAGATAATAACACCACCCACAACAATGATAATCCAGCATTTCTATAGTACAATATTACAAATTATTATACACATTTTATTTTATTCGATCCTCCCAACAGCCTTATAAAAGTAGCTGCTATTATTATACTCATTTTTTTTCTGTCATTTTCAGCCATGTTTGATTTTTCATGACCCTATTTGGGTTTTTTTTTGGCTAAGATACTAGAGTGGTTTGCCATTTCTTTGTCCATTCCCATCCCATTATAAATTGAGGAGAAAGTTAAGAACTTTCTCAGGATCATATAGCTAGTAAGTGTCTGGGACCAAAATAAAACTCAGGACTCTACTGTGCAGTATAGGAAGGGTAACGGAAGACCAACTTTTAGGTTCATTAGGTTCGTAAAGGGTAATAACATCAGGCAATCAAATAAATTACTGGATGTAAAATACCCGAAAAGAACAAAATACAAGGCTGTCTATAATAATGGCCTATCTTCTGTCTGACCCGGTTTTTTGGAGTAATTGTTTTGAGGCAAAATTTTATATTGAAATAAACACTTCATTTGGAAGCTGAAGACCTGGGTTTGAATTCTGTCTCATGCTACTTATTCCCTGTGTGAACTTTGGCAAATCATTTATTCTCTCTGGGCCTCAGCTACATACCCAAAATCTATTAATATTTAGGCTACAAATTTATGATCAAGAGTTAGAAGAAAATTAAAGATCAATTAATCTTCCGGTATCCCGGTATTTTAGCCATTATCCTCATTTTTCTCCCACCAGAAACTTGTACTTAATTTTCTTCCAGATCAGCCTCCCATACTATTTCCTGGCCATATTTATATCATGTCACATATACACTACCCTCCTACCCAATCCTTCCAAATCCCCTTTATGGATTGTTAAAATGTTAAGTTCCTTGAAAGCAAGAACTCGCCCTAAATTTCTGTTGCTTCTTTTGTTTTTGTTTCTGGGGCACTTAACTCAGTGTCTGGAACAAAGTAAATATTTAATAAATTCCTTCCTTCCTTCCTTCCTTCTTTCCTTCCTTCCTTCTTTCCTTCCTTCCTTCCTTCCTTCCTTCCTTCCTTCCTTCCTTCCTTCCTTCCTTCCTTCCTTCCTTCCTTCCTTCCTTCCTTCCTTCCTTCCTTCCTTCCTTCCTTCCTTTTCCACGTGGTTCACTCAATTTCTACTACTTCTTGATTTAATCTACTGAATTCCCTGACCATCTTCAGTGCCTGGACAATATCTATAGTGGCAACTTCATTCAATAGGTCCGTGCAACAGCTATTTCTCTCTTGCTTGATATTTCTGGGTGGAATCATAGTGTAATCTTTCTTAAATGATTGTACATCTTATTTTAGAAGTGCCATATTGTTTAAAACTCAATTGAGTTAGTAAACTGTCATCCACAAAGTGATATTTGGAGAGCCTCTGAACTAAGATGTGCTGATAAATGTTTAACAAACATCTGTTTGGGATGGAGCTATTAAGTGCAATATACTTTTAAATTGCACTAATAGCACTTTATTACATTTATGTTTGTAGTATCTACAGATTTCTGACACATAAATGCTGATACTAAAAGTTTAACAATCAGCTTTTCCCCATCTTCCATCACCCACTCTGTTCTGAACAGGAAATCCATCTTCTTTTTGGCTGTACTGTAGGATATAACAGAGTTAAACACTTTAGAAGAGCATATGTCTCTTTGTTTTTATGACTCACTTGATGTTAATATTCAGGATAATTAAACAAAGTTATCTCTGAGGTTGCATTTATCAAGGAATCTTCAATGAGCTTAAAATATACATAGAAATATATCCTGTTAGAGAAGAGCCTTTAAAGCTATATTTTGCTTTATTGACTTAAATCAATTAAGGTTTTTTGACAAATTATAAGCAGTAAAGTGCTTATTTTATGTTTAAAATTTATTATAATCAGTAACAATTGACATTCAGAAACATAAATGGATCAAAAATGAACAAGTTCATGTTTAAAGTTTGCATAACTAAAATACATATTAAAATAGAAATACCATCATCCTCTTTGTTTCTATATCTTTTGAATTTTTTGTTCTGGTTTTTGTTATTTTTATTATTTACATAGTTGTAGTCAATGTGTGCATTCTGATTTTTTCACTGTATCATTTTATGTTAATAATTTCATATTTATTTGTATTTTCATATTTGTCCCTGGCACAATAATATTTATTTGCATTCATAAGTGGCAATATTTTCAGTCATTCCCCTATCTTTGGACACCTGAATTGTTTCTATTTTTTGTGGCTACATAAGCTTCCCCGTAAAACATTAGATCTTCTATAAAGATTTATACAGATGCTTCCTTTCTTTGTTGTCATCGATGACATCTATAGAGTACACACGGCCCTGATATTAGAACTGCTAGATAGTTTATAAAAAGTTTTTTAATAACATGCCATATTTTATTGTACCTATTTCCAGTTTTTTAAACCATATCACAGAATGCCTTTATATACACAACCCCACTAGCATTAAATTTTTTTGACAATGTATTGAGTGTAGTATAAAATCTCATATTTGTTCAAATTTTAATTTTATGACTATAGATTTTATATTTTCAGATAGCAATTATTTGTATTTTCCTCCCACTCTTTCTTCCTTCCTTCTTTCTTTCCTCCCTTCCTTCCTTCCTTCCATGCTAAATTCTAACAGATATACACGATTTTGATAAGATACAATTTTTCTTCTCATGGAGCTTTATTTAGTAGGACAGAAGACATGTCTTCTTCTTAAAGAGTCCATATAACAGGTTTGGTCAGAAATAGTACACAATATGAAATGTGCCCATCCAGATTATTAAATGGCTGGTAAGGAGTTTGGATCAGGTTATAGGTTGTATTTATAATTCAAAAATCATAAGTTGGGAAGAAAATGAAGCAGATGGGAAATGAGTTAAAGAATACAGAACAGTAGAATCTTTTCCTAAGCCAAAGTCAAGAACGCTGGAGATCAGAATCAGGAAGACTTAGAAGAAGCGCAAGTTTCTATTTCTCAATATAAATATGGTAATGTAAATAACCACATGTTTGTTTGTGCCTAACAGGGTAGGGAAAGGAATGAGCTTTTATTAATATATTCCAGGCACTTATTTTATCTTCACACCACTTTGTGAGGAAGGTTCTATTATTATCTCCATTTTACTATTGAAGAAAGAGAATTGTGACCTGCCCAGGATTATATTGGCAGTTAAATATCTAAAACTAGATTTGAACTCAAGCCTTCCTTACTCCAAGACCAATTATCTATATACTGAGCCAGATATCTGCCTTCCTTTTTATCTGAACCTGATTTACAAGGTTAACCTTTCCCAGAATCACATTCTACCACTAAAGTTACAACACATCTCCTCCCCATATGCCTGACATCTTCACTAATGTGGATTACATTGTAGACTCTCTTTTCCATTGGGAAGAAAATTTCAGTTGGGGGATTATATTTGGATCACTGTTTCCTTGGTGATTCCCTTATCTCTCCCCAAAAGCTAGTTTTCTTGAGAGTTATTGCCATATAAGAGTAAAAGAGATGGTCATCTATTGGTATTCTGCATGTAGCTGTACAATTGTAATTATTGCTATTGTAGCATTGCTGCCTAGATTCTGCCTTGGTTTTCTTCATTGGTATCTCTTCTGGCCTTTTCTTCTCTGATGACATCCTTCAGTTATGTTGCTATCCATGTTTCCAATAATCATTGCCTTGCTTGCTGAGCCACTTAACCTGGTTATGGTCACTCAGGTGTTGTCATGGTGATGGTTCCCTTTGTAGAATAATGGTGTTCCATGTTGTCATGGTTATAAGGACCTCTTGTTGATAACACTGCTGTGCTATTATCATATGGATAGCAAGCACTAAGCCAGCCCTAGGATCTCATGGCTAGACCAAACGATGACAATTAGACTCTGAGACTCTGTGATTCTATGACAACAAGAGATAAGTGCCTGCAATGCAACAGAAGGTCACTGATGTTTAGGTTGTGTTCAGATTGGGCATTAAAGTTTACATAAATGTGGCTCTTGGCAGCATTCAAACTATATTTCTCAGAACAATCTTGTGAGGTAGACAGTCCCCCATTTTATAGAAGAAAAAACTGAGGCTTGAAGATGGGGAGCCCAAAGTTATATAATTAACCAATGCTAGAGGTAGCTTTTGAATTCATTTTTTCAGAAAGTTTCACATTTATCCCTCTGCAACACATGTCTTCCCTGACAGCTAGGAATCAACCATGAATCCATTATACTACTAGCCTCTTATTTAAAGCAGAGACTGACCTCTAGCTAGCCAGATAATTTGAAAAGGAAAATGCAACACCATGTTTTTGTTTTTGCATGTTTGTTTTAGTTAGCATACCATGATGATCAAAGAAATATTGTCTAATTATAGAATGATTTTGTTAGGAAGACCTAGTGGTCATCTGGTGCATTCCCTTACATGTAGGTCAAAGACATAAAACAATCCAAGATAGATGATCAAACCTAAGGGAAGGAAAAGTAGTTTTGTGGAATTTTATTAGAATATGACATGAGGGGTACTAAAGAATCCTGTGAGCTCCAAAGTAGCTCCCCTACTAGACTCTTCTTCATATCCACCTGATTTGAAATTCCTCCTATTACATTCCTTCCTATAGATTAAACAAATATAGCATAGGAAGTTATGTAAGGTAATACAAATATTAGTGGTTTGAATGTCAGGATACTTGGGCACTCAGCTTTTCTTTCTTAGTAAGCTAGTTGTGCAACTTTGACAAGTCAGTTTTCTCCTTTGGGCCTAATTTTCTATACCTGTAAACCAAGAGGATTTGGACTAAATCATTGAAGCCCATTCTAACTCTTTGATGATACACTTGTCTCCAGAATTACAAATATTATACAGGTCTAACTGAAGTCTCAAACCTCAAATTCATTGTGATGTGTTTTGGTTAATGATCATCCAAATAAGACTGAAATCTCTTCCCAGGAATTCCTTATGGATATACCAATCAGGAACCAAAGATCAAATAGCAAAGTCTTTAATTGGGACAGAATGAAAAACAATGGAGGTAATTAAGCTACCAAACCATTCTTATACCTTCCACCCATTTCACAAACAGGTTTAATCTCTTTTGGACTTACACCTTAATGAGGAAGGAAGGGAATATCTTTCCAGGAAACATATTCCTGGTTGTGCAAGGGTTAGCATCAAGATTGGAGAATCTTTCAAACCTTCATCTCCTAGCAAACATCTTTGCTATTTCTTATTTCTTCCTCTTTCAACTCCCTTGGTGTACCATTAAGGGTCTCCTTGATGCTGTCTCTCCTCTCTGTTCCTATAGCCATCATTCTGTGAAACTCCACTGTTTGTCACTACTCTCTTTCTCTAAAACTTCTATTTTCTGATTTTCTGACAAACTGTTTCTGCCATCATCTGAAGCTGTCATCTGTTTCTGTGACTCTTCTTTCTGCCGGGGTTGGAAAAAGTGTTATGTTGCTTCTCCCCAGGAGTAGTTTGCTCTTTTTCTGGGACCATGTGAGGCCAACACACTGTGGGCATTAATCAGCAACACTTTCAGCTTTTTTGTTAGTTGTACCTTTATATCATCTTGACAAAAAAAGGGGCATCATTGAGTCATCTATCCCCAGTCCTCATTCCTGTTTGAGTGAGGTCAAGTAAGTTCATTTTAACTCTTCCAGATTGCAGAATCTAGCCTGTGTTCCCCCATACCATTTGTACCATTTAAGTCATAACTTTTAGTTTCAACTTTCATTGTGAAACGGGAAGTTATGGACAAACTTTTATAAGCCTCAAGGAGGCATTTAAATAACACTAGATGAGCAGAAGAGGGAATGGTGTCTTTCACATACACTCCTGCCATGACAAATCCTTTGCCTCATTTACTCAAAGTAAATACTAGTTTCATACTCCTATTCTTCTTAATGACTAGGGATGAGTTTGCCACTTAGAAGACTGATGTATTAGGTCCTTTTTGTAAGAACTGGAGAAGAAACAAGCCTCAAAGGAGCAGAAAGAGCATGACTCTGACAAGGTCTTGGAGTCCAGCAGATGCAAAATGAGGGGACCATATATAAAAGATAAAAACAAGTGTCACTACCAGGGAGTAACAGCAATGAAAATGGAGAAGAAACCCTAAAGATAAAATTTCACCTTGGATCCATGGTTGTCTAACCTCTTCCTATATCCAGGTCATGAAATTTAAACTTCCATGGTGCTCAGGCAAGAGAAATTAATAATTGTTTAGAATTTTCCCAACCACTTTTTATGTTCAAGGATGATTACAAAGTGCCAACTAGAGGCATCTGATTTCCACCAAAAGGATATTATTTATTATTGTGTTTTTCTTGTTTCTCTCTCGTTCTGATCCTTACTGTACACACACACACACACACACACACACACACACACACACACACACACACACACCTCCTTTTATTCTAAGAGAATACTCCATCAGTTAGAGAGTGGCCCAGTTTTAAGATATGACATGTGACATATTCTCGTCGTTTCTTTGTAAAGAGATATAATAGCCTAATGGATTATGCTTATTTGTGCTTTACCTGGGATACCTGGCTTTGAGGCCAGACTATCGAGGAATCATGCTGCAAAAAATAATGAATACCTCAGTGATATGTTCAACACTATCCACCCACCTCAGTGCTGTCAAGATGTTTTGCTGGTGCCCTCATCTGATGGTTAAATATAGGCTTGGAGAATTTTTTTTTTGCTTCTTTTCAAATGAAAACTCTCTTCTCTGCCTAGCAAATCGATAGAGCAGCCCAGTGAGAGAGGGCTCTTCTGCAGCCTTCCTCCGCCTGCTTGGCTGGTGAATGAGTTTGAAGACAGAGTGAAAGAGAGCCAGGAGGTTCACAGCAGTGTCTCTTTCAAGATACAAGTTAGATACAAAAGGGAATTAAAAACTTCACGTTGAGTTGTTGTCACTCTACCCATGTCTCGCCTCGGAGAGTTCTACAGCTGGAGAGTGCTGAGAATTCAGCCCTTTGGAGCTATTACAATTCATATTGACTATAAACTTCCCACTGTGCGGATAAAGGAGGGGAGGTGCATGCCAAGTGCTCAGAGGGGTGAGTGTAAGTTATTTCACCATCTGATGATATACACCATGTTGGGAAACATTATGGGGGGAAAGTATCCTTGTGTTGTGAAACTGGTAACAGATCATCCAATATGCATTAATGAAATGGAAACTGAGGTGCACTTGTAAAATAAGCAAGTCAGTCAAGCCATTTTGTCAGGCAAATGTCTAGGTCAAATGGAGCTAGTTTTCTGTATAGATTATACTCAGGAAAGGAAATTGAAATTACTCTGTAGAACCCAAAATGGAGTCCCAATGTTTCAAAAGTAGAAAGTTATTCCAGTGTCAGTTTAAGAATTGATGCTCAGAAATGGGTAAAGGCTAACATTAGGCTCAAACATAGTGATCTCATAAGGCTTGTTAAAGCATTTCACATTCAAAAGGAAAATTGCATAATTATTATTGGCCTTGCTCTTGTTTTATAAGATGATTTTCAAGGCAGAGTAGTTGAATGGAAGTACCAAAAATGGAGTCATAAAGACCTAGGATGAAAGGGCAGTTGTTTAAACTGTCTGAGTTTCACCTTACTCATCTGCAATATGGAGATAATAACCTTACAGATTTGGTGTGAAAATTATTCAATGTGCATTTATTTAGCTTACTATATACCAGAAACTGAACTAGGTACTATGGGTACAAAGAAAGGAAAAAAAAAACAATCCCTGCTTTAAAAGAACTCTCCTTTTTGCCCATTTTAAATGGAAAGTTATAAGGCAGTTCAAGGGATTGAGAAAGATCTTTTGCAGAAAACAGGATTTGAGCCTAGTGTTAAAGGAAGCTAGGAAAGTCAGCAGGTTGAGTTGAGGGGGAAGAACATTCTGAGCATTGGAAGCAACCAGTTAAAAGGCATAGGGATGGAAAACAAAGTTGGGTGTTTGAAGAATAGGAAGCTGGCCAGGGTTACTTCTTCATGTCTGGAAAGCTAGAGAGGGGCCAGCTTGTAAAGGGCATAAACACTGAACAAAGCATTTTATATCTGACATATAGAGATCTATTGGAGTTTATTGAGTAGGCTGGGGTGGAGGTGAGGGAGTGAGGAAGAGTGTGAGACATAGACAAAGTCTTATGTTAGGAAGATTACTTTGGCACCTGAGTGGAGGATAGATTGGAATGGGAATGGATTATGAGGCAAGAAGACCAACCAGAAAGTTACTTCCCTAACCCAGACATGAAGAGATGAAAGCCCACAGCATGGTAGCAATTGTTTAAGTGGAAAGAGGGGAATATATAACTAAATTGTGAAGATAGAAGCAACAAGACTTGGTAACAAATTGGATATAGTGCTAGTAAACAAACAAATTGGTGAGTGCTAGTAAAAAAACTGAAGGTGATACATAGGATCCAGAACTGGGTTGCCTGGAAGGATGTTGGTTCTATCAGCAATAATAAGGTAATGTGGAAGAAGGGAAAATTTGAGGGAAAAATAATGAAGTCTATTTTGGACACCTTGATTTTCATATGACTACATGCATCTAGTTTTAGATATCTAAAAGATGGTTCGTGATGTGAGCCAGGAACCCTGGGTTGATATTAGGAATGAATATATACATCTGAGAGTCATCTGTTATAGAAGTGATTTACTGAACCCCTAGGAACTGATGAGACCACCAAGCAAGATAGTGCAATAGAGAGAAAGAAGAAACAAAGGATCAGGTCAGAGCCTTGAGGGACACCTATAGGAAATACACCTATAGTGAAAGGTTTTTGAAGAGAAATCATAAGGGGAAGAGTCTGAAGAGAACAATGCCAAGAAAACCTACAGTAGAAAATATGCAAGAAAGAAGTCCATGGCACTAGGAAGTTTCAAAAGGTTCAGTAAAAACCATTAGATCTGACAAATAAGAGGTCATTGCCTATCAGTTGAGGAATGGCTAAATGAGCTGTAGTATGTGATTATGATGGATAACTATTGTGCCATAAGAAATGATGAGCAGGTTAATTTTAGAAGAAACAGGAAAGACCTACATGAAATTATAAAGAGTGAAATAAGCAAAACTAAGAGTTTTTAATATATGTAAATATATTATGTTGAACAAAAATATTATTTGAAGAATGATCTGTGTGTGTCCATCACCAAAGAAAGAACTGATAATTAGAAAGAAGCAAGACATAGTTTTATATATAGATATACCTTTTTGTTAAATGATGTCTCTTCCAATACAGGGAATAGAGGAAGGATGAGAAAAACCTGGGAGTTTCAATGTAACAAACCAAAAAATATATAAATTAATTTTAAAAAATCACAAGGGAAAATAAAGAAGAGCTCATTGGTAACTAGAGAGAGCATTTTTTGATTGAATGAAGAGATCAGAATCAAGTGAGAGGAGAAAATCATCTGGCTATAGACAACTTTATCAAGAGTTTAGCTAAGATAGGGAGAATACATAGACAAAAGATATAGAAAATGGTTGAATCCTATGAATGATTTTTTTTAATCTTACCTTCTGTCTTGGAATCAATACTATGCATTGCTCCTGAGGCAAAAGAGCAATAAAGGCTAGGCAGTGGGGGTTAAGTTACTTGCCCAGGGTCCCACAGCTAGGAAATGTCTGAGGCCAGATATGAACCCAAACCTCCCTTCTCTGTGCCTGACTCTCAATCCTCTGAGCCACCTAGCTGCTCCCCCATGAGTGATTTTTAAGGATAGGATTTGAGGAAAATCGAAAATGTTTATAGAGAGCTAAGAAAGAATCAGTACATTAGTGAGAAGACAGGACAGTATACAATGTGTATGTATAGGGGTTTGTCTTGGACGAGAGAAGAGCCAACCCTTCTTGTAAGGCAAGGGTGAAGGAAGATAAAAGAGAGATACATCTTAGTGATATGAGAGGAAGAAGGGAGAAGAGGGAGTTCTTAGCAAATTTCCTTAATTCTTTTTGGTGAAATAGGAGAAAAGCCCTTACCTGAGAGAGTGTTGGGAAGGGTGCCACGGACACTATAAGAAGAGTTAAAATGTTTGAAACAGCTACTATGGTGAGTTATATAAGGAATCAATAAGGGAGAATTATCTTGCTGCAGTGAGGTCATAGTTGGTATCGTATAACATAAATTTGTAATGTTCATAGTGGATCTAGTTAGGGGATTTTTTCCACCTCTGTTCAGCATCACATTAGTAGGACCCAAAGGCAGGAATATTCCATGGATAAGGTTTGACTAAGTAGGATAAAGGAGCAAAGGAATCAAGAGTAGAAAATATTGTAGAATTGAAATGATTCACCAAAGGGCCAAGATGGAGAAGGCAGGAGGGTGTAGCCAGTGCAGGATTGATGGCTTGAGAAAGAAGTGAGAGGTAGAGGATTTGGAAGTCAGAGTGGTAGTGAAAAATAGGATTAGGGCTCATACAGCAAAGGAAAAAATAGGATAGAAATGGATGATGATCAGATAAAGCAATTTCAGAGTTCACAAATGAGTAAAATACATGTGGCTATATCTTTCAGGTGGGAAGCCAAAGCATTTGAGGGAAAATCAATAGGTACATTTAAATCCCCAAGTATAAGGGCAAGAGTTGGGGTGGAAAAAAAGAGACTGTGAGCCAGGCAGTGATCACACTGAGGAAGGCAGAAAAACATATTGGGGAACAGTAGCTAAATACTACCTTTATGGCCAGGAGCTTTTCCCTGTCCTCCTTAATCACAGAGTCTCCCCTCAGAGACTACCACTACTTTATACTGTATATTTCTGGTTGGTACGTATTTGTTTGCATGGCGTCTTCCCCAATAACCTGTGAGATCCTTGAAAGATGGGGCTAGATTTTGCATATTTATTTATTTTTATTTTCTAGTGTTTCTTTGTATCTCTATTGCTTAACATAGTGTCTGGCACCTTGTAGGCCCTCTCTGATTGATTTAGTAGTCATATATTTGGATTGAATGTACCTCCAACGAGAAGATGTTGCTGAGTGTTGGTCATAAAAGCGGCAATGGAGAACAAGGAGCACTTTGAAACTCCCCTCATGACCAGTGAGTCAGGGGATATAAATGAAAATGGAACCAGCACTGGAAAGATTGATCTGGTTATAGTGTCAGTGGTCTAAGTGAGAAGCATATCATGATCTCAGCGAGAAGCAGAAGATGGAGAAATTGGAAAAGGAAAAATGTGGTAATTATGGAATAGGCATTTTAGAAAGTATAGATATATTTGAAGTGTGACATTGTTGGGGCAGGGTTTAGGGGGAATTGGCGAGGACAGGGAATGGGCTTTGTACAATGACAACTAGGTTTCACGGGGATGGGAAGACAGTGGTGGGTGGGAGAGTGCCATCCGCTGAGTAAATGAGTCAAGGCAGAGTGTCAGTTACTGAAGAGAGGTCTATTGAGGGAGGCACGTAATTAAGCAACTAATTCAGGGAGTTCCCTTCTCTTGAGGATCAGCATCATTATAGGTGGTTTTGCTGTATCCTCTTAAGCCAGGATCCTGCCTGATAGCAAAAAGGAACAGGCAATGATTTGGCCCTTCAGGTCTACAGACAAGAATCAGGATCTGGTAGTTTGAGCTGGATCTTGTATGAAAATAACTTTCGAAATACTGGAGAAGTTGTGGTTGAGTCCTTCAGGTCTGTCTGACTCTTCGTGAGCCCATTTCTTGGTGTTCTTGGTAAAGATCTTGGAGTGGTCTGCCATTTCCTTCTTCAGTTCACTTTACAAATGAGAAACTGAGGCCAACAGAGCTGACTTGCTCAGGGCCACGAGTCCAGATTTGAACTCATAAAACTGAGTCTTTCTGATTCCAAGCCCAGTGCTCTATTCTATGTGCCATCTAGCAGCCTCAGGAAATCAAAGAAGACCTTTAAACCTCAGGAATTTATTTTTATTTGAGAGGTAATAGGAAATCAGTGAAGATTTTTGTGCAGAAGGAATGATATGGTCAGATATATGCCTTAGGAAGTTTATTTTGGCAGCTGGAAATAGCAGGCTTCTTTGGTACGACAGGGAAGAGAGGAAATATTCTCTCATGAAAATCCTTTTTGTCTTCCCAGTCTCTCCTTTGAAACCCAACTGGTGCTTCCGTAAAAGTCATTTCCAAAGTGCAAGGCCAATGAACCAAGCTTGGATTAGATAAGCCACTGAATTGAATTCAGTCTGGATAGTGCTTTGGTGAGTTGGCATTGATAAATAAAGCACCCTTGACAAGTTCTCTTCTGAATCCAGGGCCCAAATTTATTTAAGGATTTCACCTTCCCTGTGATTCATAGGACTGTACCCTCATCTTAAGGCTCTTTTTTAGCATGCCTTGCCAGAAGCTGAGAGTCATATCATTTCCCCATTGACTGCAATGGGACATGTACTGGCACACAGCCCAGCTCCTAGTGTCAACCCAACTGGATTTTCTAATACAGAGTCAGTCATCTCAGCTTCCATCTTCATTAAAAACCATTAAAGTCATCCTTAGACCCCTTGGGGAGAAGAAGATGTTGGAGTCCTTTGGATGGGGCTTCAATGGGAAGTAGTATTTTCAAACACTCACCAGGCAAGGACAGTTTGTGTGGGTATGCATTTTTTAGGACCCACACATATCTGGTGCCCAGTTTTTTTCTCCCTATTGTGTTGTCATTACAAGTGATTGACAAGAAGTGGGGTTTTGGAGGAGATTACCAGATGGCTGAATTTCTGTAGCAATGAAATAGAAGGAAAACGAATCTGACTGGAAGTCTATGCCTTTTTAGTGATGCTTCTCCTATTCTTGCTTTCTTTGCTTTCCTTGTCCCTCCCACTCCCAATCCTGCTGCTGAAAACCTATGTGTGTCTGGTTAGGTTTCCCCTTGGACTTCATTTCAATTAGTTGAGTTAATTTATGCTGAAGCCCATGGGGCATTAAGCCATGCCTCCCATCAGAAGTATTAACAGTTAAACATCTGCTAGGAAAAAAAATGTTATGTGAATTTTTCTAGGTATTTCCATGTATTTCTGTATGAGTCTATGTGATTTTTCTTTGTCTGGGTAGTGTCTTTTTGCTTTTGTTATCCTGGTGGTTATTATGTGTTAAAATAATGAGATTCCCATGGGACAGTTTCACTCAATGATAGATCAATCAAGAAATATTTATTAAATGCCTACTATGTACTGAATGTGCTAGATAGAAAGCATGCTATATGGTGGGGATAAAAATATAGAAATGAAACCATTTCTGTCCTCTAGAAATTTACATTCTATGACAGAAGATCAAATATACTTTTATTTGCAACAGTTCTATGAGAAGTGACCACAAGGAGGGAGAATACTTAAAATCCTGAATAAACTATAGCTTTTACTGCATATTCAAATGAGAACTCTTCATCCAAGCAAACACCTTTGGAGGCTTTTTCTATTGGTGCTACCATTGCTGAAGACATTTGGGGAGCTCTTTATTTAGAATCATCTGCACAATCAATTGGTAACCCACTCAAGAAAACCTTCCATCTTAGAATAGATTGGTTCCAAGGCAGAAGAATAATAAGAGTTTGGCAATGGGTGTTAAATGACTTGTGCAAAGTCACAAAGGAAAGATGTATCTGAGGCCAGATTTGAACCTAGGTCCTCCCAACTCCAGGCCTGACTCTCTGTCCATTGGACCATATAGCTGCCTCATCTATTGATTATTGATGTCACTTTTGAAGATACCTTCAGAACCATATTATTTTGAATATCCCCAATCTAACATCTTTATCCTTTGAGGATGGATTTTATTTTTACGAGCAACAAAAGTAAGTTAGAGTTAAGTACAATTTTAATAAGTTGATAATGATATTAAACTAATTAATATATTTTTGGGGAGAATTACAAAAGTAAGGTATTACTATCTAGCCATAGCCACATTTCTGTCTTAGAAATGATACTAAGATAGAAGGGTAAGGATTTAAAAAATAATAATTAATAGAAAGTATTGAGGTTAACTTCCCCGTATGACTGCATTGAAGAAGATAACACTCATGTGGATATTTATATTGGGCTATTTGCTTTTTTATAATAGTATAAAATTATAGGCAGCTAAGTGGGGAGAGAGCACTAAATGTGAAGTCAGGAAAATCTGAGTTAAAATCTGGCCTCAAATATTTATTTCCTGTTTCACTTAATCTTACTTAGTTTCCTCATCCATAAAATGGGAGTAATAATATCACCAAATATTATCCTTGAAATGTCGGGATATTTGTAAAGCACATTGAGTGCTTTAAAATATCATATAAATGTTACCAATAAAGATAATGATGATGATTCATAGATCAATAAATTAAGAAGGGAAGAGCCTTAAATGTTAACTAGTCAAGTTTCCCACCAATTGTAGGCAGTACAAGTACCCCTGACATATAATTATGCTGTTTCTACTCTGTTTCTTGGAATAAGAAAGTTACTCATTACTGCAACAAGGCAATCAGTTCCATGTTCAAATGTCTCTATTGTCTATTTAATAAGTTCTTCCTTAGATTGATACAAAAGATATCTTATAGTGATTGGTTCTGCTTCTTTCTATGAAGCTGAGCAATAACATTACTACTTCTTCCAGATGACAACATTTGACTTAATTTTAAATAGCTATTGTTGGAGGGCTGCCAAGTCACATGAGCAATAAGATGGCAAACTAGATATTTTCTCCTATCCCCATGGCCTCTCAAACCCCTCAAAGACAGAAATTATATACGGAAGACAAAGCAACTTGAGTTATTTTCATGGTCTGGGATACCTAGAATCCAAAGAAGGGTAAAAATCCACCCCAAAAACCTAGGAACTGATTCCCATTGACCTTGAGCTCACTGGACATTCCTCCCATAATTCCCACTCTACCAGTAGGTAGTGGTAAACACTAGCAGACTCAAGGACACAATATAGGCTTACATTAAAACTCAGCCATGCATCCCATCCCCACCTCCCTCTTTCCATTGCCATAGAGACCCCAGCTCCAAGCTGTAGAAGTTTGCTTGGGCATTGACAGCTAGCTTGGCCCTGGTCCTTCAGAAGTTAAAGCATACCAGGGTCTGCAACCTAGAAGCACTGGTGCCAGGGAAAACAGGCTTTACCAGTGCTGAGAAAAGCAGGCTCTCAACTACCAGTGCCAGAGCAGAGAATTGATAAACAGAGGAGTAGAAGAGGTCACCAGAATACTGTGCATACCAGGGCTATGTAGCACTCCACCAAGCCTGAGGGAAGATCATAACATCTAGCTTAAGACCAGTTCTGACCACCCAAAAGCCCCATGGGGCAAAGAAATAGGTTAATGAACCAGGAAGTACTCATTATGGGAGGAGACTGAGATACTTTGAGATCCCAGAGGAAACTACAGTTAGAGGGGAGTTTGTCAAAAAGTGTGTGATAAAGAAAATAATAGGAAAAAAGACTAAAAGTACCAAAAATTTCAGGAAGAAAACTCAAAGCCCTTGAACATAAATAGATGAATCAACAGGAAAAACAGTGACAACAGAAACAAATATGGGCTCCATATCTAGTAAATGAGATTAGGCATCTATAAGCAAATAATATAAAATAAAGAAAAATGACCCAACACTTGATGAGGCAGAGGGCCCTGTGGAATTTGAAGAGAACATGGAATTATAACATGCTGTTCCTGAGTGGTTTAAAAGAGATGAGAATACTGAAAGCAGCATTTATGTCTTACTCAACACATATAATGAGCAAAAAAGGACAACTTGAATCTGAAATGGCAAGTCTCACCAAAGAATAAAAAAAAACAAGAGACTGAGAATTTAAATACACAGAACCAAAAGATAACCTAGAAGAAGGGACTCAAAAAACCAATAATGTTGAAAGAAAAATATGCTCACTATTCCAGCAAAATATACTGAACGTAAAGACAGGATATACAGACACAACCCAAAGCTCCCAGAAGAACACAACGGGACAAAACTCCATAATGAAGCAAATAATAGGACTGGTCAGAACTTCTAAACATAGAAAATGAAATTCCAATTGAAAGAATTCACAGATTGTCTCCTGGAAAAAAAAAGGCAAAAAACTAAACCCTAGGCTGTAAACTCCAAGATACATAATGGTCAAATTTAACAAATCACCATAGTTCTGCAAGCCATCATGAGAAAGACTTTCAAATACAAAAGAAAGGACATTTGAGTTATTCAAGGCTATTCTTGAGCAAAAGGAGAGAATGGGATAACATATTACAAAGAGCAATGGAGTTTAGGATACTATCTAGAATGACTTTAATAATAAATAAGAGTCTGAAATTTTTTTAGAAAGATCAGTAGCCTATGATTGTCATGGAATATAACTGTACCATAAGAAATAATGAGCAGGTTAATGAAAAATAAAACCTGAAAAGACCTACATGAAATTTAAAAGAATAATTCATTAATTAAACATTTGAAAATATGCCCACCTTCAGAGAAAGCACTGATAAATAGACACAAACAAGACATAGTTTAAATATATTTGTATATATAATGTTAAATAATGCCTTCTCTAGTGCAGAGATGGAAAGGAGGGAGGGAGATCCCTAAGAATTTTACTGTAAAAAACAAATTATCTAATTAAAATAACAATAATAAATACTTGAAGAAAGAAAGAAGAAAACCAGAACTGAAGAGACTATTTACCTTTAGAACAAACACCTCAAACATAATAAATGAAAGTAGAAAGAAAAAAATGAAGCTGACAGAGGCAGTAAAAGCAAAAAACTGAGAACAGAAAGGTGGGTTAAGAATTTTTTCTTGAGGGCAGCTAGATGGCCCATTGGATTGAGAACCAGATCTAGAGTTGTGAAGTTCTGGGTTCAAATTTGACCTAAGACACTTCCTAGCTGTATGACCCAGAGCAAATTTCTTGACCCCCATTGCTTAGCCCTTAATGCTCTCATGCCTAAGAATCAATACAAAGTATTGAATCCAAAGCAGAAAATGAGGGTTTAATTTTTTTTCCAATTTATATACAAGGAAATAGGTTTGAAGATGGAAATCTTGTCGAGCTAACAGTGAAGCAGTAGAGGGGTAGGGTATTGTGGACAGAAAATGGCAACATTGCCTACAGATGAATGCTTCTTTTGTGGAACTACATTACACAGCTTGGTTGGAGACAGAGGAGAAGGATAGAAAGAAGTGAGTAATGCACCAGTGTCAAATCAAGGGCTAGCAATGAGAAGAAAACAACCACTGTGGTTTCATGAAGGGAAAAGCCTACTGAGGAATAAGTGAGGGCCAGTGAGAAAGACTGAAAAAGTGGGATGCAGCCTTATTTTAGAGCCATGGGGGGTGGGGTTCTAATAATGAATGCTCCCCTGGGTAAAGGGAGATGGGACCCTCAGGTTAAATGAAGTCTAGAGAATCTGATGCCTGAAAAGTCTACTTATGCTGGGACAAGAAGAATTGGAACCCCTGGGAGCAAATGACACCTGTGAGAAAGCAATAGACATGGTGAGATTTCCAGGCAAATGTAGTCAAATAAAGTCAGTAAGAGTAGGGATAATCTGTAACATGGCGGGATAGAGACCCTACTCTCTCTCTCTCTCTCTCTCTCTCTATATATATATATATATATATA
>NC_058132.1:154395701-154454709 GCF_016433145.1 Gracilinanus agilis | reverse complement strand
ATACATATATATATATATATAGAGAGAGAGAGAGATAGATAGATAGATAGATAGATAGATAGATAGATAGATATAGATTAGATATAGATATAGATATAGATATAGATATAGATATAGATATAGATATAGAGTTAGCACATTTGACCGAATATCAGGTTTTAAGTCAGAAAGATGATTTGGGTTCAAATTTGATCTTAAGCATTTTGTAACTATGTAGTCCTTGGCAAGTTACTTGACCTCTGTTTGCCTCAGTTTCCTTAACTGTTAAATTAGGATAAGGATACTTTCTATGTCCCAGAGTATTCTTGAGAACTAAATGAGATAATAATTAGAAAATTTTTAGCATATTGCCTGGCATATTCAGTACTATATAAATGTTAGGTGCTATTTATCATCATCACCATTATTATTATCATGACTACTATTAATAACAATAATTGACAATGTTTTAGAAATGTGTCATAATAGAAAAGTAGAATACATGAGTCAAGGCCTCCAAGGAAGTAGCAGAAAGTCCCTAGAGGAGAGACTAGAATGGGTACCTTGGTAGCTTTGATTACATGAAGAATATAGAAAAAATAGAAAAAAATCAGATGATTATGAGTCATAAATCAAATAATAAGGGCTTAAAGTAAACAGAAAGAGAAGATGGATAATGAAGAGAATTAGATAAATCTTTTTTGGACATAGATACAGAAAAAGAAAATTTAAAACTAGGGAATAATATCATTTGAAAGGGAAATTTCAGACAAGAAGAGGAGGTCAGGATTGAGGTAAAGAGTAAGAACAGGGCCACTTTAAAAAATAAAGGAACTGAAGGAACATTATGCTGTGTTTACAGAAGAGAGAATATGAAACTGAAAAGCTTCCTCCAGACATCATAAAGGCATCTAGAATAAGAAAGGAGGTAATTAAATTGGAAAAAAATCTTTGTATCAAATTTCTCTGATGATATCTTGGCATCCAAGATTTCTCTCTCCCCTACCCCTTTTCTTTCCCCATACATCATACACACACACACACACACACACACACACACACACACACACACACACACACGATTATTGAATGGTCAAAGGCTATGAACAATTTCTCGAAGTGCAAAGTATTCATGACCATAAGAAAAAGTGCTCGAAATCATTAATAATAAAGAGATGCAAATCAAACCAATCTAGAGACTTTAGTTCATACCTTATAATTTCGCAAAGGTAAAAAAAAACAGCAATATAGTATCAAAGAAATTGTTGAATGAGAGGCACACAAATATATGGTTAGTGGAGTTGTGAAATGACACAACCATTTTTGAAATGAATTTGGAATTATGTAAATAAAATGGCCAAAATGTTCTTGCTTTTTAAATAAGAAGCTCCATTACTGAGGTTATACCCCAAGAAGCCGTTGATGAGAATAAAGTCTCCATTCACTCCAAAAAAAATTATTGTAGCACTTTTGTGATACCTAAAAGTTAGAAATAAAATACATACCCATCAATTGGGAAATAGTAAACAAATTGTGATCCATGACTGTACTAAAGGATATTACTCTGCTATTCAAAATGATGTTTGTGTTTGTGTGTGTGTATATAAAAGCTTTTTCTGGGAAACAGCTTAAGTCAGTACACATCCTTAAATCCATTATTTTCTGTCCTAAATAAAAGTAAATATTGTTTCCAAATTAAGTAGAGAATGGAACCAAAATACCTTATTACTCATGATATATACAGATGATGAAAGGTTATCCATTTGTGTTTAAAAGGCCCACACACAATAAAGAGCTCCTTCACCTCATTGAATATTTTTCCAATAATATCAAAATGTCATCTAGACTTAATAATTGCAAAGTTCTTAATATACATGAAGGCCCAACAATGGACAATAATCATATAACCTCGACTAACAGTATCAGCAAAAAAAAAAGTGAAACAAGTAGCTTAATCATGAAGATTTGTTTATAAAAAAAACAGTTGGTTTTATGATGGCAATTCAGGACCAATTCATCACCGATAGAAAATTTTAAATGGTTATTTCTAAGGATATATGAACTTACTGATAACCTACGTTATGATTCTGCAGCCTACAAATATTTAGCACCTGCCAAATAAGCAAGTCATGACCTCGTGTATAGAAGTATATATATCAGATGCTCAATACCTTTCTAAACTAAAAGACAAATTCTATTTTAGGTATGTACAAAAGGAGAGCTCACAATATGTTTGAGAATTCAACAAATAAATTTTACTGGAATGGAACATTATCAGAGTCAGAGTTAGAGCCCAAAATTTTCCAAACATAATATGGAGTTTCATAAAAATTTGACAACAATGCTTTTCGTAATTGTTACAATATATACCAAACATTTGTAATCTCTAATCTGCAATGTTGTTCAGTCATTTTAGTCATGTCCAACTCTTTGTGACCTCATTTGGAGTTTTCTTGGTAAAGATACTGGGATAGTTTGTAATTTCCTTTTCTAGCTCTCATTACAAATGAAGTAACTGAGACAAATAGGGTTGGGTGACTTGCCCAGGTTCACACAGTAAGTGTCTGAGGCCAAATTTTAACTTAGGAAGATGAGTCTTCCTGACTCCAGGACTGGCATTCTATCCACTTTACTACAGCTGCCTATGTGAAAAGTAGGAAATGTTTTCAAAAATAGAGATCTGGCTGAAGAAATCATGTGGGAATAACATGAGATATTGGTAAACCTCATTGTCCTGTATGCTGTTGGATTCACTCCAAAGAAGTTTTCAGTGAGCCTACAGAATGTGAGCCTATATCCCAATTGTATTATTCAGTTAACTGAAAAAAGTTATTTGTCCACAAATGTAGTCATTTAGAGAAAATTAAATACAAACGAATAATAGCAGGATCATTATTTATCAACCTGAATATTTCTATCAGATCTCCTTTGGGGAACAATATGAAAACTAATTTAATGAGTAAATTTATTTAATTTTTTAAAAGTTATTTACCTATTCAACAATCCAGAAAACATTACATATATTTAAAAATAGATAAAAAATAGGGAAGTGGCTTCTCCCAGGCCCATTTCTATTTGATTTCAATCAACCAAGATGAAAGTGATTTTATATAATAATTATAACAATAAAGAGCATTTATAAAATGCTTTAAAGTTTGAAAAATCCTTTCTGTATTCTCTCATACAGGTTTTATTCTTCCCATTTTTTGGATTAGTGAACTGAGACTTAGAGAAATTTAATGACTTATCTATGGTCTTACAACCAGGAAGTGTCAGAGGAAAGAGTTGAACTCATATCTCCAAATCTAGCAGTCTCCCCCCAGTATAAAAGAAAATTCTCCGTGAAGAATGAGTTGGGAATTGTATTAGTAACAATAGGCTATCAGGGAAAGTTTCCTAGAGAAAGTAGAATTCCTTTAGGATCTGTCCATCAATAAACATTTATTAAACCCCAAGACATTATGCCTAATGGTTAGGAATACAAAAAAAGGGCAAAGGAAATCCTATCTTCAAGGAGCTCAAAATCAAGTAGGGGAGACAACAATAAAACAAATGTGTACAAACTAACTATATATAGGACAAATAGGAAAAAAAGAAGGCACTAGAATTGAGAAGGATTGGGAAAAGCTTCTTGTAGAAAAGGAGATTTTAGTTGGGATTTATTAGTCGGGGAAACTAGTAGGCAAAGATGAGTAAGGAAAGACATTTAGGATACCCAAAGAAAATGCCTGGATCCAAGAATTAAAGTCAAAATATAAACTTTGACAGTTTATAATAGGTAGAAATTCAATGAGTCAAGAATGATAGGTAGAAATGATATATTTAGAAATTCAACAAGAGAGGAAGGGCCAACTTGAGCAGATACCAAAGCATTTTGAATGAATTGTCTACAGACTATTGAAATGTTTTGGTATCTTAAAGCTGACATGTAGTTAGATGAATTATACTGAACCAATCACAGTCACCACTCCACCCCACAAAAGTTTCATTTGATTTATATTTTTAATGGGCCTTCAAAGGTAAGAATATTGACCTGGGAGAAAGAAGGTTGAAGTTCTGATTTCAGATTTATCCCTTATTTCCTGTGTGGCCTTGGTCAAACTGTCCCCCATGCCTACTATGTCCTCTTTCTTCCCCTCCTGTCTTAGAATGTCTTATTTCTAACAAAATTAAATTCAAGTGACCCCTTCTATACAAAGCCTTTCTTGGCTTTCCACCAACTGCCATTAATGTAGAGTACCAAGTATATATTATTTATTTTGCATTTGATACATGCACAAATATAAATTTTATTTTATTTATATTACTTAATTACATTTAAATTTCATTTTTATATTATTTGCATATTGTATAACATTTTATATATGTACAAATTCCTTTCACCAATATAGTTCTAGATTTTTGAGGGCAGGGATTATATTATGTTTGTCTTTTTATCCTCTAAACCCAGGAAAAATAGCTGACATACGTAGATATTTAATAAAAATATTTGTTGATTGATTGCTTTGGACTGCATCTTCTTCAGCTGTGAGATGAGAGGCTTAAACTCAGATAGCTCTGAGGTCTTCCAAGTCTGATTTTAAACTTAATTGTCCCATTCACTTTCTTGACTGCTAGTGCAAATAAATTTCAGGCAAAGGTTTTCTAGTATCTTCTTGGATCCTTGCAGGGTTTGAAGGGACTCTAGCTTTGTTTTCTTGCAAATCTGAGCTTTGAACAGTAGTTTTATGAAACTAATCTTTGTAGGGAGATGTCTCAGGATTCCTCTGTTCTGTTCATAATGAGAAACGTTAGATACAGAAAGCTTGGTGACCTAATAAGGTGGGACCTGTTAGGACACTACATACCACCTGATTCCTCATTATTGTCTCCTCATCAAGAAAAGTAGCTGTTTTCTCACATGGTAAGAAATGTAGTCTAGCCAGGGTCCCATATTTCTCTCCCTGAAGAAGCAGTTCACAGAATCATAGGTCTCGATTTAGAAGGGACCTCAGAGGCCATCTAGTCCTACCACCTTATTTTATAGATTAGCAATCTGAAACAAATCTGGGGCCACAGAAATTAAATAGGTAAAAATCAAACCCAGACCCTTGTAGACAAGGACTAGTATTCTTTCTGCCATATCATGCTTCTCCATGAGTTAAGTCCTGAATAGTTCTGACAGGGAAAGTCCACACCTTTCTCTCATTTCCAAACTTCATGAACACAGAAGTATTTTAGACAGCTCTCATTTTCCCTAGTTTTTGCTAAATAAATGGGTTTTTCTTAGGAGAATTACATAAAAAGATGATGGGGAAGGCAGGAGAGATGAATTAGATTAAAGATAGGCAGAGTGATAAAGAGGATTTGGTATTAAAAAATGGGTAACAGAAATAGCATGAGCCTGAAATGAGAAAAAGAACAAACAGAACTAGGTTAGTAGGTACCTTATGATTAAAATGAAATCATAGAATAGCCCACTTAAGAAAGCTTAGCTAGAAATCACATTGTCTGAAATGTGCTCCTCATTCCCATCACCTTCCTGGGCATCCTCCTTTCTCAATGACCAGAAAGAATAGGCACTTAATGGCTCATGGCAGTGGTAATGGTTCAGGTCAATACAAGGCTTTCTTGTGACCTCAGATCATTGCCAGCTGATGGCTGCTCAATGACCTATATAAACAGAGCTACATGTTTTCAGTTCAAGTCTTGGTGGATAAATATTGAGGCCAGGGTTCCAATGAGTAGATCAGGAACCAATTAGCTTTAGAAATTCATAGCATTTGCAAACTAAGAGAGATAATCTTGAGGTCATTTTGTCTGTACTCTCTCCCCCTCTAGAAATTATAACACTTAAATTCTAGGAAGTCTGTATTACTAGAATTACTAGGTTAGCCCCACGAATCAGCCAGACTGTACTCAGAAATATTTTGTTTAAATCTCATCTAAGTTTCATCCTATTTTCCTCAGCTTGATTGGAAGTGTTGTTCAACAAAAAAAGTCAAGTTTTCTTAACTCAATCTTTCTTGCTATAAGCCTTCTCTGCCTTATAACTATTTGCTTTTCTTATTTAATGCATTCACTCTTATTTTCCAGAATGCCACATACCTAGAACTTCCCTGCTAGAAACTAATGCCCCATGCCATCTTGCTAATTGGCACCTCCCTGCTTGTACATTAGAAGCCAGAAACCAGGAAGACACGACTTTTAGATATTCCATCCTTCAGTGTAAAACACTTGGCCCTCTTTTGCACCCCCTTAATGTTGTTATTTTGTGAAACAGTCCAAGTGTGCCTTCATTGAACTAGAAGGAATAACAAAGGGTGTTAGGACCTGGTGCCAAGATTATTCTAGGGCTTCTGTTGGTGGATCAGTGGATAATGGAAGTTTCCTTCTCTAAATATGGCCTGAGGAGTTTCTCATATAAAAATCGAATGCCATTCCCTCATCCCATTCCTCTCCATTGGAGGATGTGTCATATCCTCTGCAAATCTGGCTACACATTTTTGTCTTTCTGGTAATTTTGATCTAAATATATCTTTATCACTGTCCCCCTTTCCATTACTCCCATAGTCATACCTCCAGGTGCATCAAGTTGAGCCCTTCCTTGTTAAAATGAACCAAATAAAGGTTTTTTGCTTTTAGTATCATTTGACAGTTTGTACTTCTGGGGAAACCTTAAGCCTCAACATAGCAATTACATTGACAATGGAGATGGAGAAAGACTGACCACTGTACTAATTATAACAACCTTTCCTATTGTTGACAAGATCTTAGTTGAACATCTTAGCATGGGAGCAAACTAAAGGCAGGGCAGGTTGGAGAAGAGAGAGAAAGAACTATAAATGGTCTTCTGCTGATGAAAAGTAATGATGATTAGTTTTCTGTATACTTCCTGTGAGGGATCTGGGACCACCCAACTCTGACCAATCTACATTAATTCCCCTTCTTTACATATTCGGAACAGGACCTATATGAAAGGGGAAGCAATGCCTCTCCCAGCCATCACAGGAAAAGCAGAGAGCAAAGGGAGACCCAGCACACTTGGGTTCAGATAAGAACTTCATCTCAAGCTCTCCACCAGTCCCAGACCTCAACTCCAAGTAAATTAACTGAACCATTTCAACAGGCTTGAATTCTGTCGGCAGCTCAACCATCCCCTTGTTTACTGTTGAAATAATTACTACTTTGCCATAATATTAGCTCTGAGCCGTGACTCCATTACCATTATCACCGGAATATTACCCATTTATTATCTCCCAGCAACCCTGGAAGATGAATACTGGGCTTCAGAGACCAATTGTTTTACAGCAGACAGGATCTTGGTGTGCATTGTTTAATGAGGTAAACTACATTATAGCTGGCATTAATTTGGCTGCAGTGCTCTCCACTAAATCACTCTTAACCTGTAAATCTGCCACTGTTTGTGATGTGCACTTAATCAGTGAGGATGGGACACATCATTTTAAAATATGGGGGAGGGGACAGAAATGATGAGAAAAGGGCATAAGACCATGTGTTTTGTGGATGAAAGGGGAAAAGAAGATGGATTGAAGTGAAGAAAAGAGAAATCAAGGAAATGAAGAAAAATGCCATCTGACCTCCTTGAACAAGGTCTCCCAAGTACAAGTAGAATGATTTGGATATAGCATGTAGTTGAGTCATGTCTGACTGTACATGACCCCATGGACAGAGTTCAAGGGATTTTCTTTGGCAAAGATACAGTAGTGGTTTGCCATTTCCTTCTCCATTGTGTCCCCATTTTGCAGATGAGGAACTAAGGCAGATAGGGGTTAAATGACTTGCCAGGGTCACACAGCTAATCCAGTCTGAGGCTGGATTTGAACTCAGGTCTTCCAGGACTAGCACTCTATCCCCTGTATCACCTATCTACCCCCAACACACTTGTCCAGGTGAGAATAGAACTAATGTCTTTAGCATTACTTTCCGTTGTTGTTGGTGGTGGTGGTGGTAGTCCTTTACTCTCAAAGAAGACCAATTACATCATGGTGTGATATCTTGACTTGGATTTGAGTGAGGAAGAGTTGCCCAAAGTTAGCCTCACTCTCTTTCCTTCTAATTCATTAAAGTGGCAAGACAAAAGCCAGGATGCCTGGGGATATCCTTGGATACAAAGGATGGCCCTGGTTTCTTCTAATTCAAACCATGATATAAACTCTCCACAGCACTTGCTTCCATTACCTTCTTGGCTGTTGGAACAAATTTTTCTCATCCACACCTTTCACCAAGGGAAGTCTTTACATGCCTGGGGTAGACACTCCCCTAACTCACCAACAGGTTTGGGACCTGCTGGATTATCCTCAACTGAGTTTATCTTGTTGGCTCAGATGGGATGGTTTATCGGAGTGTGGCTGCTGCACATGCTACAACTTTTTGAAGCCACTGATGAAAGCTGGGTGGCAGGTAGATGAGCAGCCTTGAAAAGGACTTGGCAAAGCCTTACACCAGAGCTCCTAGTCTTTTCTGAGCACTCTGTATACCCCTTTGTACCGTCTTATAGGTACCACCAAGCTATTTGTGCCACTGGAGCTTCTAAGCAGATAAAACCTATAAGTAAATTCTAATTTGCTTTTGCAGGCTTAGATCCAAGCTGTGCCTCCCATGGAAATTCCTAGTTCTATGCCAATTTTGTTGACTCTGTGGGCAGCTAGCACCATCCAGGGAAACTGAAATGAAAGAACCAGGTGAAGAGGTAAAGAATATAAGTTGTGGAACGAGCTGTAGGAGATTCTTGGAAGAGAACAGATATCTTGAATTTGTCATTACCACTTTATAAAAAAGAAAAAAGAATCACTGTGGGTATGCACATCATGGTCAGATGCAGCACAGTTGGAAAGATACCTAGGAGATGAGAGGATGAGCAAACCAGAAAATGACGAGATCTGTCTCCTTCCCTGCCTCCTCTCAAAAATATTATTCTTGGGGGCAATTGGGTAGCTCAGTGGATTGAGAGCCAGGCCTAGAGATGGAAGGTCCTAGGTTCAAATCTGACCTCAGACACTTCCCAGCTCTGTGACCCTGGGCAAGTGACTTGATCCCCATTGCCTACCCTTACCACTCTTCTGCCTTGGAGCTAATACACAGTATTGACTCCAAGATGGGAGGTAAGGGTTTTAAAAAAAATATATTCTTCTTTATGAGATAGTTCTCAACCTTTTAGTGGCATAGGATCCTTTGCATTTTGGTGTGTACTATGGACTCCACAGAACAATTTTTTAAATGCATAAAATACATAGATTTATAAAGGAAACCAACTATATTGAAATAAATATGCATTTGTCCCAATCCAAGTTCACATTCCCCCTGAAAACTGGATTATTGCAATATCCTACTGGCAGGACTGCCTGCTTTGATCCTCTCCCCATTCCAATCCATCTTTATTTCAGTCATTAAAGAGATTTTCCTAAATCATAGGTCAGATCATGACACACCCATCCACTCAAGAAACTCCAATGGTTTTCTACTATCTCTAGGAACAAATATAAAATGTTCTTTTAGATATTCAAAATCCCTCATAACCTAGACCCTTCCTACTTTCCCAGTTTTCAGTAGTCCCTATCACATACTCCTAACATAATATATATTTAATCCAGTACCACTGGCCTCCTTACTCTTCTAAAAACAAGACATTCTATCTTGGATCTGGGTACTTTCTCTGGCCATTTCCTATGGCTGAAAAGCTTCCTTTCCTCGGCTCCATCTATTGACCTCCCTGGCTTCAAGTCCCAAATAAAATCCCATCTTTTATTGGAAGTTTTATTATTTTTTATAAAATTATATATTATTTATAAAATTATAATTTTAATGCCTTCCCTCTGTTCCTCCATTAATTATTCCATGTTTTGTTTTATATACATATATATGTATATATATATACATATATTTGTTTGCATGTTATCTTCCCCAATAGATTTTAAACTCCTTGAGGGCAGGGATTGTCTTTTACCTCTTTTTGTAATCCCAGCAAAGGTGTATACTAAATAAATGCTTATTGATTGATAAAGTCTTACATCTTAGAGGAAGCAAGGTCTATGGCAGAGGTCATCAACCTTTTTGGCCATGAGAGCCATAAACGCCACATTTTTTAAAATGTAATTTTGTGAGAGCCGTACAGTGCTCACAGTGTGTGCTCCTGTAACAGTGCCTGAAAAAAAATTGACTTTATGGCTCCTGCAGAAAGAGCCATATCTGGCCCTCAAAAGAGCCAGATATGGCTCAAGAGCCATACATTGGCGACCCCTGATCTATGGGAATGAACATTCTAATTGGAACTAAAAGATCTGGTTTCAAATATTGGCTCTGCTGCTTACTAACTTTAACACTGAGGGAAAGTCAATCATTCTCTTTGGACCTCACTTTCCTCTTCAATAAAACAAAACAGACCAAGTGACTTCTAGGTCCCTTTCAGACCAACAGATCTAGATCTTCATTTGCATCAACTTCATGAAACAACTGAAAAAGCCCCTTTTCAAGAATGGAGAAATTTAATCATTGAGTTTATTCAACTTTAAATGCAAATTATTTATACATTGGCAAAAATTTCAAAGGCTATTTTGTACACTGGAAAAATTGCACAGAAAGCTTTTCTCCTGGAACAGTAGAAAATATACTAGCAATGTTCATTTATGCAAATATTTACTAGATATCTCCTTTGCACAGAATGCCTACTAGTTGTTTGAGGAAGTACAAAGATTTGAAAATACCCTCACAATCTGTTACTTGGGTTACACAAACAAACAAAGCTAAAGAATGCAACACTATATCACTATTATGTGATATAATTAAATAACAATGATAGACTTATGGTTATATCACCAAATGATAATTATATTTAATGTTGTTAAAAATTGTAATTAATCTATTTAGTCTCCTAGGTCAGAAAGCAGTATATTCTTAAATTTTTCTAAAATAATTACAGAGAGCAGTGGAATGGCATATGTGAACTGGCTGCAATATATAACCGATGAGAAACTTTGAAGAAGAATAACAATAAAAATATGTAATCAAGGAAATATATGATAAGCAGAGAAGATAAGCTATGAAGAAAGCAAGGAGTAACAAGCAGCTAGCTAATGTATTAAACTAATATCTTCAAAATGTTAGAAGAAGGTGAGAAAATCCTTTAGCGTTTTTGGTGCTTTACCCAGGAATATGTCTCCTTAAGGTCTATTTCATCCCTCTCTCCCATTTGTGAGTTCCTTCTGAAACCTCCTTTTGTAAAGGTGTCTAGGTCAATCTGTCTTCATTCCATTCCCTGCCCTCTTCCCGATTTTCTAGGCTTTTAAAATCATGTCTCTAGCCTAGTTTACCTTAATTCTCCCTTCTCTGCCAATCACCTTGCTTCTCAACTCTCTTTTGCGACATCCTTCATAACAATGTAAACTCCTTGAGCAAGGACCCATTATTACTTTTTTGTTTATATTTTCATCCCCATCACTTAGAGCTGTGCCTGTCATTAGAATGTAAAGTCCTTGAGAGCAAAACTATCTTTTTGGTTTGTTTTGTTTAGATTTTTATCCACATCACTTAGAATAATATCTATCATATGTTATTGCTCAGTCATATCTAACTTTTCATTACCCAATTTGGGGTTTTCTTAGCAAAGATACTTGAATAATTTGCCACTGTTCCAGCTCATTTTATAGATGAGAAAACTGAGGCAAATAGTTAGATGGCTTCCCCAAAGTAATACAATTAGTAAAGGTCTGAAGCCAGATTTCAATTCAGGAAGATGAATCTCCCTGATTCCAGGCTGGTCACTCTATCCACCATGTCACCTAGCTGCCCCACCTGGCACATAGTAAGTACACAGTAAATGCTTATTTCCTTCCTTCTTCCTTCCTTCTTCCTTCCTTCCTTCTTTCTTCCCTCCTTCCATCCTTCCTTCCATCCTTCCTTCCTTCTTCCTTCCCTCTTTCTTTCCTTTCTTCTTCCTTCCTTTCTTCCTTCTATCCTTCCTTCCTTCTTCCTTCCTTTATTATTCCTTCCTTCCATCCTTCCTTCCTTCTTCCTTCCTTTATTATTCCTTCCTTCCATCCTTTCTTCCTTCTTCATTCCTTCTTTCCTTCTTTCTTTCCTCCTTCCTTCCTTCCTTCCTTCCTTCCTTTCTTCCTTTCCTTCTATCCTTCCTTCCCTCTCTTCCTCCCTCCTTTCCTTCCTCCCTCCTACTCTCATTTCCTCTTTTCTTCTTTCTTTCCTTCCTTCCTTCCTTCCTTCCTGTATAAGAGTCACGCAGAATGGACTATGAACTCTGTCTTTGAAGAAAATGTCTAGATGGGTGAGACCACGCAAGAATATTTCAAATTAGCAACCGAATCAGAATACAAATGTAAGACTCTTGAAGCCAAGTCCAAATACTTAATTTGTTCTATATATGGATCTATAATGAGATTACTGATAGGTTCCCAAAGGCACTGAACTCTGTTATTAAGGTCAGCCTAGACTAAACTTCAAGTTCCTATGGGTCTCCAAAGGATGATTAAATTGGATATATGTTATTATTATTCAAATTTCCATCTGAATAATGAGTTTTGAAATTAGTACAGTTTGGTGTTGTTATTGTTTTGGGTCTGATTTAGAAATCTTTGCCATGGATGCAGATTAGCAACATTAAAATAAAGAGCTTCTTATCGCGAAGAATCCTGGAGGGGTAATTTGTTCATCCTTTCAAAGCTAGACTATCAAAGGCAGGCCTTGAACTCAGGTCTTCATGATTCCGAGGCCAGTCCCTTGTCCACTATGCCTTGTTGCTCCTTGAGTACAGTTACTCTGTTGTAAATTCTAGGCACCTCTCCTTCTGAACTGGGTTAGAGCTAAAATGCTTCAAAAAGACCTCCCTCCCCACCCTCCTCCTGTCTGTCTTCTCCTGCAGTGCTAAAATCCACTCATCTAGGGAGGCTGTGGGTCTTTCAATTTAATAGCTAATCTCTGAAGTATTAGAAACTTGCAGGCAGTGTAAATTGGGAATATCTCTAACTGTACATCCTCCTGACTAGAAGCTTTTTGTATCTTGAAAACCTACTTTTGATCTTAGGGCATGTATTTGAAACATAATTGCAGTCTCTGTGTGTGTGTGTGTGTGTGAATGTGTGTGTATGTGTGTTTTCCTTCTTAACAGCTACCAACACAATAATCGTAATTTTCCTGCTAAAATGCAAGTATAATTAAAGATAAAAGAGAATCTTCTAGGGAGACCAGTCACCAAATGAGGGAGTGTAGCCCCTGCCTTAATTTCCAAACATCCCTCATCTGCTTCCACTTATATTAGTCCAATTATAAGATTTCAGAAGTTTGATCTTTATTCCTCCCTCATTTTTCTTACTCTCACTGTCCTGCCCCACAACACACACACACAAAGAAGTGGAAGTAAGAGAGGAAATATCTTAAATTATCCAGTTATTTATTATATGTACTAAGAGGCATTTCAAGACTCCTCTGTTTTATACCAGAACTTTTCTCATTTATGTATGCTTCAAGACTCTTGTGAATTCAGAATCCTTCAATCTTGACATTAGAGGGTCTTCATCGATTATTGCCAATAACTATCTGTCACTGTCTATCTGTCTGTCTGTCTGTCTGTCTCTCTCTCTCTCTCTCACACACACACACACACACACACACACACACACACACACACACACACACACAAAGATTTCTCCTGGAAAACAGGATACATACTTACTGAACACTTGGCATTAAAATATATATAGGTTACTTTGGAAAAATTCTAGCTCAAAGACAAATAAGCCAATTTACTAGAGTATGCCTTACGTTGGACAACATTAATAAATCCCAACTCTTCACACAGAAAAAGCAGATACAAATATTATTATCATAACATCGTGAATCCAGAGCTGGAAGAGATTTTAAAAGATCATCTTAGTCAGTCTCCTCATGTTGGCAGAGGGGAGATTTTAACCTGGGGCTCTACCTTCAAATCCATTGCTCTTTATTTCTAGCTAATGCTTTCTGGAGTTTGGGGTATACCAGATTTTCTGGTATCTCAAGGAAGCCAAGATATTTAATTAATAACAATGACTGTTAATTATCATTGAATATATAATAAACATTATCAATTAATGATCATTGATAATAATGATAGTTCCCATTCAAATGGTACCTTTACACCTTCCCATTTATGGGTCTTCTCTGTGGTGAGTGCTATGTTCCATGTTCTGAGTGAATATGGAAGTTTAGAGACCTCCCAACCCCAAAGATCCCAGTTTCGAAGTTTCAGAAAAGACCTTTCAATTATCTAAAAGCCACTAGAGATGGAGGGGCCTCCAGCCCTCAGGTAATTTATTCCTTCATATGATGAGCATTTATTAAATATCTCCTACTTTATGTGCTCTGGGGATAAAAAGATAAAAGGGAATAATTGGTATCCAGTTTACTTTTTATGGTGGGGAGGAGCTTAGGGAGATGGGTAGGAGGGGATGCATTTCCAGAAAAATAAATACAAACTCTAACAAAAGAGTCTTACCTCTCTGCTTTCCAGGTTTTATATTCCCTCTCCTCCAACAAACATTTGGCCTGGGGCACTTCTAGCAATCCTTAGCTCTTAGGCCATTGATAGAGAAAGAATCACCTTAGGGCAGGAGAGTCTTTCAGTATTTCAGTGAATCTACACAGGGCAATTTATATCTGTCTTTTCATCCCTTGCAATTCTTGCCCTTGTCCTTCCATAAATCTTTCCTAGAAGATTTCCTCCAAGGGATGGAGAGCTTCCCCTAATCCTTTCAACTGTTCCGTGGGTATCTATATCACTTGGGTTCTCCCCGGACTGGTTAATTCCTTGCTCACCAATTTAGGTGCTTACCAATTATCCCCCCATCCATCTATGTCTGCTACCACTTCTTTTATCATGTCATTTCTGATTCACAAGTCGTTATTAGCTACATACTGCAGCCTATCTATGCCTTTGTCTTGCCTTTCAGGCCACTTGCAATTTCAGTTCAGGAAATTATGTTGTGATATACCATTTCATAGCATCACCAGAAAAATGCTGGTAGTAAAATAGAGGTTTGTGTGCTAGGCCTTAGTTACTTTATTCTTGAATATTTAATTCAGTTTAAATCATTAATTCAGCAAACATTTATTAAGCCCTACTATATTCAAGACACTCTGCTAGGGGGTAGAAAAAATTAATATTCATATAGCACATTGGGCTTCATTTTGGCCTTAACCTCTGCATCTTCTTCCCTATGACTGCCCTTCAAAAGCAGCTAGAATGCATAGGTAGCATAGTTCGGTGGATAGAGTCAGAAAGATGTCAATTAAAATCCTGCTTCAGATAATTACTAGTTGTATGACCCTGTGCAAGTCATTTCATGTCTTTGGGCCTTGGTTGCTTCATCTGTACAATAAGAGAGTTAGACTCAATGACCTCTAAAATCTCTTTTGATCTAACTATATGATTCTCCAATCCTCTGAAATCCTCCACTTGTCCACACTAAATATTTGAAAGCAGTTTGACAACAAGATCTTATAGCTGAGGATTAAGAGGATTTTCTCCTGGGGTTATCCCAAACCCAATTTCAGACTCAAACTTTATGCAAGTAACTTATCTCTGTTTGCCCAACCATATAAAGTGAGAGTTTTGGTAAAATGAAAAGAATATTGATTTTGAAGTGAAAGGACTTGAATTCAAATCTCTCCTCTGTTGCTTGCTACTTGTGTGACTTGGGGCAAATCTTCTAAACTCTCTGGGCCTCATTTTCTTCTCTGTAAAATGAGGAGGGTAGACTAGACATCCAAAGTACCTGTGAGCTCTCAATCTGTGATCCTATGCAGGTAAGCTTAGGATATTTTTGCATGTTGTCTAAAACCATTTGCAGAAAGAATCTGCATTTCTAATAGTATCCATTCCTCAAGCATAGACTGCAATTCAGGTCTAATCTTTTGGTGAAGTTTTGTTTATGGTCTCCCCAAATGGCTAGTATCATTCTCCAGGAAACACTGCTAATAAGAAGTTTGTGCTTTTCAGAGGCAGCGGTGGGGTGCAGGGAGGATTTGGGAAGGGAGCATTGTGCACATGGTGTAGTGGACATTCCATGCCTCACCTCTATAAGGACTGGTAGAAAGGCCAGGCAAAAGGAAGAGGAATGACTGTAACTGTGTTCACCTGAGTGCTAGATGGCCTGGGAGCAATTATATCACATTATACAAGTAACACAGGATTGCAGAAAAGCACCTGACTTTGATATAAGCAAAGTAGAGGCACATTGAAGAAATTACTTTTCCAATCTATAGCCAGGGGATAAATTTATGAACAAACAAGGGATGGGATGGATTGTAGGAGATAAAATGGACAATTTTGAATACATAAAATTTTTAAAGTTTTTATACAAATAAAGCAAATGAAGTTAATATTAAAAAAGAAACAATTAAATAAAGGGGAAAAAGGAAATCTTTGCAGTGATTTTCTGATAAAGTTCTCATTTCCAAGATATGGAGGGCATTCTAAAAGTTTGAGTGCCAGGTTCAGGCAATGCAGTATGTCCCAAAAACTTTTACTGACATTTTTCAGCTAAATTGCAGTAGGACTTTGGGGATACCCTACATTAAAAAAAAAAAAAGTTCAAGGTTTTAAGAATGAGACACTCTGCAGTTGATAAGCGATCAAAAGATATGACAAGCAGTCTAAGCTTCCGATGGCTGTATAAAAAAAAATGCTACAAAACACTAAATAATTAGAGAAATGAATATTAAAGTAACTCTCCAGTTCTACCTCATGAGCATCAGATTGGCAAAATTAACCCAAAAAAAAGAAGGCAAATTACACAATAAGGTTTGGAGAAAACACATATATACTATTGGTGGTGCTGTGAAATGCTCTAACTATTCTGGAAAGTAATTTGTAACAATTCCACCAAATGATATCCCTAGGAAATAAAAAAAATGATACCCCTAGGAAATCAAAGAAAGAGGAAAAAATTCCCCTTTACACAAATACTTATAGTTGTTCTGTTTCTAGTGTTAAAGTGTAAACCAAAGAAGGGGGCATCAGTTAAGGAATGACACAACAAATTGTGTAGATGAATATAATGGAATATGACTATTTCATTAAAAAAGACTAAAAAAGACACTGAGAGAAACCTGAGAAATTTGTAAGAACTGATGCAAAGTGGAATGAACAGAACCAGGAATGATTTGTGAGATACAAGATTTTAATAACAAACAACTTTGAAAATCTGAAGAACTCCAGTTAGTTCAATGACCAAGTAAGATTAAGACCAATTATGATAAATTTTACCAAACTTCTAACAAAGAGGTGATAGAATTAAAGGACAGAATACATAAACTATCATTTTTAATAATAATGAGTAATAATGAAATAAAATGTAAAATATTTTAATATGACTAATTTAAATTTATTTAATATGTGGGCACACTTGGTTTATGGTTTGGGGTGAGTTTGTTTATCTTTTTAATGGGGAAATGGAGTGACTGGGTGGGCAAGAAAAATAAATGCTGATTACTATGGGTATGAAGCAGGAAGAAACTTTTATTTCCCTCATGATGCTTATAAACTACAAAATAGCTGCAGGAGTACATGAACAAATACATTACCTTAAAGCTTGCAATAGCTTTTTAGACATATTTTGAAGGGCTGCTGAACAAACAATTCCCTTTCACAATGTACCTGCATAATCTGAACTACTAAAAATAATAGTTAGGTTGGCAAAGTTCTTGTCTTGGGCTCTTTCTGTTCTCCCATGGCATGACTGAATCCTTCAGCCACAGGATGATTCTGTTATCCATCATCTCTCTCCAAGGAACATCTTGTTGAAGAAGTTTTCACTCTCTAAAAGGCCAATACCCAAATGATTAAGCTTCGGAATTTTTGATGTCTTATAACTCTCAAACTCACAAGGGGTATCAGTGTGTTTTAGTTCAAAGCTGTCAAACATGAAGTCCACAGGCTACATGAAGCCCAGAACACCCCCTGAGTATAGCTGGGATCAGATTAAAATTTGTAATATAAAATGTAATTTGGAAATATTTATCAAAATAAAAATATGACGAAGCATAGATATTATTACAATTTAAAGCTGTCAATGTGTAGCCCACAGTTATCCATGGATACCCTTATGTATGGTTAGTGGACCCTGTTTCCCATTGAGTTTGATGCCCCTGGTCTAGTGTATAGAAAAGAGGTAGCCTTGGATCAAATCCACCCTCTAACATAAACTGTCCACTTGACCAACTCACCCAACCTCTCAATACCCCAGACAACTCTATGGGATTATAAATTAAAGAAGGTATAAATTCATATTGATGAAGCATGTTCTCTCAGCAGGAAGTTCGTTATACCTACAGTATAATTAGAAAAACTTTAACTCTTAGATTTCATCTCCCAGCATCCCTTTTCGCTTTTATCCTGTTATGGGGGGTGAAGAATCACTAGGGGCCTTGAGCCAGTAACAAGCCTAGCAGGAGGTTGGATTTGATTGTTATGAAGGTGAGCAAACTCAGTTGGGAATGAACTAGCTTTAAGTTCAAATCCAAACCCAGAAAGCTGAGTGCCCAGTGAACCTCTCTGCTAGGTGCGAGGCTCCTTTAAGAAGTGAGGCAGCCGGCCCCTCCCTGCTGAGGAATCTGCCTCCTATTGGATGATGGCAGACCAGCAGGAAGTGGATGTTTGTGCTTCCTGCCCTCAGTAAAGGAGTTTCCTTCAACCTTAACAGTTCAGAATTCCCTCCTTGTTGCCTGTCTTTCTTAGCCTTTCGTGGTAAAGAAATAACCTCAGGATTTTCTGTTTGAAGGCTAAGGGATTTATTGATAATTGGGGAAGGAATAAGACATAGGTAAGAGTGTTTGGTTTGCTAAACTATTTGGTATGGTTTGGTTGGCTGAAACTGGCAAAGGTCCTAAGAAGGTCTTGGCTGCCTGAGGGCTAACAACCCTCAGTCAGAGCTAAGCAGTCTCTGGTCAAGAAATTGATCAGATCTACTGGCTAATTTAGTTGATGTTGATAATAGATATTGTTAAGCTGGTGTGAAGATTGGTCCTAAAAACTAAGCTATCCTAATTTCCTACCCACGTTCTCCTCCCTCAACCTGGAGCCCTAGGGGGAGGTCAGGGGTAATATAGTGATCAGGGTGAAGTTAGGGGAAAACAGAATCCAGGCTTGGGTTTCCAGGACCTTTTATAGTCTCTGTTCAACTGCCAGTTGGCACCTGGCACATGACACATGCCACCATCAACATTCCATCCAGGGCAACTGACAGGATTGCCTAAGCCAAACATGGCAATGCTAAAACCTGCATTACAATCCCCAAGTTGTATGCTTATGTTGGTTATATATAATTGTGTGTAACCCTGCCCTCTCTCTCTCTCTGTGCGGTCAAGGAATTTTCTTTACTGAGGTTGCTAATTTTCCTTTTGCTTCAAGTTATTATAAATAAAACCTTATAAAATTATAATACTTGGAATATTTGGATATTAATTTTTATTCTTACAATTGACATCACAAATCTTTACAATGAAAACAAAAACTAAATAAAATAAACTTATAAAAAATAAAAAGATAGGACAATCTAATCTCAGGCACTCTCATGTCTGTCCTATATTCAGAAAAGGGAGTAGATAGATGCTAACTAGAAGCTAAGTTATAATAGCTCTTTTCTCTGGGCCTTCCATGTTGTTCTTCTTGTAGTCACCATTACTATTAGGGTGGGAAAGTAAAAAAATTTCCTCAGGGCATACTGTTGTGGAAAGAAAGCCACAGGAGAAAAAATACTTCAAAGGACTAAACTCCTTTCCAAGCTCACTATTATATTCACTGTGTTAGAAGGTCAGCCCCTCCGTGTCTTGTCATCTTAGAGACAACTCCAGGGACTAACTACTTATCAAAAAGGTTCCTTTTGTCTTCTCAGCTAAGTACCAGTAGGGTACACATGCATCTCAGTAAGACATGCCCTTAAAAACAAAAGAAAACAAAACTGTGCTCTTTGTTCTAATCAAATTGACGGGGAACTCACTTGATAATCCCCCCATATATCCCTTCCATTTATTTACCCAAATATTATCGCCGTGAGTGTACATTTCTGTACCCCTCTCCTTGTCCTCCCCTGTTGCCCTCACACATATCAAACTCAATTGCCCATACACAAGCTCAGAAATCCTCAGTTAAGAGACAGTGTTTGTGAGGGAAAAAAATGTAAACTCATCTTTGTCTTGATGGTCTCAGTATGTGTGATGTGTTGTCTCTCCCTCAGAGGCAAATTGTTGCCAGTAAAGCGTGTATTATGCTATCAGATGTGATTGTAGCCATTGTTCAAGTGCACTTTCCCGGGCACAATAGATTACAGTTGTTTGATACCATCTCCTTAGTTTTCTTTTATCGTGTTTGTTTGTCTCTTCAGCTAATCTGCAGAATTCAGAAGCTGTCACTAGGCCTCCTAGTCCTTAGGCCCAAATCAATAAAGTCAAAGCTTTACATGTCCTGGGGAACCCTCTGAAAGTCAAGTCCGATTTGTGGGTTTGTTTTCTTGGCTTTTCTTTTTCCCTTCTCCAGCAAAACACATTCTGAGCAACCCTTAATGTGCCAGGAATCAGTGGTTATTTCCATGTGGTTTCAACAGAGAAGGGACTTACTGACAACCTGGCTTAGTAGAAAGAATTCTGGATTTAAATCTGGACAAGCTGGGTTCAAATCCTAGCTCTTTACTTACTCCTCTTATGAGTCTAATTTCACCTCTCTGGATTTTGGTCTCTCATTTTGTAAATTGAGGAAGTTGGATTAGACGTTCTTAACCTGGAATCTATAAGCTTATAAGTGTGCCTTGGAGAAATTTCAGTCTTTGAACTTATATGAGGGAAAAAAAAGTATAAATCTTTATTTTTAATAACCTCTAACTGAAATTGAGCATTTCCTTCTATTTAATAAAATCATTATCTAGGGAAAGGGCCCATAGGTTTCACCAGTCTGCTGAATGAGTATGTGACACACTCAAAAGCGAAGAATCTCTGAATTAGAGGATCTCCCTTTATCTCATTCCTATGATCACATCTTCCTCAATTTCCCTCCATTGTAGATGGTGCCACAATCCCTGCCTACCCATAGGCAGAAATGTTAACCTGTGACAGAAGAGTTCCCTTTGGAAAAACCAAGTCATCTGGTTTTTTCTGTGTGTGTGTGTTTTTTTTTAACTTCTCTTCCTCTTTCCTCAGAAATTAAAACAGCAAAGAAATCATGACTCCCCTTTCCCAATTGGCAGGGTTGATTATTCCCTGTTCACTCACAGGTCCATGCTGTATTCATATGGCAAGAGTAGCCACCACATTGGAGGGTGAAGGGAGAGCTGCTAAGAAGTATCTGGATTTGAGAGATCGCTCTACAAATTAAAACCTTTTATCAGTCTCTAATAGCTGTGCAAACTAATTATATTTTGGCCAAACTTCGCCAATGACTCCCCCGAGGTATTATTATACAATTCTGAGCTGTGGAAATGCGTCCCCATTCTGTCAACATCAGAATATTTCAGCTACAGGAATTGAGCTCCAACTTGTTTTAGCTTCCATGATGTGCTTTGCATAAATGGTGGCATTTGTGCACTGGGTTTGGGAGATTGGGTTAGGGCCTTGGAGAGGTAGGAGAGGCAGATGGAGTAGGAAGCACCACTGCCTTTTGAAACACATTTTCTTAAATTTCTCCCATTGGTAGAACTGAGATGGAGGATGAGTTTCAAGGAATCCTTTTTTCAATGGACAAAGCATTTGGCCTGGTTTGGAGGGATAAGGATTTCTCCTTAGCATGAGGCAGTTTGGTTAAAATATATGGATAAGGGATTGTGGCTCAGAGGATTGAAAGCCAGGCCTAGAGATGGGATGTCTTGGGTTCAAATCTGGACTCAAACACCTCCTAGCTGTGTAACCCCCATTGCCTAAGCCTTCCTGCTTTTCTGCCTTGGAACCAATACACAATATTGATTCAAGAACAGAAGGTAAGGGATTTTTTTTTTTTTAATAAAGTACGGGTGATCATGTGACACATGATGTTTCCTAAAATAACCAGCAATTTCCTGCTTAAAGAGAACAAATTACTTCTATATGGTCCCGTTTCAACATCTGTAAAGTAAAAATACTTATTTATGCATCATAAAAGGCATTTGGGTAAAGATAAAGAGCTAGTCTTAGTGTAAGAAAGAAATGGTTTTTAAGTCCTGCCTCTTTGTTTCTGACTAATATTATACTGACTCTGTGATTTGTGGCATGATGGGATTTGAAGTCAGAGGTCCTGGATTTGAATCCACACTCTATTACTTAATACCTGTAGGACTCAGTATATTTAACTTCTCTGGGTTTTATTTTTTAAATCTATAAAACAAGAAGGCTGTTCTAGATGAAACTTGAAGTCCCATCCAACTCTCAGATATGACCTGATGACCCAGTACAAGTCACTTACCCTTTCTATATTCAGAGATTGTGCCAATCTGCATCAATAGAAGAAATTTCCTCATCTGGAAATTCCCTTTACTAATGAAATTATTGACCCAGTACCTATTCCTATCTTATGTATTTAGCATAAGGTTGTTGGGATAGTATGTTTCCTAAAACCTTAAAGTGCTATAGAAATATAGCATCATCATTATTATTATCCTCTTTGCTCTTGAATTAGGCATATAGTCCCCTCCTTTTGCAGAATTTAGATAAGCCATCTAAAGAATATTCAGAAATCATTTGCCAGGTTCTTGTAACCATTGTCCTGGGAAGCATCTCCCCATGGAGATTAGGCTGGACATAGCCAAAAAAGAAAGTTCTTGCCCCCAAAGTCCTTGTCAGTCTCCAATGATTCATCCTCAGGAACCAGTAGGGTTTTATCAAGGGCAATAACCAAGGAAGAGGAGTTAGCCTTCTCGATCTACCTTGCAGCTAAAACCTTCCCTGTGTGTGATCTCTCCATTAGAATGTGAACTCCTTGAGAGCAAGGACTGATCTTACTTTGCTATTTGTATCCCCAGCGCTTAGCATAGCACTTGACACATAGAAAAAAAAAAACACTTAATAAATGCTTTTCCACTGATTCATTCATTCAACCAGTAGTTACCATGTCACTCATGTCATTAAGTATTTATTAAGCATAGTCAGTAACTTCCAAGGCTTGCCATGTATATTAGTGCGAATCATGTTTCCCAACATTCACCCCCAATTTCATCTTACAGCATCTGCCTACAGCAAACACAACCAGCTTCCCCCGGAAACAAAAAAAAATAAAGGAAAGAGAAGGAGAAGAGCATTTATCCCTTCTGCTGGTTTCTCCTAAGAATAGGTGCTCGTGTTTATTTTCACTTCTGGTTTACATGCTATCTTGCCTAAAGTGGAAGAATAGACAAGATGACCTCCAGACGCACCAGAGAGCCCTAGGCTGGGATACTCTGTTTTGCCCACTATTGGGGATCATCCATCTGCCTGACTTTGGGACTAATCTCTAGACACTGGAACTGGAGAGCCTTGTGGGATGGTGCTTGTTGGAGGCTTTTGCTGAATGTTTTCAAGAAGAGAAACGTGGCTGGCTGATTAGCATATAGTTCCACCAGTCCTGCTAGGTGGCCACAAGCCTTGCTAAGCCCTGGGCAGAGGCAGAGGAAATGGAACAGGGAGACTGCTGAGGGCCGGACCTTCCCTCACCAAAGGGTCCCAAGTTTCATTTTTATTTCTGCCATCTGCCATTCTCTCTCATGGGCTGCCATGATGGGCTCATCAGATTCTTGAATTCTTTCCAATCTTTACTAATTACACTGCGGATCAGTAAATCATTCCAGGCAAGAGGCTGACAGGGAAAGACATGGGCCCTCTGCCATGCTGAGAGGTAGGGGCTCTCTTACCACACCTGCAGCCATCACACCTATGCCTGCTACCAGACCAAGTGACACCCTGAAACAGGGAGCTGAACACAGATACTCAGAGGCTACCCTGGGAGGTCAGGCAGCTTGAACACTAAAGTTTATATACATCATCCACTTCCAGCTTGGCAGGACAACCTATGCTGGAAAGCTGGAAGCTGGCATTTTCACCAATTATGATACTCTTTGGTAGATGTTTTTTTTTCTTCCAAAGCATGAGCAATTGCTGCATTGTCTTTAAATTCTGAGCCATACTATTCATATCCAGTTACTGCTTAGGGTCATAGAGAGACTCAAAGAATATTAGATCTGGAAAGCAACCCTTTCTTCTTGGCATTCTCTTTCAACTTGGCTTGCCTTCTAATTAGGTTTTTGACCATTACTTCTCAGTCTTATTTGTTGGATCATCATCATGCAATTCTTTTGCCTAAGTGTGAGTGTCCTGAGACTATTTTAAGTCCTCTTATTTTTGAAATCTGCAGCAAGGTGGCACAATGGATAGAGTCCTGAGCCTGGAGTTAGAAAGACTTGAATTAAAATTTAGCCTCAGACATATATTAGTTGTGTGAACTTGGGCAACTCATTTAACCTCTGGTTTTTTGGCGCGGTTCCTTCAACTGTATAATGGAGATAATAACAGCATCTACCTCTCAAGGTTGTTGTAAGGATCAACTGAGATAATATTTACAAAGTGTTTAGCTTAGCAGAGTCTGGCACATACTAGGTGCTTTATAAATGCTTATTATCTTTGTTATCTCCTTAACAATCACTTCTTTTCCATTTGGTTCAAAATTTGCTTCAACATAGATGATGATAATATTTTATATCTAAACCTAATATCTCCCCTGAGTGCCAATCTACCACTTCTAACTCTCTGACAGCTATCTCTACATGGATGTCCCTTCAGCTTCTCAGATTCAACATGTCCAAAGTGAAATTCATCATCTTCCTTCTTAAACCACCTTTAAATTCCCCAGTTTCTATTTAGAATATTCCCAGTCATCCAAATCTATAACCTCAGTCATGCTTTGCTTTCCTCCCATCCCAAATCAGTTTCCAAGTTCTATCAATTCTGCCTCATAATATCCTCTGCATCTGTCTGCTTTTTTTCACTCACATGGCTACTATTGGAATTTCCAATAATGCTATGGTTACAGTGAACCCTTTCAATAATGGCAAGAAGAAGAGTGTTATGAATCTTCAAGGTAATTTAAAATACTACTCACAATAATCATAAGCTATTATTTACTATCTAATGTACTCCTTTCAGGATTTTTTAGTGCAAATCCCATAAAGCATGATCATGAACCTTTAAATGGGAACTATTGCATTAATATAAGACTTTGGTCTTCTGCTTCCAATCTCTCCTTCTTTGAGCTATCCTCTACAGAGGGAACAAAAAAATCTGTATAAGACACAAGTCTGGACCTACCTTTCTTCCCAACAAATATAATGCAATAGAATGTAGCCCAGATTTTAGGGCAAAATATTTTGTACCAACTGTGTTTGATATATTATCTTTGATATACTACATTTGATAAAAGTTAATTAGGTCTCCTGGCTGATTGTTAGTGGGAAGTATATGGGCGTGGGTGGGCAAGAGGAGGTATAGATAATGAATTAGTGCTAGATGTAAAGTCCCATAGGTTTACCCCTAGAAACAGAGGTAGCAGACATCCTCTGGAGATCAAAACTTTAAGTGTTAGTACAAACCGGGGGAGTAGCTCAGGAAGTGTGATACCATAGGGACTCCACTGAAATCTATTTGAATCTCCTACATATTTGCAAGGACTCGCTGGAGAGAATCTCCATCTGGGCTGCTTGTTCTTGGATTCTTTGTTTTCTTAAGGGATCCATTGAAGAAATTTTATCATGGGGGTGTTTTTAAGAGGCAGGATAACCTAGTACATAGAGAGCTAGTCTCTGAAACCAGAAGATCTGGTTTCAAGTTCATCCTGGCTGTGTAACAGTGGAGAAATCCTATAGCCTCTCAGTGACCTAAGTCTAAAGGCTAGTAGCTACTGCTAGTTGGCAATACAATTCAACTTTGTATTTTAAAATATGAAAATTTTTCTAAAACTCTGTGACAAAGAAGATGCCAATTTTTAAAAAAATATTTTATTTTTTGGAAAAATTTTCCATGGTTACATGATTCATGTTCTTACTTTCCCCTTCATCCCCCCTCACCTCCTCCCCTCATAGCCGACATGCATTTCCACTGTTTTTAACATGTCATCAAGACCTATTTCCATATTATTGACAGTTGCATTGGTGTGGTTGTTTCGAGTCTATGTCCCCAATCATGTCCACATCAACCCATGTGTTCAAGCAGTTGTTTTTCTTCTGTGTTTTCTCTCCTGCAGTTCTTCCTCTGAATGTGGGTAGCGTTCTTCTCCATGAGTCCCTCAGAATTGTCCTGGGTCATTGCATTGCTGCTAGTTCAGAAGTCCATTACATTCGATTTTACCACAGTGTATCATTCTCTGTGTACAATGTTCTTCTGGCTCTGCTCCTTTCTGCATCAATTCCTGGAGGTCTTTCCAGTTCAAATGGCATTCAGAAGGTGCCAATTTAAATTTAAATTGGGAGAGGGAGTTTCCTTATGGAATCTGGAAGTTCTTTAAACTAGTGAAATCACAGGTCAAGTCACTATTGCTATTTCTTGTTTTGTTTAAGACTGTAACTAAGCAGTTATTTTTTTCATTCATATCCTTGAAAAGTCAATCCCATTGCTCTGAGATTATCTCAGGTTATTTGATATATTGTATTAGTTTCCAGGCTATGCCATCATATCTCAGCCACCTTTGCACCTGGAGCCTCCTCTTCTTAGAACATCCCTCCTTCTCTGTGACACTATCAGGGCCTCCACATTGAAGAGGGGCCCAGGATAGCCATGTTTATTTCCCCTCTGAGCTTAACTTCTGACTTTCTGGACTGTGCCACCATGGCCCTTTGTGAATTCCTTCCCTGAGTTCCCTTTCCTACCCCAACTTTTCAATTCCTTTTGTGCACTTAATTCCCAAATTTGAGTAGAGGCTCCCTGAGAACAGGAAATATATTTTACCTTGTCTTTTTATTCCCAGGGCTTAGCATAATACATGGGACATAATAAGATTCCATAAATGTTTGTTACCTTATATTATTTTACCCATCATGAAGGAAAAAGAAAATCATTTATTAAGAATTTACTATATTCCCAGGCATTTTGCTAAGTATTTTCCTTTAATCGAAGACTTGCTCACAGCCACAGAAATAGGAAGTATCAAAGGCCATATTTTAGCCCAGGTGTGATAATTAGATTAAATCTACCCTGCCCATCTTTAGATTTAATCACAAAAAGTGTAAACAACTCCACTTAACTCACAAGTTTGGAGATCTGTGACCCACGTGTGCTAGAGTGAGTGACAAATAGAATTTACTGACTGCCTCCTGGGAAGTCCTAAGAAAAATGTCTGTTGTGATTAGACATGTAAACTAAGAGGAAGGCACAGGAAGTGACGCAAAAGAAGCCCCTTTAAAAGAGAGTTCAGTGAGCTTAGCCTCTCTCTTCTGGTTTGCGTCTTGGATCTGAAGGAACTCTTCTTGTTCTGGACCTGGGACCCTGAGCCCTTGTTAAGACTGTTCTTAAATATTTCCTTTGGAATTCCATATGGTGAGAGTAAATCTTCCTGAACTTCTCTTAAGGAACTTCCCTTTCGAAAGAGACACTGTGGCTGAAGCTCTGAAGCTTGTGCTTCATTTGCCTCCAGGGCCCTCTGGGCCTCTGACTTTCCAGCCTTGGGCTCAAGGCCAAAATTCCCTCAGCTGAGGGTTAATTAGATCTGCCTGGGTCAAACTAGGGGATTGGAGCAAATTACCTAGTGTATTAGATTACTTATCTTATCCTCTCTCTCATTTCCTTATTTTCTCTTCCTCTCCACATTTGTAAATAAACTTTCATAAAAGTCATTTTTACTTGAAGTTATTCTTTAATTAGGGACTGATAATTATTCAATTCCCTGGTGACCAAACCTTTTAATATTCACCCAATCAAAACCTCTTTTTACCCCTTACACAGGTGCTCTCAACTCCAGACCAGATGTTGTATCCACTACACCTAGCTGTCCCATGCTAAATATTTTTAAGAAGTATCTCATTTGAGTCTCACAACAATCCTGGGAGATAAATGCTATCATTTGCTCCTATTTCACAGTTGATAAAACTGAAGCAAACCCTGATTGTCCAGGGTCACACACCTATTGGGATTTTACTTGAACTATGCCTTACTTCAAGTCACTGTACCTTATACCATAGTTAATATGAAAAGTAAAGATTTTATATCACTAAAGTGTAGATGGGTAACTATTTTCCTAGAACCCACTTAGAAGTTCATCTGTATTTTGTTTTTAATTTAATTTCATTTATTTATTTATTTTTGAGTGAATTATTAATTAATTATATTTTGACATGGTTACATGATTCATGTTCTTCCCTTTCCCTTCTCTCTCCTCTCTCCTGGAGATGACAAGCATTTCCAATGGGTAATACAGGTATCATTGTTCAAAACCTTTTTCCATATTATTCATATTTGCAGTAGAGTGATCTTTTAAAGCCAAAATCCCAATCATATCCCCATCAAACCATGTAATCAATCATGTTTTTCTTTTGCATTTCTGCTCCCACAGTTCTTTCTCTGGATGTTGATTGTGTTCTTTCTCATAAATTCTTCAATGTTGTCCTAGATCATTGAATTGCTGCAAATAGAAAAGTCTTTTATATTTGATTGAGCCACAATGTTCTCCTAGTTCTGCTCCTCTTGCTCTGCATCAATTCCTGAAGGTCTTTCCAGTTGACATAGAAATCCTCCAGTTCATCATGTCTTTCAGCACAATAATATTCCATTACCATCAGCTACTACAACTTGTTCAGCCATTCCCTAATCAATGGACAGGCCCTTCACTTTCCAGGTTTTTTTTGGTTTTTTTTTTTTTTGCCACCACAAAGAGTGCAGCTATACATATTTTTGTGCAAGTGTTTTTCCTTATTATTCTTTGAGGTACAATCCCAGCAGTGGTATGGCTGAATCAAAGAGCAAACATTCTTTTAAAGCCCTTTTGCATAATTTCAAATTGCCCTCCAGAATTATTGGACCAATTCACAACTCCACCAGTAGTGTATTAGTGTCCCAATTTTGCCACATCCCCTCCAACATTTATCATTCTCCTTTGCTGCCATATTGGCCAATCTGCTAGGTGTAAAGTGGTACCTCAGAGTTGTTTTTATGTACGTTTCTCTAATTAAGAGGGATTTAGAATACTTTTTTATGTGCTTATTGATAGTTTTAATTTCTTTATGTGAAAACTGCCTATTCATATTTATTGACCATTTATCAACTGGAGAATGGCTTGATTTTTTTTTGTAAATTTGAATTAGTTCCTTAAATATTTGGGAAATTAAACCTTTGTCAGACAGTTTTGTTATAAATTTTTTTCCCAGTTTGTTGTTTTCTCTCCAATTTTGGTTACATTGTTTTTGTTTGTACAAAACCTTTTTAATTTGATATAGTCAAAATCATTCATTTTACATGTTGTAATGTTCTCTATCACTTGCTTGGTCTCAAATTCCTTCCTTTCCCATAGATCTGGCAGGTATACTATTACATGTTCACCTAATTTATTTGTGATTTCATTCTTCATATTTCAGTAATTTACCCATTTTGAATTTATTTTAATATAGGGTATGAAATGTTTAACTAACCCTGATTTTCCCTATACTGTTTTCCAATTTTCCCAGTAGTTATTGTCAAATAGTGTGTTCTTGTCCCAAAAGCTGGGATCTTTGGATTTATAGAACACTGTCTTGCTGCAATCATTTACCCCTAGTCTATTCCAATGATCTACCCTTCTGTGTGCCAGTACCATATTTTGTTTTTCATTTTAAAAACGTGCAAATAGACCTAGACTACTTGCTTTATTGTGGCAAAAACACACAGATTATGATTCTAATGGACTTCAGTCCCATTTGATGAGATTTGCCCGTTATTATAAAATATTCTAAGAAATAAACCAAGAGTTTTGTCTTTTTTGGGGAGATATGGGGTTTCTGAGTTTGTTTTTCCTTTAAGTTAACCTACTTGTCCTAGTGAGAAGTGAGTTAGGTATTCTATTTGGACTGGATTTGTATATTCAGAGATACTTTAGTGAAACTTCAGGTTCTATATGAAAAGGCACAGGGAACAATTTTGTATATGTATATTTTTACATATATGTACATATATGTATATATATATATAATAGGTTAATTTTATAACCTGATCTTTAGAGAAATTTTGGTGCATTCTATGTGTGCTAGGACACCTGAAGATATTTCGTCTGGACCTACAATTAGACTGTCCTATATGTCAAAGAGAATCATAGAATATTTTCTCCCAGAAAGGTCTGATTTATCAACTATGACTGATGAGGATAACTTCCAGTCAACTTCTGTTCCTCAATCCCAATGGGGAGAACCCTATAAATTTTAGACATTTTGTAGGGACCAGGCAATTTCTGATAAGTGAAGCTGCTTTTCCTTTCCCTTTGCTTTTTCTGTATTATCCTTACATTGTCAAAGGTCTTTGTAAGAACCTAGAAAGGAGGAAACCTATTAAAAAATTGTAAGATGATGCCTGCTTTTAAAATTGTACAACTATGAATTTTAAAAGGAGTCTAATTTCTAGGCCCATCAGCTGCAGTAGACTTATACTCTTGTGGAAGAATCTTAATTTTCAGGTTGTTTGTGAACTGTGCCACATGGACTTCTTCAAAAAGCATCCTCATCAGTTTCCTGGAGACAGCAAATTTTGAGCTAAGAGGATGGAGAAGGGAGAGAGGGAGATTGTGGGAAAGGAGGGAATTGATTTCTTTCTACTGTAGTTCAGTGGTACAGTTACACATGATAAGTTTTAATGTATAAACAAGATGGGTCTATTCCCCACCTCAGAATGTAGTCACACATGATAAGGCTTTAATGTGTAAAGAAGATGTCTCTCCAGCCTGTGATCCCTGTATGAACTTCGACATCAAAATGGGACATTGGTTTTGCCTAAGCAAATGAGCTAGATATGACTGTAGAAGCTTTAAATAGTTCAACTTTGAGTTCAGAAGTTAGTCCAGACTCTACTCTGTGGAGGCTGATTTCTTTAGTTCAGGGCAATGAAGGAGGCAGACATCTTTCTTTCTTTCCTCCCCTGCCCTACAACAATCATGCCATCAGAATTATTAAACTAGTAGCAAACAATGAATTCAGACAGAAAAAGATACATCTGGGGCCAGATAGGAATTCAGCAAATTAGTTACACAAGAATAGAGGCAGCTTCAGGGAATGTATTCCCTTGTGGCAGAGGGAATGCTATTTATGAATTCAAAGAAAAAAGAAAGCAGACTTTTAGTGCCCAGAGGAATAGCCTGCCCATCCAAGAGCTACAAGGCTGCTATATGAGAACTTTACAGAGAGTAAAAAGGATTTCAAGTGTCAGGAGTTATGATTTACATTTACTATACATATGTCCTACACATTTGACTCACCACCCTTTTATTATAAGTTTGTGTCTACTCTTCCCATCGACACTGTATTTGTGAAAGAGTACACTCCACATTTTAAGGTAAATGTTTGTACGAACTGTTCTTGCTATATCATCTTAGTAAATACATTTTCTAAAAAATAATTAATGTATTGACTGATTGTTCAAAAGAGATATACTGATGGGGGCTCATGAACTGCCATAGCCAGAGTAGTTTCCTCTAAAGCACCAAAGGACAGTAGTTTCCCCAATGAAGACCTAACCCATAAGCATGGCTCTTATTTAGGGAAGTCCTCCAGAGGAGTTATTCTATAATTGTTAAATGAATGATCTTTATATACAGAATAATCTGTTGCTTTCTCAGCATGATTTTACTTAGAAAAACGGACTTTGTAGCTCCAGCTCTAGTCTAATGCCATTATTTATTAATATTTTGTAAAAAAGTACCAAATGTAGGATAAGGTGAGCAGTGCTTTGGAGTTTGATTATTATTATGTTAAGCTCTTCCACTCCCAAAGATCTGGATTGTAAAAATCAGCTCTCAGTGCCTAACAAGTACACTTCTCATTGGTGACACAAAAAAGTTTTATTGAATAAATGAATGAATTTAACACTTGAGTTTAACTCTACAGGCTTTTTCCTACAATAAACCACTCTTACAACACTATGCTCTTTATTTTCATTCTGTTTATAAGTATAGTGACATTGATATGTTAATGGATCTGAAAATAAGCATAGTATAGTGACAAAGGCCCTAAATTGAGAATTAGAGGACCTGAATTAAAATCCTGTTTCTGATTCTTACTACCTTGGGCAAGTTACTTAGTCTCCTTAGGTCTCAGTTTCTACCTAGGTCTCAGTTTCCTCTCCCATGAAAGGGTGGATTTATTAGATGATCTCTGAGATCCTTTCTAGTTCTACATTTATGATCCTATGATTCTTGTTGACTAACCCAGCCCTATCTCTATATCTTTTGTGACTCTTTGTCCATTATTAACTTATAATTAAAATATATAACTAGTTGAAAATAAATATTACCATTAAGATGTGAGCTCCTTGAGGACAGGGACTGTCTTTTTGCCTCTTTTTGTAACCTCAGTGCTTATCCTACTATCTAGAACATTGGAGGCACTTCATAAGTGTTTACTGCATTTGTCTGACAAAGGATCCTAGAAGAATACATGATGGACATGATGGATGTGAGCAGCTTTATAGCCAGGACCTATCAAGAATGTCAGTAATAAGATGTTATCAAAGAACTATATGATAAAAAAAATGGATGGGAACAAAATGAAAGATAACTGACAGAGAGCTCGTGTGTTCCATTTGCATCCTCTCCATGTCAAGAGAAAGTGAGGAAAAAACTAGCACAGTGAGTGGGTTATAGATTTAGAACTAGAAGAACTAGTTCATAGAGTGGAACCCCATCATTTTACAAATAAGTGTGATAATTAACTAATCAGAACCTCTATTCTTTTGAGGTTGTAACTCAACCCCATCCTTTGTTTGAATTAAGAAGGCCTAGGGCAGATCTATATAAGGAGGACATATGGCCACTCTGGGAGGATGTCAGAAGCTTTGTAGCTTCCTGGCACTCACGTGACTCCTGGCATCCAGAAGACCAGCCTCTGACTCTGGCTGTGGTTTAGTCTGCCAAATCAGAGGGATTCAGGAAAGTGATGTCACTGAATGTATAAATTTAGGTCGAGAAAGGAAGTCTTGCTCTTTTGCCCAGAACTGAGGAGAGAAAGCTGTTCTGGAAAGTACCAGCAGATGAGCCCTGGTATACCTGAGATCTGGCTGAGAAGCTGTTTTAGCCAACTAGGGGAAGAGGCTGATGAAGGAACAGCCGGCCACATGTAGCTGGTACCTTTTCTTTTTCTGATTTGTTTTTTTATTATTTAATAAATAATTATAAATTAAGATATGGTGTCCACAGAATTTTGTTCTTAATATAAGGAACCTGAGAAGTAGGGAATGAGTGGGAGAAACAGGCATTGTACCTACGCTCTCTGAGCCTGACTGAGTGGTTTTCCATTATATCACAATATTATATATTTCAAGAGTCAGCCTAGTATAGCGCATAAATGATCTAGAATACCTGTACGATGATCACAACTCTGACACATATTACCCCTTTGATCCTGGTTAAGTCATTTAACTTCTTAATGCCTCAGGTACTGACATTAAGTGGCAGGTTGGTCTGCTTTGGTCAAAGGACGCCCTCTTTCTTGGAGTAGCTTACCCCAGTGACTTCTCATGTCTGTCCCCAAAGCCCCCCAAATCACTTATATAGGTTTACGAAGTATCTTCCTGATACCAACCATTTCTTTCCCCAAAACATTGCTGAGCAATGAAGACCACAGGTCACTTGCTAGTTAAAGACTTGTCCAGTCAAGTCTGTTTACGTGGCAGCACCTCCCAAGTGTGCCACTAATGGATGTTGCTTTGAGAAAGCCTGTGACCTCTCATGGGCTCCTGCAGTCAGCAAGAGCTTAACCAAGAGAGAGCCCCTCAGAGCCCCCCAATGTCTCCTAGCCCTTTCCCTGCACAGATTGCTGGCTAATGGGGCGGAGCTAGCCCGAGTGCCTTCTATTAATGGAGCAGAATATAAACAGAATAAAGCCTTCATTTCCCAGGCTGTGGTTTCATTATTAATATACTTTACAGTTCACAGGTTGTACGTTTGCTCCCGTGTTTTCTCAGCTGGTGTAATCTGCAGCTCGGAGTGAGAACAGTCATAAAATTTTCATTTCCAGTTGAATGTGCGTCCAATTCGCCGTGAAATGTTCTATCTGTCGTGAATATTAAGTGTGCTGAAGCACTAGCCTCAGGATTAGGCAAAGAGGGTTCCTGGCCCTTCCTAGACTGGCTGAGGATGGTGGCTTGCTGGGGCATGGGTGAGACTTTTGCTCAGAAGCCTCATGGCATGAAGTGTACACTCGTTGGTTTGGAAGTAGGAGTAGAGAGCATGGGTGTGCAGTGGGGGAAGGAATGGTGGGGACAGAGAGATCATGCTTAGCAGGAACATGCAGGGAGAAAGAACATCCGGGAGAAGATGAAGCTAGGCACCTATCAAAATCAATGAAGTAAATGGGGGGATGCCTTACTGCAGGTGAAAGAAAGGTAAAGAAGTTCCCTCTTTGCCAATAGGAGGGAAATTCAAAGGAAAAAAAATGGTGAGAGAGAAGGTAGGAGGAGGCTAAGAACAAAGAGATGAGGGAGGAGGAGGAGGGAGGGAAGGGATGGAAAAGGAGGAAGGATAAATGCACCAGAAAGTAAATGAGGGAAGAAGAAGGAATGGGCTGGAAAGAAAGGGAGGTGAGAGAGGAGGAGGAGGGAGAGAAGAGATAAAAAATAAAAGGAGGAAGAAAATGGTACCATAAAGTAAAAAGAGGGAGAAGGGGGCTGGAAAGAAGAGAAAGTGAGGGAGAAAGAGGGAAGGAAAGGATGGAAAAGAAAAGGAGGAAGGAAATGGCACTAGAAAGTAAATGAGGGAAGAAGGAGGGAGCTGGAAAGAAAAGGAAGGGAGGGAGGAGGGGAATGCAAAGTAAAGAAAGTGATGGAGAAGGTAGGAGAAAGAGGCTAAGGAAAAAGAGGTGAGGAAGGGGTAGGATGAAAGGAGAATGAAATAGGAGGAAGGTAGGGATTGCACCAGGTCCAGGAAAGATAAGGAAAAAAAGAAGGAAAGGACTACAGAAAGAAAAGGAGGTGAGAGAGGAGGGGATACAAAGGAAAGGAGGTGAAGAAAGAGTAAAGGAGATGAGAAAGGGAACTACAAAGGCAAAGAGACAGAACGAGCAGGAGTGAGTTTCCCAGTTTCCAGGTTGAGTCTAGTTAGCAGGTGTGATATTAGAAATCACATGCAGAGCAATTTTATATACAGCGCCTCTTTAGACATATCAATAAAGGATTCAGGAGAATGAGCAATGGGGGAGGTACAGGGACTGAAGCAGGAGAGACAGCAATTAGAAAAGCAAACCTGGTTAAAGCATTCACAGGATTGGCTTTTCCTAGCTTCGTCCTGAGACCAAATGTCAACGGCTGTCAGTCCAGTTTACCTACTGGCCCTCATTCTCAACTCCATTCTTCTGACTATTTTATTTGTCTATTCAATCATTCCTTGCTTTGGTTCTCAGTACCTTCCCTCTCCCATCTCTGGGCTCACACCACCACCCTTGCCTCAAGCTGAAGGCAGAAACCCTTTGGGAGGAGATAGATGGGTCCCAATGGAAAATACTCTCTTTAGTCAGTCAGACTTTGTCCTGGTCTTTCCTCCCCTAGGCCAGTTGCCCGGATCTCAGTGCTAGTAGGAGTTTGAAGTGAAAATTGGCCCCAGGCACCCTGGGGAGTGGGAAGCAAATTGGAAGACTTTAGAGGAGCAGGAGGCTGAGCCACATAGCCTCAGGCCCTCTCAGCCCTGTTAGCTTTTGCAAGTTAAGCTGGGCTCTGCCAGGAATGAGAAGCCCCTAGAGATAGAAGCATCACCCTGTAAGAGTAAGATTGCTGATTCAGTGTAAGTGGGTTCTGTCTTCACAGCTTGTCTAAACCCCTGTGCCTTCCCTATCCTATCTCTCCTTTTGTACCCTGAGGGTAGTAGTAGGGGAAGATTACCCTGCTGTTCTTAAGGGCTTTCCTCCTCTTTCCAGTGTTTCTAGTTCACAAATTGTGCACTATCTCTGGAGCAAAGATTTAGAGCTGGAAAGGAACCTTGAGAGATCTGACTAGTTCAACCCCCTTATTTTGTAAATGAGGAAACTAAAGTTCCTGAAGGTTAGGTGATTTGAACCCAGAAGACAAGGAATTAGGAGACGATCCACCTAGACTCAATCCTAGTCTTTTGTGCTCTTTCCATGTCATTTTTGCATTTTAAACACAATATTTTTAAATAATCACAGCTTCTCAGAGTCAGAGGGGCTATGATTCTAGGAGTCTATAGGTATAAAGAGATATGCAAAGATCATGTCAGCACATCAGGATATATCTAGCATTGGTTCTATACTTTTGTTTAGGTGCCATTCAGCCCTAACATTCCAGAAAAGAATGTTTTTCTAAGCTTCTGATTGAAGCTATTGAAAAATGATAGACTTTATAGCACATAAAACTATACCGAGGACACCCTGAATATTCAAGCTGTTCCCTGACATAAAATGAATGTATGAAAAAACACTTAATAAATTTAAAACTCTGGGATAATTTTTAGACTCAGAGATACAAGGGGAAAAAAGACGAGCTTATATTATTTTTAAATTTTTAAACGTTTGCATTCTGTTTCAGAATCAATAATAAGTATTGTTTCTAAGGCAGAAGAGCAGTAAGGGCTAAGCAATTGGCATTAAGTGACGTGCCCAGGGTCACACAGCTAGGAAGAATCTGAGGCCATATTTGAGCCCAGGAAGTTTATTAGTAGGGACATCTGGGTGGCTCAGTGAATTGAGAGCCAGTTTTAGAGACCTAAAAAAAAAAAAAATCCCTCCCCTATCCCCAAGAAGGCAGGTTTTTCCATAGGTTTTATATATAATACCTATTTCCCTGTTTGTCATGTTGTGAAACAAGACATATATTACTTAAAGTATAAAAGAAATTCATGCAGAAAATAAAAAAGAGTGGTATGTTTTAGTGTTCATTTGGACTCCATCTGCTCCTTCTATCTCAGTGGATATCTTTTTTTTTTTTTTTTTTTTTTTGTCATGAGTCTCTTGGAGTTGTCCTAGATCCTTGCCTCTTTGATAATAGCTAAGTCATTCACAGTTGATCGCTTGCATTATTGTTGTTACACTGTACAGTGTTCTCCTGGCTCTGCTCACTTCACTTTGCATCAGTTCAAAGAAGTCTTTCAAGGTTTGTTGTGAGGATCAAATGATGTTTTACAAAATAGAGTGCTATATACATGTCCTTAAAGAAAAAGTCCCCCAAGTAGTTTAAAACTGCACTAAAACTTTTGGAACACAATTAATGCCAGTCTTTAGTAGAAAATCATAGGTCAAATTATATTCAGTGTTGTGGTAGGCAGTGCCAAGGTGAAGGGGGCAGGTGCCCACCCCACTCTCTTATCTGAAGCCACTTTACCACTTGATTTGCCCTAAATTTACTTATTTCCTCAGTACTCACTTTCTGACATGTTAATTCCCTGTCTTCTCCATATCTGAGTTTCCTATTGACTTCTTATTCTCCCCCATATACCTTGAGAATCCTTAGTACTGTATCTAGCTACTTTCTAGGATTCTCTCAACCCCATCCCCACTTCTTTCCAATGGTGTCAAATCCTCATGTCACCTATGAGTAGATGACTCAGAGTGGAGGAAGAAACTGGCTCCTGCTAGTGGTTTCCACTTCCTCTTGTCCTCAGTTTCCCTCACACACTCCAAAGGCAGGAAACTGAATAGCCAAATGATTATGCTAACTGACCCAGATAACCCTAGCTTCTCCCCATCTCTGATCAAACTGTTCAATGACTGAATTAGATTGGATGAATTTGTCCTACTCCCAGCCAGGTGAGCCTTTTTTTTTGGAGGAATGTCCTTACAGTTGGTCTGAGTGCTAATGTATTTAGAAAAGAATTCATGTTTTATGCATAATACATAACTATTAATTCGCAAATTGTAATACTTGTTCTAATATTTGTAAATCCCAATATAATTTGGACTTAAAATTAATAGTACTTCATCATTAACTTCATAACTGAGTACTTACTCATATTTAATTTAATATTAATATATACTTTTTATATAATATTTATGCATAACATTTATACAGACTTAATATCAGTATAACCTTGGGGAAATTGCTTAATCTTTCTATTCCTCAGTTTCCTTACTTGTAAAATAAAGATAATAATAATCACATCTCACAGGATTGTTGTGAAGGAAAATGCTTTGTAAACATTAATATGCTATGAAAATATATGCTTTATTAACCACTCTGTCCTACATATAAATATATGTACATGTGCATTTAAATATGGAACATATGACTTTTAGAATACCTTGTGTATTTATATTTATATATGTATATTGTGTATATGTGCACACATACACAGAGAATCCTAAAACTCTGAGCAGTTTTAAGCTTTAATGGCATAAGAGTGTACTAAGACTTTTGGGGCCCTCTGCATATACATATATTGCTATTATAGTCACCTCTCACTATCTGTATTAATGGGTGGAAGACTGACAAGGGTAATCTAAAAAAAATGGATAATTCAAAGGTAATTTATATTTGACTTTGAAATGCAAATTTGACCTTTTTTGGGTAGATGATTTACTTTTCTAATTGTTTTACTTAGGCTAATATTCACATTTATTTGTGTTCCCTGAACACATACCAACTAAATGGAGAGAAACTTAGAGAAGGTAGCCGAAGGCATGATGATGAGTGTCCAGAGGAGGCTAGCAAAAGATGAATAATTTACCATAGATAATCCAAAACAGAATCTATCCATGAATATTTGAAAGTGGCCTGTTTCTATGAGAAGGAGCTTAGTGCAATGGAAAGAATATTGAGGATCATTGCAGAATCCTGCCACTTTCAGCTGTGCAGGTAAGTCACTTAATCTCCAATCCTTAGTTTCCCTAACTGTAAAAGGAGGGGGTTGAACTAAGGTGGCCTTTAAGGTCTATTCTCTACCTAAATCTATAATCTTTTTTTTTTTAACCTTAACCTTGTGTCTTAGAATCGATAAAAGTATTGCTTCTAAGGCAGAAGAGTGGTAAGAGTTGACAATTGGGGTAAAGTGATTTTCCCCAAGGTCAGACAACTAGAAAGTGTCTGAGACCAGATTCGAACCTCCTGTTTAGACCTGGCACTCTCTCCACTGAGCCATCTAGCTGCCCCAATCTATAACCTTATTCATTAGACCCTTTTTCGTCTTGTATTTTTGCAGAGGCGGTATATGAAAGATGAGACTATGCTTGAACACCAGCCAATTAATCAAGAAAGTTAGAACCTACTATGTGCCAGGCTTATTTATCAACAACAGTATTTGGGGAAACACTTTAGAAGTCCAAGTCACAGCATCTGCTTTCAAGGAACTTGCAGTCTAATTGGAGAAATAAGACCACTATGCCTGAAGATATTAATACTTTGATAGATATGTGATGTCAGACAATATAAGGGCAATGTAATTCAGTGCTGACTTTCTCTGTTGTGCTGACTTTCAATGACAGAGGAGATTAGGGGATATTTCAGAGAATCAGACTGGTCTGGAAAAGTTTCATAGAGAAAGTGGTGTTAGAGGTCAACAAACATTTATTAAGGTCCTCTATGTGCCAGGCACCATAACTAGCACTGAGTATCAAAAAAAAAAAAAAAGAAAAAGAAGAAAAAAAAAGGGAAGACAGTTCTTGTTCTCAAGGAGCTCAGGATCTAATGGGGAAGACAACTCTTAAAAATAAGATAAAAAGAAGTTGGGAAGGACATGATGATGATCCAGAAAGACTGGATGGGAAATGAAGAGAGAAAGCTCATTAAAAGGATTGTCTGGGAGGAGCTCTTCCCTGTTCACTTTCTCAGATCCCGAGGGCAAGGATTACTGAGGAGTTGTGAGCTTCAGGGTTGATGTAATCTTGCAGAAAAATGAGATTTTAGAGAATATGATGAAATCTAGAATAGTTTAGTCAGTAGGAAATGAGATACACCTGGAAATAGGATTTAACTCTTTGACCTTCAGACAACAGTCCCAAACTGTGTTCCTTCCATTCCCCTCTTCTGATTGGTAATTCAACTCATGTAGTTAAGTGGGGTGCAGTGGATAGAGCTCTGGGTCTGGAGTCAGGAAAAGCTGAGTTCACATTCAGATTTAGACACTTACTGGTTATGTGATCCTGAGTAAATCATTTAATTTCTGCCTGACTCAGTTTCCTTAGGTGTGAAATGGAGATAATAATAGCACCTAGCTTCTCAGGTTGCTGTGAGGATTAGATGGGCTAATACTTGTAAAGCACTAAGAATAGTGCCTGGCACATGGCAAGTGCTTAATAATTGCAATCCCTTTCTCCTCGTGTTTATGTTACTTTTCCCCATACTTTTACATGTGCCAAAGATATGCCAGACATGGACCACAAAAGCCTTTTGTTCTATCTTTTATTAGAACCCCTAGACTTCTCTAAGCCACCCTCAAACAGGGAGGTTGAGTTAGCAGAAGTGGTAAAATGGAAGAAGAGCTTGATTTGGGGTCAAAAAACCTGGATTTGAGTCCCATCTCTGTCACTTTTGACCTTGAATAAGGACTCCTTTCTTGGCCTCAGTTTCTTCACCTATAAAATAAGGAGGGCTGGACTTGTTGACCTGTAAAGTCCCTGCCAATTCTAAATTGACCATCCTATGTTCTCCATGAAAGGGTATAAAAGACAAAAGACACTCAGAACATACAACCTGGATGGCCCTAACCTTCTTCTGTGTTCCTTTGAAGTTCTTTTCAAACTGTATGGGGAAAAAATGCCACCAATGCCCCATACTCACGAAGCAAGAGAAAAAAACTGTACATCCGCCTGGCTTGTCACTGTAGAGTTGAGATAATAATAGTCTTTTTCTGATCCCCTGAACTTTCCCATCTGCTTCATAAAACAATGGCAATTTTTTTTTCTCTTGCTCTCTCTTCCTCTCTCTCTGTCTCTCTCTCTCTCTGTGTCTCTCTTTCTCTCTGTCTTTTATTTTTATCCTCCTACACTATAATTTAAAACCGTGGCAGTGCTGTAGCCCTTGGGTTTTTTTTTTTTTCTTCTTCTCCCCTTTCTTCAATACATGGCTGTTATTTAAAATGGGCTTTCATCCTAGCACTAGGAAGCTGTTGGAGGAGGGGAGATTTTTGCCTGGTGAAATTGCACTTTGATAGTACATAGCTTGGGCTGGCAATAGCCCTCCCTGTGGCCCTAGGACCTCTCTTCTTGCTAAGCCTCCCAACCTCAGCAAAAGATACCTATACAAAGACAACCCAAGTATCAGCTGCTTTGCTCCCAGGCCAAAGTGCAAGGGGGAAGAGTCTGGGGATTCAGCTAGCTCTGAAATGGCCATTTAGTCAAGTTGGTCAACCTCCAAGGTTATGAGGGATCAAATGGTCCCATTTCCACTCCATGTAGTGTATACAGCATGCTCAGAAACACTGAGGTGGAAGTAGGGGGCTGCAGTGGGGTGGGGTTGGGGGGGTGATGTTTGTCAGTAGCCAAGCATGGAACTGTCTGTTGCTAAGCAAATTTGCCCAAAGCAGCTCAGGCAGGCAGAGCTTTCTGAAGGCATTTTCCCCTCGTTTTTCTTCCCTGCTGGGTGTTAGGCATGCATATGGTGGTGGTAAAGAGATGGTGAAGAGAGAATGAGTGTGAAAATAGCCCCCTTCTTAAGGGAAAAACAATCATCAGGAGAAAGGACTGGAGCCTTTCCTGAGGCAGCTGAGTTCCCTTTTCCTTATGCCCAGTTTGTGCATTTGGTCTCTGGCTGGTGACAGCTCTGCTGGAAATTTCTCTATGCTCTAGCAGCCTCCCACTCAGTTCGACTGATGCACCTGCAGCCCCCAAAGCCATTTCATCTCTCTCCTCCCCTCCCCCTACTGCTGCTCCCTCCAGAGCCATCTCTAAACTTTTTATCAATAAAGCGGCAGCTTTCTAAATGATCCTCCAGAAGGGAGATGTCACTGCCATAAAACACAGGGGACAGAGCAAGGCCATTGGGCTGGAAAATGTTATGTGTGGAGGGGAAAAATGAAGATGGGCCCTTGCCCTGATGGAGAGCTGATGGTCATCATTGCCCTGTCTGCATTCTGATTGCACTCCTACTAGAGCCAAGTGGAGGTGATGAGTGCTCCCTGGGCAATGGACGGCTGCCTGGTGCCCAGCTGGAGAAGCCACATACCTGCTGGAGGTAGACGATGCTCTCCTTCCTCCCAGCCAGAGTCAAATGCTTAGTTCTGAAACTGGAATAAACTGGATACTGGACACCTCAGAGATCTATCTGATTCTATGTTTCCAGCTAAAGAATTAGGATCCAGGTAGATCTGATTCTGTTCTGTTCTCCTTTTTCTAATATCTTCCTTCTCCTCCTACAAAGGTCCAAGATTTGACTAGTGATTACTCTTCATTTAATGCTATTTTCCCTGTTCAGCCGTCAATAGTCCTGGTTTTCCTTAGCACCACACTAAAGACTAAGGGGGCTGTGGAAAGAATGAAATTCAGTTTCATAGAATCATCCTTTTGGGAATTTAGATGCTGTAAGGCAAACAAGATTTACATAGATGAACTAGTTAGAGAACAATATAAATGTAACATAATCAGGTATCAAAAAGTTAGATATAGACAAGATGTATGTTTAGGCAGCTGGTTGGCACAGAAGATAAATTCTAGATCTGGAATCAAGATCTGAGTTCAAATCTAGTTTCAGGCCTCATTATCTCTGTGGCCTTGAGCAAGTCACTTAACCTCTTTTTACCTAAGTTTCTGTAAAATGGAGGTAATAACAATACCTGTCTTGTAAGATTTTTGTGAGGATTAAATGGAATATTTGTTATGGAAATAGGTCCTGATCGATGACACATGTAAAAACCAGTGGAAATATGTGTCAGATGTGGGGGGTGGGGGTGGATGGGAGGGAAAGAACATGAATCATGTAACCAATGAAAATTTTTCTAAAAAAATAAAAATTTAAAAGTAAAAATAAATAAGTAAATAAAGAATAAATGAAATATTTGTAAAGTGCTTAGCATGGTGGCACATAGTATACCTACTTATTTCCTTACCCTTACTTTTATGAAGAAGTAAGGAAGGGCTGACCAGTACAAGTGAATTTGTAAAGAAAGAATTCATAAATGAAGTGGAGCTCAAGAAAAACCTTGAATGATGTGCAGGACTCATTAAATGCTCCAAAATACAGGAATTATGAGAGCAATCAGTTATGAAATATGCCACTCACAATCTCAACTGAGTTGCCATTTGACTTCTAAAGAACCCTTTCAGTAGTCTGAAAAATTCTGCTAATAAGAAAACTAGTCTTTCTTAATTTGACCCCCCAAACACACACACAGCCAGGTAAGAACAAATCCTTTATTCCAATGAGAAAAAGAAGTCAAAGCTTACAAGAATCATGGCATATACTCAGGGTCTTTCTAGATATGTTCTTTTTTCTAGCCTCACATCCCTCCTATTTCTGGAACTAAATGGAAACTATCTACCCTACATATTTCTCTCTTCTATAAAATACTGTTGATCATGAAATAAGAGGTAGAAAAGCCAATCACATGGTATTGATGAGACCCCCCACCCCTATATTTAAAATACCTGTCCCTCCTTCTACATTCTGAGGATGCCCTGATACGTGGAGTTAAAATAGGAGGGGGAGAGAACATTTAGTATAACAATACACCAAGTCTTGGGAGCAGATTTTCCTGAGACTACTATATATTGGGATAAAAAATACTCATATATGCCTGCTTCTCTCTTCTGACACTGCTATCACCCTCACCCTCCCTCCTATTATCCCATACCTGGACTACTGAAATACCCTTCTGGTTGTCTCCTTGCCCCAAGTCTTTACACACTCTAATCTGCCCTCCCCTTAGTTATCAAGCTTATTTTCTTAAAACTCAGGTCTGACCATGTCACCCCTTCCACTCAGTAAACCCCAGTAGCTCCCTTTTACCTTAAGGATCAACTATTAAGTCCTCTGTTTGCCATTTAAAGCCCTTTATCAACCTGTTTTTTATCTTTATTTAATCAAGATATGAACATCTAGCCTACTGCATATTCTGATTATATCTTTGTCTCATGGTGATTGCCATCAGATATATCCTTCCCTTCTTTTCCCTTACCCTCTGTGGGTGCTGCCAGTTATATCACAAAGACTTTTTTTCTAAAGGGTTTCTCTGATTTTTATTTATAAATTTTGAATAACTTCAATGGACAGACATAAATGGACAAAACTTAATCTTTGAAATAAAGCCAAATAACAACAAAGTATAGCTCCAACTGAAGGTATATCAATTGTTTGTTAAAGGAAAGGAGGTTGTGGTTTAACCTTACTTAACAAGGTAGTACCTTGATGCTATCTCTTATATTTTACCTGAGTTTTCTTGCTATTTGATGTTGTCTTTTTAATTAACATTTTATTTTTAATTGAAAAATCTATTATCTTTTCTTCCTCACTCTATTTAAAAAGGAAAACAATTTCCTTTAAACAAGTATATGTGTGTGTGTGTGTGTGTGTGTGTGTATGTTTGTGTGGAAGAGGGGAAAGAGAGACAGAGAGACAGAGAGACACAGAGAGAGAGAGTGTGTGTATATGTCAAGGGAAACAAATTCCTTATTGTCCACGCTAGAAAATTATTCATCTCACTCTCATGCTATACCCTAAATCCATCACCTCTCTGTCAAAAGAAGTGGAGAGCATGTTTTCTCATTGATTCTCTGAAATCATGGATGATCACTGTGTTGACCATTATTCTTACAGTTTTCAAAGTTGTTTGTCTTTACAATGTCATTATTGTATAAACAACCGGTTCTTGTGATTCTGCTCATTTCATGCTTCATCAATTTAAAAACTCTTCAAAATAATTCATGTTTTTTTATAATATTGATGTTATAATATAAATTATTTTCTGGATCTATTTACTTCTATCACTTCATACAGATTTTTCCATCTCTATTTGAAATCATCTGTTTCTCCATTTCTTATAACACATTAGTATTCTATTACATTCATGTACAACAATTTGTTCAGCCATTCCCCAATTGATGGGCATCCCCTTGGTTTCCAGTTTTGTTTTGTTTTTTGCCACTACAAAAGCTCCAATAAATATTTTTGTTTTTATTTGATTTTTTATAGGCCTAGCAATGGTATATCTGGGTCAAATGAACTGTTTAATCAGTCATTGAGACAACAAGCAGTTATTAAGTGTCTTTTATATGCTAAACCCTGGGGATACAAATAAAAGAGGGGGAAAATATCCTACGCTCCCAAGGAATTCACAGTATAACTGAAAAGACAACATGCAAGCAACAATATACAAATTAGAGAGAGATAGAGAGACAAGCAGAGACAGAGAGAGATATCAGAGACAAAGAGAGACAGAGAGAGAGATGCTAAGTTGGCCACCGATGGGAGAACTCACATTAAGGGTAACAAGGAAAAGCTTCTTGCAGAAGTCAGGATTTAGCTGAGTTCTGAGAGAAAACCAGGGAAGCCAGGAGGCAGAAATGAGGAGGGAGAGAGTTCTAGGTATGAGGAACAGCCAATGAGAATGTTCAGATGTAGTTATGGTGAGGATAAAATAAGAATATCTGTGAAGGGCTTTGCAAATTTTAAAGTCCTTTGTTAGTATTGTAGTCTATAATATTATTTATTATCAACATATTATATTTTATAATAAATACAAATATATGGTAATATAATTTGTAATGTTATAAATATTTTTATTCATCTTTAAATAAGTTCCAAGACAATAATAAGACTTCTTTCACATTCAGTACTCTTACAGAACCTGTTCTGAGACTGCACTAGTTGTTAAAAGTGTATAGGAGCAGCACAATACTATCTAGAATAAATAGAGAAAGTGGAATATTTCACCTCAAGAAGGAAATAGGGCCTACAATATGACCACTCAAAAGACCTGAGAAGTAGTCTGGCAAAAAGTGATGAAAACCACTGACTGGAAGGTCCTGTGCTTTTTGTCCCCTCTTGCCTTCTTCCAGATGCATCATTCTTATCATTATGTGCCAAGCTCATAGGATATCTTCTGAAAGAGAGAGATCATCTCTATTTGGTTACATCTTCCGTCTCCAGAGCCCTCATCATCCATCAGGACCTGTTCTATCCACCTCCCTTTCCTTTCAGTCAGTGCTGGTCACTCAGTGTCTCTGCCTGTCAGGCTTTTTCATCCTCATTTTTTATTTTAACATTTGTTCCCTGTCTTATGAAAAATTGGAAATTTATCTACAATCAGCCCTTCACTCGTCTTCCTATCAGCTTCCCCTGCTCCTCACGTCTTCTCATTTATTTCTGACAGGCATCATGTAACAAATTCCTAATTTGATGAGGTAGATAGAGCCTACGGGCAAAATATGGAAGGAGAAGCCAGAGCAGGGCTGCTGGGATGCATTTAGTGCCCTGTAGTCCTCAAACTACCCACTCCCTGGAGAGGATGGAAGAGTGGGAAGGGGAGAAATGAGAATTTTTTTAAAAATCCTTTCATATTGCAGCCATCTTCCCCACTCTCAGACTGCAGTGACATGGCAAGGAATTCTAGAAGGAAACAAATTTTGAGGGAAGGAAGGTACTGGTAGTTGTCTTAATCAAGCAATGCTGGGATACAGAGCTTAGATGAAATAAAATTATTCAGAGGGAAAGTGGAGTCAGGAAAATGAATGGGTCCAGTGCTATGAGCGGCCAGACAAGTGGAAGTTTCAATAGCAATTATTTTCACTAAAACTTTAGCTAGTTCTTTTTCACCTGTGATGTTTAGAGGCTGTTAGTCAGATAATGACATATGTGTAGAAAATAGCCACTGAATGCAGAACCTTGTACCAGCTGCGAGGAGATGATATTTCATTAGGTAACATGGCCCAGAACTCCAAGTAACTTAATATCTAATTAGGATTCTCTCTTTCTCTCTGTTTCTGTCCTTCTGTCTCTCTCACTCCTAGTCTTCCTTTATCTCCATCTCTATGTCTCTGATGCTTTCTTTCTCTGTATCTCTTTTTCTGTCTCTATCTTTTTTGCTCACTCTGTCTCTGCCTCTGTTTCTCTTTATCTTTATCTCTCTGTTTCTCTCTGTTTCTACCTGTTTCTCTCTCTCTCTCTCTCTCTCTCTCTCTCTCTCTCTCTCTCTCTCTGCTTCTGCCTGTCTCCCTTTATCCCCATCTCTATTTCTTTGTCTCTGTGTGTGTCTCTGATTGCCTCCTCTCTTTTTATCCCTGTCTCTTTTTTTGTCTCTCTTTGTTTTTGCCTCTGTTTCTCTTCTTCCTGTCTCTTTCTCTCTCTGACTCTCTGCCTTTCTGATTGTCTGTCTTTGTGTGTAATAGATCTGTGATTTAATTCTTATAGTAAACTCTTAATGAGTGAACCCTCTTCATCCATACAGATCTCCAGCTGTTCTGAATCTTAGGAGTCCTAGAGCTATGGTTCTCAGGCTTTAAAAATTCTTGGTACAATGTTTACTTTAAAGAATCAGAACACATTGCCGAAGAGAGACTCAAGCATGCAATTACAAGTCTAAGTTCTTGAAAATTCCTGTAACACCTGTAGGGAACTCCTGTCTTAGAGAGAAGTTCTTTAGGTGCTAAGAGGGTAAGTGGCTTACTCAGGGTCTCATAGCCAAGATGCTATGACCAGAAGCAGGGCTTTAAGCCAGATGTACCCAACAATAGTTTATCCTTTATGCCATACTACCTCTCAAGAGGACATAATTATATAAAAACAAAGTAAGCAAAACAATTTCTACCTTCAATGAGCCTTCATTCTACAGGGACAATAACACATGCCCAGAGAAATCTGTACAACACATTAAAGTAAATACTTTTGGGGAGGGGTACTCTATTAAATAGAGGCAGGAAAAACCTTGTGCAGGAGAAGGAAGACATGGAAGCAAGACAATGAAACATATTTTAGAACCATTTCTCCAAACAAGCACACAAATAAGTGCAAACACACACAGTCTTTGAATTCTAGAACTGGGAGAGATGCATTTAATAACCATCTGACACCACTGTCTGGGCACATTAAAAAATCAAGGAAATGGAGGCCCATAGAGAGAGTGGCAGAGGCCTCACTAGAATCCAAGTGTCTTCATTCTCCATTCAGTGGATGTTTTTTCCTTTGTAATATTCCATACTCATTTACCATTTCCATTTTCACACATCAATCTAAGCTCATTTTCAGTGGATTTTTTTTCCTTTATAATATTCTATACAAACTTATCTTCATAGGACTTCACCTCTTCTTCTGTTCCTCTGGCAAGAGAACACTGTTAGTCAAATTAAGGCACTGTGGCCGGCTTGATCACACAAAGACAGGAGACTTTACAAATATCAAATTCCCCTTCCATTCCATGCCTCCCCCCAAACCTCCTCATACTACCTCCATGAGATCTCTGGTGAAGGGAGGAAGACCTTTGTACTAGTTGGTACTTAAACACAAAATCTGTACTGTGAGTTTGTTCTTGTCCTAGGATTTGTTCTGTCCATTGAGATTCTCTACACTCCCTCAACCAATCATTGTCTTTTTTTCTTCCCAGTCTCAGTACCTTTAATCTACAGCCTATTTTTAGATTTGGGCTGCTAAATAAAGCTGACAATCCAGCACTGTTAATACTCAACAGCTATGAAAGATACCATGTGTTTCCAGCTCAGCTCCTGGCTACAGAATGGTGCTTCCTCTTTATTACTCTCAATCCCTTTTCATTTCTGCTTTTCATTCTCCATCTAGATCACTTTCTTTTTAATTTGTCATTCCACTTTTTTTGGTCTTCTTCCCCTCTTCACTCTCTGTGATCCTAATTTAGCTTCTCCCTCTGCCTCTCACTGCTTTTCCTATTTATCTTTTTTCTAATTTTACATTTTAGTCCCTTCTCTTGTATACACACCACTAAAAACATGCTTGCAACCTAAACTCCTGTATCCTTTTTTTTCTTTCCTTTTATCTTGTTGCTTGCTTCTATCCTGTGCTTTTTTTTGGAAAAAAGTTGTTTTTAACCTTGATGATTTAGTCTAGCTCCATTTTATATTTCCAGGCTGATCTCATACTACTCCCACACTTTTGCTCATGTTCCATCCAAATTGACCTGCTTGCTTTAGCCTTTCCCCTGCTCTTCATCACCCGTCTCCCATATCAGCACCTTTTGATGTTATGCCTAGTATTCACTCTCTCCTTATTTCCACTTCTTAGAGCTCCCACCTTTCTTCAAGGCTCTATTTGAGTGCCTTTTCCTACCTAGTGGCTTTCCTTGTCTCCCAGTTATTAGTGGTCCCCTCCCCCCACTTCTTTGTATTTATTTTGGTCTGTTGCATTGATTTATCTTTGTACCTGTTGTTTCCTCAGTGTAATGCAAGGATCTTGGGACCTTCTTTTGATCTTTGTATCCCTCAGTCTAGCATGATATTTCACATATAGGAGGAGTTCAATAAATGCTGGCTGAATTAGTGAGTGAATCTTTAGTCACTGATAATTCAATATGAACTGGGTCAAAGGGAGAATTCCTGCTGGCTTCACACTGGCCAAACTAGAGCTGGTAGCATGATTTTGGAGTTCCCTCTTTTCTCCAGTTTGAGAATTGAAATTTTAATTGGTAAAAATTATCTTATAAAACAAACTGTGATGGGAACTCAGCTGCTGGGACTCTTTTCCTGACTACCTTTCTTAGTTTAATCCTTCATATATTATATAATAATAATAATAATCCTTCATACAAGCACATATAAAGATGTGCATATATGTGTATAAATACATACCTGTATATACATATGCATAATATTTAAACAGATATGATTTATTTTTCCCTTCTTTGTATGTAATAGACCTGTGATTTAATTCTTATAGTAAACTCTTAAAGAGTGAACCCTCTTTATCATACAGATCTCCAGCTATTCTGAATCTTAAGAATCCTAGAGCTATGGTTCTCAGGCTTTAAAAAAATTATTGGTACAATGTTTACTTTAAAGTAAACTTTACTTAAAATAAACTTATTTTACTTATATGCATGATGACATTTCAGAATGTCAACTAGAGACACACTTTAATGTGTCTTGGAGAGATCCTAATTGTTGCCTTTTGTTGTATCTTCAGGCTTTCTTCTATATAAAATCTTTTTCATGGCCTATCCCATCAGGTCTCATGGATTAAACAATTATATCTATGTGCATGTTTCTCAGATCTCATCTCTTTCTTGGGTTCCAGACCTACAGGTCCAATTACAGGTTCAAAAACTCATAGGAATCTCCATCTTAACATGTCCAAAATAAAATTCATTCTCTGACTCCTTGTCCTTTTTTCACTTCCCCTTATTTCCCCCTAATTGTTATCCATAAGATCATATAATTTTTCCAAAATTAGTTTCCCTTGTATAACTGTATGTCAGTCTTTCTGTCTGTCTGTCTCAGGGTTTTGTCTTCTCTCCCATCCTTTGGCGCTTGCCATCCGCTGAATATATTCTGTATAATAAACTGTCTGTTCCCTGGAGTTACCTGTAGTTTGCAGGTTCAGGAAAGCCAGTTTCCTGACTGCGTTACTGTCCTCTTTGGTTCAGTTTTTGGTTAGGTCAGCATTCTTTCACCAGAGCTTGGGTTCTCTAGCACACAGCCTAAAGCCATGCTTGCAGGGATAATATATTGGAGTGAGATTTCTGACTCTCAGGGGATTGGGAAGGAGGAGATACTATTAGCTGTCAGTGAGGACACACTGGAAACAGATGTTTCCTAGGGTGTACTTCAGCTGACTTCTCTCCCTCTGTCTCTATGGATCTCTGTCTCTGTCTGTCTGACTCTCTGTCTGTCTCCTTCCCTTTCTCTCCTTTACTCCTCTGTCAACACCTTCTTCTCTCCCTCCCATTTGTTTTCTGAAGGAGGGGCTTTGAACACACTGCTGGCCCTTTAGTCTGGGCTTACTGGAATGCAAATGTGTAGCAAGGAGCTTTTGAGTCCTTTGGCTTCAGACGCTTCTGATTAAATCCATTAAAGTGATTCCAGAAAGTACTCCTCTGACAACACTGTGTCTGTACCCACGGAAAGGTCAAGGTGTCAGTTGGCAGCTTGAGGGAGACTCAGCCTTGTGGGCTCCCAGGTGGTTAAGGCCTGTTCAATTAGCTGTAAAACACAGTCCAGGAAATGCCAGAAGGCAAACCTTTTTGAAGGAAGTGCTCTGCCTAGCCAAGGAATAATAAGAAAAGGAAAAGGATAATCTTTGGCTGCTGATTGAATTTACAACAGGTTGGCAGGTAAACACACTACAGAGTGGAAAAAGCACTGACCTTGGGGTTAGGAAGACCTGGCTTCAAATTCTCGAGCACTGACATTCCCTGGCTGTGTGACTCTGGGCAAATCACTTTAACTTTCTAGGCCTCAGTTTACTTATCTGTGAAAAGATGGCTTGAGATTTATTGTCCTCTAAGGTCTCTTCCTGCTCTAAATCTATGATCCTGTGTCCCTATAAACAGTAGCTCCACCATTTCCCATCAGCCTCACATCATTCAACTAATCTTATGTCACCTAATGGTGTCTTTGGTTGCCAGAATTAAGTTCTCAGATAAAAGTTAAAAAGGCTCATTCCTTTACTTCCTATCTCTACTCAGCTTTGTCACTACATTTCCTTTCCTAGTCCCACAAAACCAAACAACAGTGTCCCATTACAAGACAGTACTATTGTAGGTTGGGCACTAGATTTAGAACAGTGATTTCCCAAAGTGGACGCTACCACCCCCTGGTGGGTGCTGCAGTAATCAAGTAAGCGGTGATGGCCACAGGTGCATTTATCTTTCCTATTAATTGCTATTAAAATTTTAAAAAATTAATTTCCAGGGGGCTAAGTAATATTTTTTTTTCTGGAAAGGGGGAGTTAGACCAAAAAAGTTTGGGAACCACTGATTTAGAGTAAGGAAGACCTGGGTTAAAAACTTGCCTCAGAAATATATCCATGCCTCAATTTCCTCCTCTTTAAAATTAGAGTTCTCTACAGAGCAACAAACATCCCTAAGGAAACTCAAACCTTTCAAAGACCTGAAATGAAAGAAACAAACAAAGGAAAATACTAAGTCTTCCAAATTAATCTAAAATTCCTTGAATGAAACCTATTTAATTTAATTTTCTCTTTTACTCTTCTCTTCCCTTCTCCTCTGTGATTATATATATGTATATATATATATATATATATGTATGTATATATATATATACACACACATATATAGGTATATATATATTATGCCATTTCAAAATGTCAACTGTTCTACTGTGTCTTGGAGACATCCTACTTGTTTGTTCTTCGGTAGATCTTCAGTTATATCTTGTCTTATATGCATAAATATGTCCTAAGGTATTTCCCTGGGTCCCTGTTTTTTCTATATATGCTCCTTTTAATGATTATCCCATCACCTTCCATGGATTCATCCATTATTTCTATACAGATGACTTCTGTATTAAGATCTCTTATCTTTCTGGAATTTTAGTCCTTTAGTTCAAACTATACATGCTTGACATCTCTACCTGGATATCTTATAGGAATCTCAAATTCAATATTTCCAAAGGAAAATTTATTCCAATCCCCTCCTCTGCCTGTGTTTGACAAAATCACTCTTCCACTTAAAACATCCCTATTTCTGCTGAGGGTACTACCATTCCTCCAGTTACCCAGTATTACAAGTAGGAGTCAACCAGTTGCTTAAAGGATAGAGTACTGGGTCTGGAATCAAAAAACCTGATTTTAAATCCAGCCTCAGACATTTACTAGCTGTATGTTTCTGGGTAAACCTCTGATTGCCTCAGTTTCCTCACCTGTAAAATGTAGATAATAATAGCATTTACCTCCCAAAGTTGTGAGGATCAAATAAGATAATGTTAGTAAAGTTCTAAGTTCAATGTCTTACATATAGGTATATACATACAATATATGTACTCCATTCCCTAGGAATCCTTCTCTACTCTTTATTTTTCCTAAAATCCATCCTTCCCTAAATACACAACTTTTTGGCAATTCTTGCCTATTTGACCTCTTCAATATTTATCATATCTTACCCTTCTCTATATGCACATCACAACGACTCTAGCCCATGCCCCAAATCATGTCTCAAAAGAGACAATAGTTCTTTATTGGTGTCCCCTTATCCAGTATCTTCCCTCTATAATCCATCTTCCACACAGCTGTCAAATCAACATTTCTTAAGTCTATCTCTTACTCTTCTACTTAAGAAGTCTCAGTGAATCCCTATTGCTTCTAGAATAAAGTATAAACTTCTCTGCCTGGCATTAAAGTCCTTCACAGTCTGACTCCACCATGTATTCTTAAATTGGTTATACATTTTTCTCTTCAGGGACTCTATGCTCCAGTCAGATTGCCTTACCTACTGTTCTTGCTATCTGATATTGCATCTCCTCTCTCCATTTCTTCACACAGGCATTTCTCTATGCTAAGAAGCCTCTACCTCCTCACCTTTGCCTTTTAGAGAACTCTTACCTCCCTTCAAGGCTTAACTGGAGTGCCACATCCTTCAAGAGGCCTCTTCTGATTCTCACAGTTTTTAGCATACCCTCCCAACACTGGATATGTATTTTGTATATATCCTCTACTTATCTGGGAACATGTTGAATCTTCCTAACAGGATGCAAGCTCCTCCATGGTAGACATTTTATATTTTCTTCATTTGCATTTGTTTCTTCAGCATCTGCCACATAGTAGAGGCTTAGTAAATTTCTATTAGTTACTTGCTTGATCAGAAAGCCATATGAAGTGGGTAAAATATGTAGTATATAAGCAATTAATACAATGGAAGATGGAGTTTTTTAAATAAATATTTTCATCTCTATTAACTTCTGTTTTACTGAACACTCTTTTCCCAATTTTTTTAAATCAATTTATTTCATCATGACGGTGTCAGTGGAATAGAATTTTGATTTTTTTTCTATTAGTGGGTATAAATTTGACCAGTTTCACTTCTTTATTCTCTACTATTTCTTCCTTAGACACTAATATAACTTTTGAAGTAGCTGTTTAATGTGTGTGTGTTCTATGTGTATGTGTGTGAAACAGAGTTAGACAGATAGGGGGAGAGACAGAAAAAGAGACAGAGAGGGAGAGGCAAAGAGAGAGAGAGAATGGGAGGAGTGGTGAGAGAATAAAAAAATGTATTCAATTTCTATTGTGGTTGAGTGCTGGGGAAAAAAATTCAAACCAGGAAAACATATCCCTTTCTTCAAGATGGTTACATTCTAATTGTGGAAGATAACACTTTATAAAGGGTGAAGAAAAGAGAGAGGGGAGGTAATATGCCAAAGGTTGAATCCAAGTTTGGTAGAGGGAGATTAAAATGATTTCTGGATTATAGGAAGCATTGTATAGCAAGAACCAGGTGGTAGCATGGAAGCCTGGTTCCAGACAGAATATGGTAAAGATTCTTTTGTAACTATGGAATCCAGTTAAGCTAAGAGCCTCACATGAGGATTGATTCTGCTACTTTGGACCCCCATAGAATATGTCTTACCCAACTGTGCTGACTGATTATATCTCATCTTTGAGTCATCTACTGTTATTTACTCCAGGAATGTTTGCCCCTTACTATAACTTTAAACTTCACCCCCCTTTCCTCAGTGACACTCAGCCCACATCCTTTTCCCCTTTTTCAGAAGAAAGACTGAGTCACATTATTTTCCTCCTTTAATTTGTTTTGTTTTTTTCACTGCTGTTGGAGTGGGAACCTTGAGAATAGTAGAATTGGGTAGAAGAAAAACAATTCTCTCGAGTTAGTTTTGAGTGACTGATAAATAAATAAAACAAAAGCATTAATAACAATGCAAAAGCTCAGATCCAACCTGCAGACTCCTCCCAGTTCTATATCAAGGAGAGAACAGGAATAACTCCAGATGACCAGAATTGTCACCTGGGCTTTGGGCTCCCCAAAACAGGATGTGTATTTTTCTGGGGCTGATTTTCGTCAGAAGCATCTGTCACTCTCCAAAATTTCCTTTATCATTGCAGCAAATTATTTAAACACTACCCACTGAACCCCATCTGTCACCATGCCCCACTGCTGTCAGGGCCTTGCCTCCCCAGTTCTTAGGAGAAACTTGCCGGCAAAGGCTTCATGCCAAACAACAGGGCAAATTAAATCAAAGCGCGGCTCCGGCACCCACGGGGAAAATGCACATCAGCTTTGACTTATTGCATGGAGCACGCTTACAAGAGAGAAAGCAGCGGCTTTTGTCACTGCAAGGGGCCATGAAAAATGAATTAGGGCCTCTGCTGAGAGAGGGCATGGAGGAGAATCTTTCATTCTGAGATGCTGTCCTCTCTCACCTTGCAAGAAGCAAATAATAAAAGGAGAAATTGTGGTTGCTTGATGTCTCACCAAGGTTTGACTTTATTCTCCAGCACTCTCCTGAATAAGGGAATGGAGAAGGAAGTATGGGGAGACATGGAATTTGGAAGATCTGGTGGTAAACATCTTGAAGAATACAGAACATAAGGATTCCATTATGGTGCAAGTGAAAGCAAGAGACATCCACCAGAAGAGAGCTTAGGATGGGGAGAATGAGAAAAAGGGATCAATACATATGTATGCCTAAACAGCCATATGATTTTTCCATTGTGAATTCCCCAGTGATATGGGAACATGTAACTCTCCTAAAAGTTCTCTTCTCTGCTCCACCAGGCATTTTATTCAGAGACACACAGTCAGCCTATTTTGGTTTAGCAAAATTTGCTAATCAATTGCTTACCTGTCCTTTGAATGGAACTGTCATTTATTGTAGATTTAGCTGTTGAGCCTTATGCCCAGGACCCATTTGTACTCCAGAGAAGTATGGAATGCAGAGGCAGCTGGTCTGGCATATCTAACCCAGTGCTTTACAGAGAGAGGTCTTGATTAACAATGGTGTATCTGAGCCTTTCAAGAGAGAATGAGCCCTTGGACCATCTCTGATCAGAAATCAGAGTAGAAGTTGTAGCCTTATGCTGGGGGAGGGGGGCAGTGTTCAGATAGATGAAACTTCATCTGGCAACCAGGTTAAAGGACAAGGGGCCAGATTGTCTGGGTCCTCTTTCCATCTCGGCTGTTCTTTGTGGATGCTTCAGTTTCCCATCTGAGTCATTATACTACATAGCAATATACCAGGCACCATTCTTTGTCACAGAGTAGTGTCCTAAGGTTTAATCACCATTTTAATGGTGTGAAGTGGCAATGAATGTCACTGTTCTGGATTTCATGCTCTATTTGAATTACAACATGCTGTCACATACTTAAAACACTCTTCCTAGAGGTTTCATAGCATTGCCAAGACTTACCAGCTTTCTAAACCCTGTCCCTGTGCCCTGATGAAAAAGGTACCAGCTCTTCACTTGTGCTAAGTACCTGGACCAGTCATCAAGCTAAGCCAGAATGCTGCTAAGAATAGTGACTGGCACATGGTAGGTGCCTAATAAATGGTTATTGAGAAATTGCCTGAATGCCTCATGATACTACTCCTTTTCATGATTTCATGAGATGAAATTTTTGGTAATCTTCCAAAGAGCATTAGCCACCATGAAGCTATCCTAGACTTGGCCATATTCTAGAGAGCTTCTTGCTCTGAAATGATCCTTTTAACCTATCAGTGACACCTGCCTTGCACAGCCTGGTGGTCAATGTTAGGTTGAGAAAAGACCTGCAACTAGGGAAGGTGATCTGAACTTTCCTCCCAGGGAACTGAAATATAGGGTGTAAAATTCAGCACATGCACTCTTCCAGCATTAATTCCCTCTCTGTCCAACTGAATTTATTGTAATTACTTCTGGTATTATTTTCATAGCATGAATTACAAAGTTGACTAGAGGGCAGGCTGCCTGCTGCTTGGCAGGGATACCAAAATTGCTACTTATGGCTATGGTTTGGAAGAAGTATAGCCCCTTGATCCTACTCTTTTCATATTTCTGACAGTAACCTTGAAGTAATTCCTTCCAGCTCTATCAATCAACCAAATAACAAATATTTATTAAGTGCCCACTTAATGATTTGGACAGTGCTGGGTGCTGGGAATAAATACAAGTGCAAAGAATGAAAAAATCTGTACTCAAAATGAGTTTATATTCTAATGGGAGAGATATTAATCCATCAGTAAACATTTAATAAATACCTATTATGTACCATACGCTGTACTAAGGAAGTGTCTCTTTGTGTGTATACATACACGCATACACACATACCTATTTTTTCTTGCCCAGTTTTAATTTATTGGATCATCCCATGGGCAAGGATCCAAGCTCTTCCTCCACAAGCCTTTCCTTCTTTCACTTCCCTGGATGCATGCTTGTACACATGTGCACATACACATATAATGTATATATGTATATGCATATACATGCATGTGTGTATGTGTGCATGTGTATGTATATGTATATATACATATATGTATATGTATATATATACATATATTTTTTTTGGCTCCCCAACTCACTCTATCTTTGAGAGATCTGAGAGATCTAGGTTAGTTTTTTAAATCATCCTAGCCTGGGTTCAGTTCAGTATAAACTCTTCTGGGGAAGAGGATAGGCAAGAGCTAAAAGTAAGTGGTGTAGAGCAGGGAAGGAGGGGGAAATCCTCATAAATCCAAGTCCTGCTGCCATTCCAGCTTCTTCTATAGATAAGATTACCCTAGGAATCTCAGCTCCCTGTTCTCCTTTCCCCAATAAGACTCTGATAGGAATGAGCTTGCAGAGATGAGAGGGGAAGTAAGGGTAATGGCCAGAGCTTGGGAAGTACCTCCTGTCCTCTCTATGCCAACCTCATAATTCCCCTATGAGTAAATAGGAGCTGGGGCTGTAGTGGGGGGTTGGGTGGGTTTCAGAATGGGCTCTGGAAACAAAGAGCAAGGGAAGGACTGATGGAAACTAGAATAAGAATTCCTGAACCCCGAGGGAGCATATATACATGGTATAAACATAAAGTTAATAAGTATGACTGAATACAAAGCAGTTATATACAAAGAATTTTGGGAGGACAGAACTAGGTGATGGGGTAGTAGGAAAGAATTTATATATCTCCGTGTTAAAGGAAAAGAGGGAACTTGTGAAACAGAAGCATGGAGGCATGGCATTCCAGACATGAGACAGCATAGAGAAAGGGTACCTTTTTGTCAGAGATTGGGGAAAAAGAGGAGAGAGTGTCAGATAATGTCAAAGTATCGTGAGATTAAGAGAATGGGAGAAGAAGGAGCTCAAATTTTTATTTCCCATGAAGTTAGAAATTCAAGTTCTTAATTGAGGAAGAAATAGTGAGGAGGAAGAAGTATGAGGGTTATCAGAAGGGAAGAGAAACTTTGGAATAACTTCTATGGTGAGTGAGATAGAGAATCCATTAGAAGGGAATAAAAGAAGAGTGAAGGCCCAGCTGTGGCTGGATAATATGAATTTGTAATATATCAAGTCATCATGATTGTGAGTTTTCCTCCAGTTTTGTTTAGTAGCTAGTAATGAGGAATGGAATAGGCAGATGGTGGGAATAATCCAGGGCTGAGGTTTGGCAAGAGAAAGGTTGCAATAGGATAAAGGGCCAAGGTATTGAAGTGCAAAGGACAATGTAGAGTTTAAATAACTAATAATTGGTTTGCAGTTGGAAAGAGAGGAAAGCAAAATCATAACAGGGATGATGGCCTCAGAAGTATAGGATTTGGGAGTTGTTAGGAGGGTGAAAAAGATATATAGGCAGGATCAAGCATCAGCAATTATATGAAAACAACTACAAAACACTTTCCAAACAAATAAAACTGGATCTAAACAATTGGAAAGCCATTGATTGCTCATGGGTAGGACGAGCTAACATAATAAAAATGACAATTCTACCCAAATTAATTTACCTATTTAGTGCCATACCTATCAAGCTACCAAAAAACTTCTTTACTGAATTAGAAAAAACTATAACAAATTTCATTTGGAATAACAAAAGATCAAGAATATCAAGGGAAATAATGAAAAAAAATGTGAAGGAAGGGGGCCT
>NC_058132.1:154326395-154390706 GCF_016433145.1 Gracilinanus agilis | reverse complement strand
ACCAGCAGCAATACAATGACCCAGGACAATTCTGAGGGATTTATGGTAAAGACGCTACCCACATTCAGAGGAAGGACTGCAGGAGAGGAAACATATAAGAAAAACAACTGCTTGAACGCATGGGTCGGGGTGGACATGATTGAGGGTGTGGACTCGAAACTACCACACCAATGCAACTACCAACAATTTGGAAATTGGTCTTGATCAAGGACACATGACAAAACTAGTGGAAATGCGCATCGGCCATGGGTGGGGGGGGTGCAGGAGGGGGGGTTGAAGGGGAAAGGTGGAGCATGAATCATATAACCATGTTAAAAATGAATATTAATAAATGTTAAAAAAAAGGGAAGTCAAGGAATTTAATGGAGCATTTACATGGATACTAATGTTTCCTAGAATAAAGGCAAAAGTTGGGAGAAAAGATACTCGGTATACTTCAGCTACCATAATTTTGATGGTGTGAAAAATTCTTACTGAGTGAACTTCAAATAAGAAAATAATATTGAAAGAAAGATGTAAAGATAAGAGTCTAGAAATGACTATAGGGAGCAAGAAGTATTCCTACTTTTCCTCTAGGACCAGTGTGTGTGTGTGTGTGTGTGTGTGTGTGTGTGTGTGTGTGTGTGTGCTTATGAATAAATGGCACAACTACCATTCCATTTGGTGAGAATATCATTCAAATTGAATTGACTTCATTGGCCACTCAGTTCAGCAAAAATCTACTAATCTTGTTTTAACTCAGGTTCGGTGACAATATTTCTCAGGATGGTTTACTTGAATCCCAGATTTAAATGGCTATTTGTCACTATGTATTTCATTTTACTTCTCTTCAAAAGACAGTGCCACACCTAAGCATGACAAGTCATTCCCATTTTCACAGCAAGTGACAGTGAGGAGAATTGACATCCTATAGAGAGGTATATTCAACATGATGTGGCAAAAAATGAAAAGAAAACTTTCCAACCTTTTCTTTAATTTAGCTAGAAAGTCCTTGCCTAAGAAGAAGGACCCATTTTAAATGTAAATGTGGGCTATGAATTCTTCCTCCAATATTTCCAAATTCTGTGATTACATCAAGTCTCCCTCCACTTACAGAAATTGCCGTTCATCCATGACTTAGTAAATTTTCCTCAAAAGTCTTCCTTACCTAATGATCAATGTTGTGGTGGTGATAGATTTCTCTGGATTTATATAGTAAGGCTTGGTCCTTCAAGGATAGATCAAGTCTAGAGTCTCTCTCTCCCTGTGGTCTTCATTCTTCCCCAAACATTTCCAGCTTGGTATAATCTGACAATGCTTCCTCTTCCTTGGTAAAGTTTCAAGAATCCCAGGTCACCTTTATAGCACAGCAGGAATTTAATGAAGGCCATCTCAAAGTGTTGGTTGTAAAAGGAGAGAGATCTTGTGGTTGAGGTGCAGGGTCCTAGAGACAATATGTGTAAACGAAAGCAGAGACAGGAAAGGTAGAAAGCAAACTATTTTTTCAGCTGGACTCAAAAAGGAGAATGATTTGGTATAGGTTAGATAAGCTTCTGTGGCCCCCAAAAGAAGGACCAGATGGAAGCCAGTTAGGAAAGGTTCAGAAATATGGAGTATATGGCCAATTGACTGTGGGATGATGTGACCAGAAGAAAGACAAATCAGGGAGATTTTTTTTTGTGAAGAAGACCAAGAGAATTGACACTTAGGATATAAGAAAAATGCTTGAAGGTTATATTTCAGGTTAAATTCAAAGGAAAGATTTGAAGAATAACTTGTTATAGCATCTTTTATGTCATACTTTATAGTTTACAAAGCATTTTCCTCACAACTCTATGAGTTAGAGAATGAGTTTCATTTAATGTTCTCACTTTACAGATGAGAAAACTAGGACTTAAGGAGTAAAAAAAAACCTTTTTACAACATACTTAACAAAGTAGTCCTCCAGTTAATGCTTGAAAATCTCCAATGAGGGGAATCCAGCTCCTCCTGAGATAATACTTTCTACCTTTGGACAGCTCTAATTGTTGGACATTTCCCCTGCCATCAAACCTAAATAATTTACCTCTTTGTAGCTCACAACCTTTGGTCCAGGATTTTCCCTTTGGAACCAAATATATAATACTTTTTCTATTTGTTAACCTTTCAAATAATTGTAGGCAGCCATTATGTAGCTCGAGCTGGGCTAGTCAGATGAACAAGGAGGAACCTAGGTTGTGAAACTGAATATCCTTACCAAAATCTGATTATTGTGTTAAGAAATTCTAGGCTGCACTAGGTAAAACATATTGTTCATCCAATATTTACCCTAAACAATATCTGTACTCATGCCATATACACAGTTTTTAGTCCTAAAGTTTCTACTCATTGTAATAAAGGTATTTATCCACTTGAGTGACTCAATTCATGTTGAATTGAAGACATATAACAAGGAGGTATATCAGAGAGAAATAAAGGGGAGAATCCCCATGAGTGTGATCCTAAAAAAGAGTAACCCCTGAACTTTTGCATAGTATCAAAAAGTCTTCTATTTGGTAGTGCCCTGGATCTATCCCATAATTCTGAGAAAGAGACTTGAAGAGTAGCTCAAGGTCACTTAGTCCTGTGCACTGTAATGATTCAGGACCTCTCAAGGAGAATGTAAGCAGCAGCATTTAACCTTGAGACACATTTAAGTTGATAAGATTGTTTCTCATTCCCACAGTAGATTCTCAAGGCATGAAAACAGGCTTCTCCCTCTATAGTAGCAACCCTTTGAATAGAAGAATTTAGATCATTGGGACGAGCATCACAGAGAAAAGAAGATAGAATCTCTTTCATTTTTCCTTTTTCTTTGGTCAGAACTGGTTAAATATGTCACTGGCTAGTTCAAACTGGCAATATTCAGAGACCTAGTTTTAGATGGAGACATCTCTGACATGCCTTTTAAGATTGAAGATTTGAGAGTAGAAGGGCACCTGAACACAATAGAAGATAGAATGCTTGTACCTCATTGTCTGGAGAAGAGATGGGCTGCAGGCTTTGGGAGAATAGGAGCTGCCAGTCAAGTCATTTTAATAGTACAGGAGGCAGATAGATTTCAATAAAAGAAATGAGTATAAATATTGTTAGTGGAGAAAAAGGGAAAGCAAAAAGATGTTGTTTGACTAGTCACAGTGGGGAAACTTTTCAAGTGTTTTAAGCCCGAAACTTCACAATAGCAATGAAGCAGGTGCCTGGGCTCAATTTACTGACAAGGGAGTTTCTGTTTGAGAGCCCATTAATGAGGGTCAGAGAAGGATAGAAGAGATAATAAATAGTATAACCTCTCTCCACAGGCTTGAACCTATGACCCATAATGAGCACATAGTATTGTGGGTACCAAAGAGATAATGTGGTACAGAGGAAAGAGCACTGGGTGTAATAGAGTCAGAAGTCTTGAGTTCGAATCTTGGTTCTACCATTTTTACCTGTGTGACCTTAGGCATGCTAAATTACTTTCTTCTCTTATAAAATAAGGAATTTAGACTTACATGGCTTTTAAGGTCTCTTCTAGCATTAGCTATGAACTTATTATCCTAGAGAGCTCATTAAAGAAATCATGAGATCATTTTTACCCTGATAGATTCCAATTTAATGACCAATTCAGAATTTTCTGTGCCAAAAAACAGATAATGAAAGTGACTTGAACATCATTGCTGTGACTACTTCCTTGCAGGCTAAAGCTAAGGATACTCAACTTATCACAGAAGGGGATTGTCTAGCTCCCAAATTGTAACCAGCTTTTAAGAATCAAAAGGAGGTAAAAGGGAGAAGCTAGGTGACTCAGTGGATTGAGAGTCAGGCCTACAGATGGGAGATCCTGGGTTTAAATCTGGCCTCAGATGCTTTCTAGCTGTGTAATCCTGGGCAAGTTATTTAATCCCTATTGCCTAGCCCTTACTATGACTCTGCCTTGGAACAGCTCACAGTATTAATTTGAAGACAGAAGGTCAAGGCTAAAAAAAAGGAGGTAATACCAATCCTCACCAGTTTGCCATTCAAAGGAAGCCATTTCAAGATAAGGTAAATGTTTCATTATATCTTGGCTCATTTTTTTTGAATCTTTCTAAGTTAATGCTCTCAACTACTTGTCTATTATTTGACCCCAGTTTGTTTCTGATGCTCCTTTCCAAATAACCTCCAAACTCACGTACTACACAGATTCCCTATATTGAAGAAAATAAATATTAATACTAATGTAGCACTTTATAATTTACACTCAATTCCAAAATAATTGTATTTAATTTAGCATTATTCTATATGCAAGATAGTAAAACCATATTGGTAGGTGGAGTAAACAAGTAAACAAACCCATCATTTAGTTAGGGGGATGTGTATCTCAAGCATGTAAAGAATGAGTGGATGAGAACAATTTGTTCCAATGGCGGTGACTGAAGCAGACGGTATGGAAAACTTAGAGCCTGGTCAGTCTTCAAATACATCTACGGCATCCACTACATTCTGGGCCATTGTTCTGACTTTTATATTGTCACTGGACTTCAATGACCCTGAAAGAGAGAGTAGTAAGGCAACTTTGTCACACTTAAATCTAATTCTCCCATAAGTCAAGACATCACTCCATGATGTCATTGGTCCTTTTTGAAAATGAAGGATGAACATCAACACCAATAGATGACTTTTTTTCTTTCTTTCTCCCTGCTTCCACTCCTTTACTAGATCATTTTACGTTATAAGTATTGAAATACATTCCTTTCTATAACCAATATCTTGACTTTGAAAGCAAAAGAGGACACTACCTTTAGGTGACTCAAAGAATCAATCCTTCAAGGAAGGTAGAGTGGCAGTGATCTTATCTAGATAAGAATTAAGTTTGGTTATCACTATTTATCCATTTCTCTAAGAAAGATCTTAATTTTATTCTTCTCACGTCCCTGATAAGAAAAATCTTCAGGCTGGAGAAATATTATTTCTTAGGACAGAGAAACTAAACTAAACTAAAGTAACAAAATAGAGAACCTTAAAAAGGTTTGTAGAATACTTTCATACCCATTACTAGCCACTTAATATTGCCCCAACCAATGCAATTTCCCAATAACATTAACATGTCATAACCACACCATTATATTGTGGCTTCAGAGTTGTACAAGAGCTTAAGGAATTACCTATACTGACCCCTTCATTTTGAAAATGAGGAAACTGAGACCTAGATTGGTTAAGGAGCTTACTCAAGATTACATAGCTTAGAAGGGGGCAGAGCCAGAATTTGAACTCTTTTCTTCTGAATCCAAAATCCAGTGGTCTTTTCCCTGTCCCATGCTTTCATGAATGAATAAAAAGCATTTATTACATTTTTTCTATGTTCTATGCCAACCATAATTAATTGCTTATCTCATTATTTGTTTGCATTTTTCTCTAGCAAGAGGTCTGTTTTCATGGATACTGTCCTTGAAATGGAGCCTGTTTGGGCAACACAATTGACCTGTTCAACTTAAGTATATTGCTGTTGCCTGCCTTTTTCTGAAGAGCAGTTGAACCATGGAAGTATGTAGGACTAAATAACCTTGAGATTTTCTATGATCCCAGTGAAAAGGAAAGAACATTAGAATTCAAACTATTTATCCCCTGAAATATTGCTTTACCTAATACAATGTTCTTTCAGAAGATTTTTGTTGTTGTTGGGGGAGGGAGGGGAAGAACTAGATCTGTGATTTCATTGGTATAAGGGAACTCCTCATGAGAAAAATCCATTTACCAATATTAATTGACACTTGGTCTTCAATTCATGGCCTCAGAGAGTTGCCTTAGTCATTGAGAAGGGATTTTCCTACAGTCACAGAGTCGGTATGTATCAGATGTAGAACTTGAACCTGTTCTTTGTTACTTGGAGATTGGACTAGATACATTTTCCCATGCTGCTCAAAAGTACATATGAGTCATTAATACCTCTAGGTCGGTTATGTCTACTTTTGTTTCCAGCTTGCTTTTCACTCTTTTTGCGTCTGTGTCCTCTTGAATTGCCTCTAAAATTAGTCACAGTCTAAAATTTGCAAATGCTGCTTTAGCTTGTCTTCATCCACACCATTTCTACCTCTTTCTTCAGCTTACCTGTGGTTTCTGCTTTCAACAGGATTTCAGTTCTGACTTTCCAGCTCCCTTTCCCTTCCTCTACCTCTCATGGGTGTTAGCCCCTTAAGAACTGAGGCAAGCTCTATCTGGCTTCAGCCATCTGCTGCCTCTCGGTGCTAACTCAAATATCTTAAGCAAAGCCCACTCAGACATGTCATATTAAACTATAACCACTGGATTTAGATAAGTTATTCCTCTCAAAATGCTTACATCTTTATTCTCTTAGCATTAATTCCCCATTTCATCCCCATCAGAGAAAAACCACAAATATTTACCAACAAGTAAATGATTCATCACATTAACCTTTAGTTCTTATACTAGAACCATGAAAAAGAAGCGTAGGAGGGAACTTTTCTTTTTATAGTGTCACCTAAGGTTCATAGCTTTAACCTCCAATTTTTTTAATGTTTTTAAAGTTCTACATTGTGGATTGTAAATAAGCAGTCAACTAGCATTTATTAAGGTCCAACTCACTGCCTTTCAGACACTCAACATTGAGTATGTGGTTGTTGGTCAGTCATTTCAGTCATGTGTGTCTCTTTATGACCTTATTAGACTTTTCTTGGCAAAGATACTGGGATGATTTGCTATTTTATTTCTCTAGCTCATTTTACAGAGGAGGAATTGAGAAAAAGTGGGTTAAGTGACTTATTCGGATTCACACAGCTAGTAAGTGTTTGCGATCAGATTTGAACTCAGAAAGATGAATCTTCCTAACTCCAGATTGGGTACTCTTTCCACTGCGCCTCTTAGCTGCCCCAGTATACAAAGTATTGAACACTGAGAATATAAAGAAGACAAAAAAAAATCAAATAAAAAAATAGTCCATTCCCCAAAGAAGCTCATAGTTTAATGGGACAACAGCACTCAAACTTCTATATACAAATATCACACGCAAACACATACACATAAATTATATATATGTACACATATGTATAATTTGTTTGTTATATTTACAATTCCCAGATAACTCCCTTTTCCCCTCCCTCCCTCCTTGCAATAAAAAGGTATCATTTGACTATATTCATTTATGTGTGTGTGTGTGTGTGTGTGTGTGTGTGTGTAGAACTATTCCTTACATTTTTTTTACTTATTAGTTATTTTTCTGCAGGTTAACATACACAAGTTTTTCTTCAAACAATATTTCTGTTGCCATATATAATGTTCTCTTGGTTTTGCTCATTTCATTCTTCATAACTTCATGTAGGTCTTTCCATTAAAAAAAATAACCACCAATATATTTACAAGAAAAATTGGCGATAACAGCAGAGGGAATATATTAGCATTAAGGTTAATAAGGAAAGACTTCTTACAAAAAGTGGCATTTAACTGGGACCTGAAGGAAGCCAGGGAAGCTAGGAAGCTGAGATGAAATGGGCAAGCATTCTAGACATTAGGAACATCTTGGGAAAATGCTTGGAGTGGGGAGATGGAATAGCACATTTGAGGAATAGTAGGGAGTCTGGTATAGTACATGGAGAAAAATAAGGCATAAAAATACTAGAAAGGGAGGAAGGAATTGGCTCAGCATATGCAGGCATCCCTTCCATATCGCAACTTTCCCCATCACAATTTTGATATGTTGCTAGTCAGCATAAGAAACTAAATTAATTTTTTTTGTAGAAGGCCAGCAGATGACACAGAAAAAGTTTAGAAATTCAGAAATGCATAAAATATATGTATAGAATTATATATATCAAAATATCTTATATTTTAATATCATAATGATACAATTACTTTTATTGTAAACATCTCATAAAAAAAAGAAAAAAAATTAAACTCCTTCACTCTTATGAAGGAAAGGCCAAAATTTTTTATATGGATTTTTCAAATCTCAAGGGTACTCAAGGGATAACTGCATTCATCCATAAAGGTGGAGGTGAAAAAAAATTTGGAAAATTTTGTGGTAAAAGCTATATGTACTTAGGTAAATCATATGCATTTAATTTAGTTACAAATTCTCCTTGACATTATTTATCACATAAGTTTGGCTTTTATCTAATCCATTTTACCCCTAGATGATTGGCCGTTGGTAGCATTTATTTCTTTTCTGATGTGTTATATTTTTTCACCCAGCACCCAGAACATACTGAAGCATATAATAATTGCTTGATGGAGATTGTTTTGATTATAGAGCAAAGATGTAGTACTACAAGAGACCTTAAAGTCAATTAGATCAACCTTTTTCATTTTTTGTAAGATCACAAAAGTAGTATCATCAGAGTGTACTTGAATCCAGGTCCCCCAAATCCAGAATCATTGCTTTTTCTCCAGTGTACCTCCCCTTAAAGTGACAGCTCCATTTTTTAAAACATTTATTAATATTCATTTTTTAGAAAAGTTAACATGGTTACATGATACATACTCCTACTTTCCCCTTCACCCCTCACACTCCCCCCACCCCTGGCCAATGCGCATTTCCACCGGTTTTAACATATGTCATTGATCAAGACCTATTTCCAAATTGTTGATCATTGCATTGGTGTAGTAGTTTTGAATCAAAATCCCCAATCATGTCTGCCTCAACCCATTGTTCAAGCAGCTGCTTTTCTTCTATGTTTCCACTCCTGCAGTTCTTCCTCTAAATGTGGGTAGCGTTCTTTTCCATAAATCCCTCAGAATTGTTATGGATCATTGCATTGCTGCCAGTACAGAAGTCCATTACATTCAATTTTACCACAGTATATCGGTCTCTGTGTACAATGTTCTTCTGGCTCTGCTCCTTTTGCTCTGCATCAATTCCTGGAGGTCTTTCCAGTTCACATGGAATTCCTCCAGTTTATTATTCCTTTTAGCACAATAGTATTCCATCACCCGCATATACCACAGTTTGTTCAGCCATTCCCCAATTGAAGGACATCCCCTCCTTTTCCAGTTTTTTGCCACCACAAAAAGCGCGGCTATCAATATTTTTGTACAAGTCTGTTTATGTATGATCTCTTTGGGGTACAACCTCAACAATGGTATGGCTGGATCAAAGGGCAGGCATTCTTTTATAGCCCTTTGAGCATAGTTCCAAATTGCCAGCTAGAATGGTTGGATAAGTTCACAATTCCACCAGCAATGCATTAATGTCCCAATATTGCCACATCCCCTCCAGCATTCATTATTCTCCCCTTCTTTCATTTTAGCCAATCTGCTAGGTGTGAGGTGATACCTCAGAGTTGTTTTGATTTGCACTTCTCTAATTGGGGGAATGGCTTGATTTTTTATACAATTGATTAAATTCCTTATATATTTGAGTAATTAGACCCCTGTCAGAGTTTTTTGTTATATTTTTTCCCAATTTGCTGTTTCCCTTCTGATTTTGGCTGCATTATTTTTGTTTGTACAAAAGCTTTTTAGTTTAATATAATCAAAACCATTTATTTTACATTTTGTAATTTTCTCTAACTCTTGCTTGGTTTTAAAATCTTTCCTTTCCCAGAGATCTGACAAGTATACTATTCTGTGTTCACTTAACTTATTTAGAGTTTCCCTCTTTATATTCAAGTCATTCACCCATTCCGAATTTATCTTGGTGTAGGGTGTGAGATGTTGATCTAAACCTAATCTCTCCCATATTGTTTTCCAAATTTCCCAGCAGTTTTTGTCAAATAGTGGATTCATGTCCCAAAAGTTGGGCTCTTTGGGTTTATCATACACTGTCTTGCTGATGTCACTTACCCCAAGTCTATTCCACTGATCCTCCCTTCTGTCTCTTAGCCAGTACCATATCATTTTGATGACTGCTGCTTTATATTATAGTTTAATATCTGGTACTGCAAGGTCACCTTCCTTCACATTTTTTCATTATTTCCCTTGATATTCTTGATCTTTTGTTCTTCCAGATGAACTTTGTTATAGTTTTTCCTAATTCAGGAAAAAAAGTTTTTTGGTAGTTTGGTAGGTATGGCACTAAATAGGTAAATTAATTTGAGTAGAATGGTCATTTTTATTATGTTAGCTCATCCTACCCATGAGTAATCAATGTTTTTCCAATTGTTTAGATCTAGTTTTATTTGTTTGGAAAGTGTTTTGTAGTTGTTTTCGTATAATTGCTGTGTTTGTTTTGGTAGATAGATTCCTAAGTATTTTATATTGTCTAGGGTGATTTTAAATGGTGTTTCTCTTTCTAGCTCTTGCTGCTGTGATGTGTTGGAAATATATAGAAATGCTGATGATTTATGTGCATTTATTTTGTATCCTGCAACTTTGCTAAAGTTGTTGATTATTCCTACAAGCTTCTTAGTTGATTCTCTAGGATTTTTTAAGTAGACCATCATATCATCTGCAAAGAGTGATAACTTGATCTCCTCATTGCCTATTTTGATACCTTCAATTTCTTTTTCTTCTCTAATTGCTACTGCTAGTGTTTCTAGTACTATGTTGAATAATAGAGGTGACAATGGGCATCCTTGCTTCACTCCTGATCTTATTGGGAAGGCTTCTAATTTATCCCCATTGCATATGATGCTTGTTGATGGTTTTAGGTATATACTGTTTATTATTTTTAGGAAAGGTCCTTCTATTCCTATACTTTCCAGGGTTTTCAATAGGAATGGGTGCTGTATTTTGTCAAAGGCTTTTTCAGCATCTATTGAAATAATCATGTGATTTTTGTTTGTTAGATTGTTGATATGGTCAATTATGTGGATGGTTTTCCTAATGTTGAATCATCCTTGCGTTCCTGGTATAAATCCCACCTGATCTTGGTGGATGATCCTCTTGATCACTTGCTGGAGTCTCTTTGCTAGTATTCTATTTAAGATTTTTGCATCTATGTTCATTAGGGAGATTGGTCTGTAGTTTTCTTTCTCTGTTTTTGATCTCCCTGGCTTTGGAATCAGTACCATATTTGTGTCATAAAAGGAATTTGGTAGGACTCCTTCTTTGCTTATTATATCAAATAATTTGTATAGTATTGGGATTAGTTGCTCGACAGCTCCAGTTTTAAAGGCACGGTTGTACTCTTCCCAGACACTTAAAATTGAGTTAACCATTTTAGACTGAATTATATGACCAGAACCATCTTAGTTCTTCTTATTTCTATTTTCCATCCAGAAACCATAGTTCAGTTCCACCAAAAGCTTTTCTCCTAGCTCTGTTTGAATGATTTTTAAATAAGTCCCCTTTACATGGTCCTTAGGCAGTACCACGGTTCCTGCTCTCCAGTCTTAGGATTGTTGTTCCATCTGTCTTTGATTGTTTCCATCTCTCATTCCAAATATAGATATGATTACAAGGCAACTACATTTCTATCAGCATAATTCAAGTCCTTCCTAAATAGGGGTGCCCTCAGAATACTTCAATAAGGGGGAGAAAGTTCATCACACCCTGTGAGACAAATATTTCTACCTCTTCTTAAAGATGGAGAAGCTGAAACGCAGAGAATTGATAAGATTTGCCCAAAGTCATACAGAAAGTTCATCCTGGGTCTTCTAACTCCTTGCCAGGGCTTATTCCTTTACACCACTTATCATTATTTAGACCACACGATAATTTCTGTTTCCCTCCCAGAAAGCATGATCAGTTCTACCACAAGCTTTTCTCCCAGTTCTATTTGAATGGTTTTTAAAAAATTCCCTTTCACAAGGTCCTTGATATTTCTGATTCAAGCTGGCGATATAGACCTCGTCTATTCATACTTGATGGGTAGGAGTACATCCCATGTGTTATGGAGTGATACAAATCTAGTCTCAACATATTTTTCGGGGAAGGGAAGAGAAAAGAAGCAATGATTAATAATTGTCTACTATGTACCAGGAACTGTGCTAAAACATTTTAGCTCATTTAATCCTCACAACAACCTTGGGAGGTAGATACTAGTATTATCCCCATTAGACAGTTGAGAAAATTGAGGGAGACAGACGCTAAGTGATTTGCTTGAGGTCACAGAGGTAGTTTGTATCTGAGGCTTAATTTGAACTCAAGTCTTCCTGACTCCTCTCTCTCTCTCTCTCTTTCTCTCTCCACTGCACCACTTGACTACCTAGGTATTAGAATGTCTCCATGTGTTATGGGGTAACATAGGTCTAGCCTATTCATACCTGGAGGGGAAAATTATAAGTGTGTTATGGCTACACAGTAGTACCTGGTTAAAATTAGAAGACAAAACAGCCTATTTGCAGAATTCAACTGCATTGACCTCCTGTTAGAAGCCTCATGATTTATTTATCGAACAAAAATATTAGGGGATGTTAGGCCTCATTAGGGAATGTTGGCGTATCAAATATGTGATTGAAACAACGAAGAGTGCTTGTTATATGAATGGTGTTCCATTTCCCTTGCCTAGCAGATCAAAGTAATTTTCCCTTTAGCAGCATGTGGAGTCTCCATGCAGATTCAGCAGATAAAAGACCAGAGAAAAAGTTCAGTAGCAATCATAATTAACTTGCAAGATATCATGTCACATATCCTACATAGTCAGTCGACCAGGAAAGCTGCTGCTAAGACAATATAGTGTTTGGATAAACATAATTTTATTCATTTCTAGACTTTCCAATTTTGTTTTCATAATCTTTCCTAAGTCAACACTTTCTAACTTGCTTAAACTCTATTTCTTCATGCCCGCACACATCCTTGTACACTTTTCTGTCCCCTTTTTCTACTTCTTCCAATTCCAACTCCAAGACCTCTCTTGACCATTCCCTTAGAATAGTCCTCCAAGTTTATCAACTAAGTTGTTTTATCTTTCCTTCTTTATGCCTTAGAGGAATGCAAGCTCCTAGAGGGTAAGAACTTTTACGTTTTGTCTTGTGTACTCAGTGCCTAGCACGATGCCTGGTACAGAGTAGGGACCTCCTAAATGTTTATTGATTGGATGATGAATTCTGGTATGGGTTGGGCTAGTGACTTCTAGGGCCACTAGATGGAACAGAGGATAGAGTGCTGGTTCTGGATTCAGAAGTCTCATCTCCCTGAGTTTAAATCTAGCCTAATAGTCTTACTAGCTCTGTGACCCTGGGCAAGTCACTTAACCCTGTTTGCTTCAGTTTCCTTATCTGTAAAATGAGGTAGAGAAATAAATGGCAAAATGCTCTAGTGTCTTTGCTAAGAAAACCTCAAATGAAATCACAAAGCAACCAGATATAACCAAAACAACTGAACGACAAAAAGTGACCTTCAAGGTTCAAATTTGAGAGTTTGTGAAGCAAAGAGCATTAGAAATGGATGTGATCTTAGAGAAATTGGGTTGAAGGGGTAGAAGGTAGAAGCTAGATGGTACAGTAGATAGAGGGTCAAGAGGACCTGGGTTCAAATCTGACCTCAGACACTTATAGCTGTGTGACTCTGGGTAAGTCATTTAACCCTGTTTGTCTAGCCCTTGCCCTTCTAGAAGTCTTTGAATTGTTAATAAGAGAGAAAATAAGATTGTTGGGTTTTTTTAAAGGAAAATTATGCAGAAGGAAGTAAAGGAAATTGAATTATAATAACTTGAGTTTATTTTCAACTTTAAGATTTACAAAGTGATTTTAGAACATTATCTCACTTGATCCTCACAATTACCCATGAGAAAGATACTATAGGGATAATTTTCTTCACTTTAACAATGAGAAAACCAGCTATAGTTTTGGAGAGACTGAGTGAGTTGCCTAGAGTCACATGAGTAGTATAAGCAGCAGTAATTGAAGTCCAATCTTCCTAATTCCAAATCTACTACAATTTACTTACTACCTCAACTACCTTTCCTATAAATTTTCTGGTTGTTGGTTTTCATGAGATCTCTATTGGGGAGATAAAAGAAACTGGAGGTATAGTTGTGGTAGGTTGTATTATCTGATTTTATTAAAACAGAATGGTATATTGGAAAAGATTCGGAGTCCATTTAAGTCCAAATTTGGGTACTTTCCTGTCTTGGGCAAGTCAGTTAAGTTCTCTGACCTCAGTTTCTTCATCTATCAAATGAAAGAATGGGACTAGATATCCTTTAACTTCCCTTAGAGCTCTAAATCAGATAGCTAAGTGGCCCAATGGACAGGGTTCTCAGCCTGGAGTCAGGAAGACCTCAGTTCAAATACTATCTCAAAACCCTATGGGGGCAGCTGAGTGGCTCAGTGGATTGAGAGCCAGGCCTAGAGATGGGAGGTCCTAGGCTCAAATCTGATCTGACACATACTTCCTAGCTGTGTGACCCTGAGCAAGTCCTTTAAACCCCTCCCCCCACCCATTGCCTACCCCTTATGGTTCTTCTGTAACCAATATACAGTATTGATTATAAGACAGAATTAAGGGTTTAAAAAAACCCTATCATTATGACCTTGAGTAAAATCACTTACTCTACCCTAAGCCTCAGTTTTTGGATCTGTAAAATGAGGTAGCAAAGCATCTCAGAGTGCTGGGCATGGACTCAGGAAGACCTGAGTTTAAATCCATCTTCAGTTACTTCTTGTGCATCCCTCTGGAAGTCATCTAACTTCTGTTTGCCTTAATTCACTGGAAAAGAAAATGGCAAATCACTCCAGTATCTTTGCCAAAAATCCCTGTTGGACAGTACTGCCAGGCGATGGTCCACAGGGTTAGGAAGAGTCAGACATGACTGAACGAATGAAGAAAATGAGGATGGTCAGAAGAGCTACCTCACAGGTTAATTGTGTGGCTTAAACTACATAATAGAAATGAAATACTTGGCAAACCTTAAAGTACCACATAAATGCTAGCTATTATTATTATTATAAATCTGGCAATCGGATGCATCAGCCACTGAGAAACCCAAGCAGGGCCAATGCTAACTTTTCAGTCCCAAGGAAAAAAAAATACTAGCAGTAAATGATTTAGGGGATTGTTCACAAATTTGAGACAATTGCTTCAAAAAGGAAGTCTTTGTGCAATTGAGAGCTGGCTCTTGGGCCCTATGACCTTGAGTGGTTCACTCTAAAGCCATGGTCTCCTGGGCTACCTTCAATTGTGCTGGACACGACTGAAGAAGCGTCTGAAGGACAGTTCCTGCTAATACCTTTATCCGTTCCATCCTGGAGCAGAAGCAGCACAGAGGAGTAGGAGAAACCAAATTGGATCTGAAGGCAGCCTCCATGTGTCCAGTTTAATTAAATATAAAAGTGGCATTATGAGAGTGAGCAAGAGGGAGAGAAGAGGCAGAAAGGGGGAAGTGATATTGTTTCTGGACAGGTAAACTGGGGACTAGCTTTGGCAGATATAACAGGAAAATAATTTGGAATAAAGAGAAAGCACCCTTTATATAGTGTGTCCGAAAATTACTCTTCCCCTTGGACCTGTGTCTCTGTACTGCTCTGAGAGTGCTTACGAAGAGACAGGAAAAAAGAAGAGAGCCATCTGAGTGTTGTTGCAGTGGTTCTGCTAGACTGTAAAGTCTTAGATTCACTAGTTTCACTATATATGCTGGATTATAAGCTCCTCAGACAGAAAGACTGTATAGGTTTTCTGTCTTTTTCCCCTTAATATTTTGAAATGTCTTGCCCATAGTAAACATTCTTGGTAACTTGTACTTGTTGTTGTTGTTGTTTAGTTGTTTTCAGGTTTATTAAACTCTTCATGACCAAATTTAGGATTTTCTTGGCAACGGTGCTAGAGTAGCTTGCCATTTCCTTCTCTGGCTCATTTTACAGAGGAGGAAACTGAGGCAAATAGGTTAAGTGACTTACTCAAATTCAAATAGCTAGTAATTGTCTAAGATAGGATTTGAACTTTTGGTTGGACCAGTGCTTTGTGCACTATGGCATGACCTAGATGCCTTTATCCATTGAATCATGCTACTTCTTATATTGATTATAAGATTATAGACTTAGACATGGAAGGGATCTTTGAGGTCATGTGGTCCAACCACCTTTTTTGTAGGTTAGGAAAATGAGAGCCAGAGAGATGAAATGGTTCTCTGTATGACTGTGGGCAAGTTTCTTAACCTCACTAAGCTTTAGTTTCATCAGGGATAAAATGGGAGTAATAATAGCACAGACTTCCCATTATGGTAAGGATCAAATGAAATAACAAAAATAAAGCAGGATAGAAATGTTAACTTTAATGCCCCAAGTCAGGTAGGTAGAAATGGCAAAGCTAGGATTTCAACCCAAATGGAATCTTCTGACAGCAAGGTCGATACTTTTTTTCATTGTGCTATATTGACCCTCCACTTACTTTAAAGATTTAAGAATTTACAGTAACCTACAGGTGCTGCCTGTAACACACACATGTGTGCGCACACACACACATACACACACACACACCTCATTATATATTAGTATATAAGCTACAATATATTACTTTCTTCTAAAGAAATCTCACTCTAAATGCTATATTTTAGGATGACTAATTATGCCATACAAAGGTTTAATGATAGCTACCAAATTTAACTCTTGATTATACTTTGCATAATTCTCTAACTGGTTAGTCATCTTAATATTGTCTCCAAAAGTAGACCATTTGCCTTTCAGGACTGTATTTCTAACTGCCCATTGTATGTTTCCACTTTGATATCCCACCAGTATGTCTCAACCCAAGCTTAATTCTTTTTCTTGATTCCCTTTTGTCAATGGCATCACTCTTCTGCTAACTATTAATTTATTAAGCTGCATGTTTATCTCTGACTACTTACTCTCTTTTATATCACTTACCCAGCCAACTACAAAGTCCCTTTAATTCTATTTCAATATCCCTTGTATCCTACCTTTCACCATCAATACCACCACCTCCCCTGAGCTGAAGCCACATTGGCCTCAGAGCCCTGGAGTATGCCACTAGAGATTTGCCTCCAGGGATGATGCAGTAATTCAGCCACTTATTAATCCACTTAACTGTTCTCTATCATCCAGTCATCATTCCTTTACTTTTTCCATAAGGCTATCATGAGGCACTTTCTCAAATATCTTGCTAAAATCCAGATGTACTATGTCCGTGGCATTTCACTGATTTATCAGTCTAATAACCCTGTCTAAAAGGGAAATGAAGTTAGTCTGGCATGACTTGATCTTTCTTTTAATCTTATTTTTATTGATATCTTTAGTTTTTACATTCCTTTCATTTCCGAATATATCATTCCCTCCTCCTTCTTTACCCAAAGAGCCATTGTCTTTTAACACAGATTAAGAAAGAGAAAAACAATAATTCAGAAAAAAACAAACAAACAATTTATCAACTATGGTGTGATAACATATATGGTATTCTGTTATCCTCTCATCTTCAAACTGGGGAGCTACATTTTTTCTTCATCTTTTTTTCTAGGGTCAAGTTTGGTCATTATAATTACATAATGTTGAGTTAGGAGTTTTTCATTCTTCACGTTTGCACTGCTATATCATGTTTATTATTTTACTGATTCTGCTAACTTCTCTATGAATTAGTTCTTAAGTTTTTCCCTGTTTCTCTGAATTCTTCACATGCATAACTAGTTTCTCTTATGCTCCATTTTTATAGCACAGTAATATTCCATTACATCAGAGTATCATAATGAGTGTAGTCATTTCTCATTTAATGGACATCCTCTTTGTTTCTAATTCTTTTCTACCATTAAAAGGCTGCTGTGAATAATTTAGTGTTTATGGGACTATATATGCATATACATATATACATATCATGCATATATATGTGTGTGTGCCTGAGTATATATGTATATAACATATAATACATAATATATTTACACACACATATATATACATATATATATATAATATTTCCTTGTGTTTGATGTCTAGCAATTGAATTGGTGGATGAAAGACTGTGAACATTTTATCCACTTTTTAAAATCATAATTTCTAAAAAATTTTCCACAATCATTGGATTAAGGGTTTCAGTGTGCCCATCTGTCTATATCTTCTCCATTGTTGTCTATTTTCATCTTACATCAAGTCATGACCAGGACTTATCTTTAATGGACCTCTATTTCTCCTAGGGATCACCACTTCACTTTCTTAAAGTGTTCAGAGGCCTTCCATTTAATATGTATTTTGACAAGGATGGATGGCAAGTTCATCAGGGTATAGTTTATGGAATTCACTATGTTCTACATTTCAAAAATGAGGACATTTGCCCATTTTTAGGCCTCCAGAATAGGAATCGAGTAGTTTGGTTTTATTACTGTTATAAATAAATATTATACTATCTTTCTTAATCATTGGGACTATTCCTTCCTTGTTCTTTTTCCAAATGTACCTTTAAAAGCTTTTTATCGACTTTAGTGTTTTTCTCAGCTTCAGCTCACTTAGGAATTTATTCTTCCCTGATAATTTCTTAAAAGTCTTTTGTATTTCAACATTAATGTTCTTCAGTTAGTATGTGACACTGAGTGGAGAACTGGACTTGGAATCATGAAGAGGCAGATTCAGTTCCTACCTCCAGTATATACTAGCTGTGTTGCCATGGGCAGATCCTTTGAGCTTTCAGTAACCAGAGATACTCTAATACCAGCCTTGACCTCTCAGTAGCAATTGACATTTTCCAATACCTTCTTTCCCTCCATACTTTCTCTTTAAGTAACAGTGTTCTCCTTTGGTTTTTCTGTCTCCCACTAAAGTATTATTTCCCAGTTTCCTTTGCTGTTTTATCATTTGTGCTTCTGACCCTAATCTGTGGACATTTCCCAAGGCTCTATCCTGGGTCCATTCTTTTCACTCTCTCTATACCTTTTCTTGGTGACTTTATCATAATTTCGCAAGGATTCGATCATCCTCTCTATACATCTGATTTTTAGGTCTGTGTAATTTAAATTAGACTCTTCTGTTCCCCATATTCATGTTTCATTGGAATCTCATCACAGAGAAAGGAGATTTCATTGTCTTTCTCCCCAAATTGTCTTCTTCCTTACTTTCATTTTTGTTTTTTTGAGGACATCACCATCTTCCCAGGCTCTCAGATTTGCAACCTTGAAATTATAATCAACTCATTTTTTTTTCTGTATTGAATATGTATCCATATTCAATCACTTGGCAAACCTTGTAAATTCAATTTGTATAACACCCCTTGCAAACACCTCCTCTTCTCTACTGTCATAATTATTACTTTAATTCAAGCCCTCATTACCTTTTACCTGGATCTTTGCAAAAGCTTCATAATATATCTTTTTTTTTTCTTTTAAACCCTTACCTTCAATCTCAGATCAATACTATGTATTGATTGAAAGACAGAAAAGTGGTAAGGGTTAGACAAAGGGTAGTAAGTGACTTGCCCAGGGTCACACAGCTAGGAAGTGTCTGAGGCTGGATTTGAATCTAAGACCTCCCATCTCTAGGCTACATCTAGCTGCTCCCCTTAATATGTCTTTATGCCTTCAGTTTCTCTTCCCTTCAATTGCTCAAATAATGACAAATTAATAATCCTAAAGCACAAGTCTGAACATGTTGCTCCCCTGCTCAGTAAATTCAAGTGGCTCCCTTTAGGAAAAAGAAATATAAACTTCTCAACTTGAGATTTAACGCCTTTCACAACCTGGTGCTAGTCCAGCTTTTTTCGACTTACCAATCATTATTCACCTTTATGAACTGTGTAGTCTAGCCTAACTAAACTACAAGTTGTTCCCCTACACATATGCTTCTACACTGGCTCTCTGCAATGTCTAGAACACAATCCGTCTGCATCTTAACTGTTTATTGACTCCTTTTTTCATTGGGCAACTCAGTGATATGGTACTAGGTCTTTAGTCAAAAAGATTCATCTTCTTGAGTTCAATTCAGGCCTCAGAAAATTACTATCTGGGTGACTTGGGTAAGTCACTTTAATCCTGTTTGCCTCAGTTTCTTCAAATGTAAAACGAGCTGGAGAGGGACATGGCAAACTACTACTTTGCCAAGAAAACTCCCAAATGGAGGTTACTTCCTTCAAGGCTCTTTTCGACTATGACTTCCTATAAGAGATCTATTCTCAGGCCTGTGCTGCTACTGTTCTTCCCTTCCCACAAAATTAATTTATACTTGCTTTGTATATATTATGTACTTATTTGTCTATGCACATATTATTGTGCCCCAAAGCAAGCAAATTCCTTGAAGGCGAGGACTGTTTCATTTTTTTTTACTTTGTATCTTCATTACCTTGCACAGTCCCTGGCATACAGTGGATATTTGATGCATGCTTGTTAAATGAATGAATGATGTTAAGTCGTTGATCTGATTGGCAGTGGTTCCAAGAGGTTTTCCATAATAAAGAAATCTCACATCTGGACAAAGATTTTTAAAAATCCTCTGGCATTATAATAGCTATATTAGATTGGTTCTGCCTGGTCACTGGAGTAAGCAGTGAGAACAATTTGTTATTTCTATGTGCTCATTAATTTTTATGTGTAGTTAAGAAATGAAGGGTTCCAAATATAAATGAAAAGAACTGATAAATAAAAACAAACAAGACATAGTTTTATATATACATACATCTTTTTGTCAAATGAAGCCTTCTCTAATCTAGGGAGAGGAGGAAGGGAGATACTCAGGAATTTTAATGTAACAAACAAGCAAATAAACAAAATTAAAAAATATATAGACATCTAATCTTTGGAATCTACCTATACAGGGTCCGAAGAAAGAGTTATTATTCTGATAAAGCAAAATTCCTCCAATTTGTTTGTGATGTTACTTTTTATAACCAGATCACATGCCCTTTTGGAACTGATCTTAGTAGATGGTGCAAGGTGTTTGTCAAACCTCATTTCTCCCAGACTGTTGTCCTGTTTTCGCAACAGTTTTTATCAAATAGTGAGTCCTTACACCAGTAGTAAGGCTCTTTGGCTCATTGAACACTAGGTTACTAGGATGTTTGTTTTGATATGTTGTGAATCTAATTTGTTCTACTAGTTAACTTCTCTTTAATTAGTACCTAATTGCCTTAATGATTACTGCTTTGAAATATAGTTTGAGACCTGGTATTGCTAAGACCCCACCATCTCACATTTAAAAATTATTTCCCTTGAGATTCTTGACCTTCTGTTGAAAAGTAAAATTTGTTTTATTTTTTTCTATCCTTATGAAATAATAACTTGGCAGTTTGATTGGCTTGGGTCAGAAGAAGTAAATTAAGTTAGGTACTATTGTCATTTTCATTATTGTGGTTCTACCAATCCATGAGCAATTTATATTTCTCCACTTATTTAGGTTTGTGTCTGATATAACGAAGTTATTGAAATCTATAAAGAAAAATGTCCAGTGTCCATTGGACCAAGGACATTCTGAGGTTCACTTTGATCACTGAGTGGGGAGCTGAGATAGGACCACCGTGAGATGTGGGAAAAGAGGACATTTTAGGAGCAGTACATGAATGCGTGGAAGAGGAAGAGATTAGGGCCTTTGGAGGGCAGAGATGGAAAAGGCAATTTCACTAGGAAGAGTCAAAACATCTAGGACACTATGTCTGATGATAGCTGTATTATTACATAGATTAGTACAGATTTTAGTGTAAGAAAAGGAAGATTTGGAATCAGAAATTCTGGTTTCTTTCCATCTCATGTCCTTCTATTTATTTTTTTATTTTATTATTCCTATTGACTCCCAGAGGAGCATAGGGCCGCAACCATCTCACGCCAATGGACTCTCTTCTGGGCAACTTCCCCCAACTGGGCCCATGTCATTCCGACGGTCCCTGTCTCGTTCTCGGCATATCTCCGCCAGGTCTGCTTTGGCCAAAGCAGGCCTTCTATTTACTAGCTATATAATCATGAGCATGTCCCTTCACTTTTTCAGAGCCTCATTTTCCTTATCTGTAAAATGAAAAATGTGATCTATGTCTATCTTTTAGGTCTTTTCTATCTCTAACATTCTTTGATTCTCTGAGAATGTGATTTGAAATGACTTTAGCTTCTTCCCTTGAGACCTGTTAATATCCTTAGACCATTTGTAAATTGAGAATGGTTCTTTTCTCTTATTAATTTGAATCAGTTTAAATAATACTTTTATCAGAGAACCTTGTTGCAAAGATATTTTCCCCAGTTAAGTTTTTCCCTTTTAATCTTAGCTTTGTCAGATTTGTTTGTGCAAAAATTTTAATTTTATGTAATCAAAATTATTCATTCTATCACTTATGTTCCTCTCTATTTCTTGTTTAGCCATGAACTTTTATGCTGTAGGTAATATTTTCCCTTGTTTCTCCAAATTGTTTATGATGTGACTCTTTGGAGCTTGTTGTAATATAAGGCGTTATATGTTAGTGTTATGTGATGAGACAAAGCTTTTTCAAGGGAGGAAGACTATGGAGATTTCTGTCCTCTAATCATCCTTCGCCTCTTGAAAGGGTGAAGTAAAACAAAGCCTGAAACCCAAAAAAGGAAATGAAAAGTAGAGATGGATTAAGGCAGGAAAGAGTTTTTATAGCTTGAAATTGTGAGAGGGGTACAGATGGCAGGGACTGGTCAATGACCTGAATTTCATTCCTTCATCATTTCTTAAACCTCCTTTTCCTTAAGCTCTAATTTAGGTAGCATAACCTCCACGAAGCCTTTTGATTCCCTGGTCTTAGGTGAAAATAATCTTTCACAGATTTCTCTCAGATCTCTGTTCCTCCCTTGCAATTATCTAAGTCTCTTGTTTCAGTTGTGTCTGACTCTCCATAGTGCCATTTTGAGGTTTTCTTAGCATTTTCTTCCCCAGCTCCCTTTAAAGTTGAGGAAGTAAAAAAAAAAAAAAAAACAGGGTTAAATGACTTGCCCAGGGTCCCACAGATAGTGTCTAAGGCCATATATAAATTCATAAAGAAGAGTCTTTGTTTCGGAGCCCAGTGCTCTCTCTACTATGCCACCTAGCTGCCCTAACCCTTTCTTAAATCATAGATATTATAGTACTTCCTCTTCCCCCTTCCCACCATCATATAGTAATTTCCCTAAGAGAAGGACCTGGGAAAGACCCATCTATGTATCCCCAGAACTTAATAGAGTGCCTTGTACATAGAGGGTCCTTAAGAAATGTTCAGCAAAGTTGGGACCACACAGTATTCTTTTCACCAGATCCTTTTCAGCCCTGAAATAAATTTTATTTCCTTCTATCTTTCCCTCTGAGAACAATATACTCATTAAGACTTCCTGACCTCCCCTCTCCATCTTTTCACCAGAAAGTAAGCTCCTTGAGGGCACTAACAGTCTGGCTTTTGTATTTTTTGTGTAGTTAGCACTTAACAAGTACTTTCCATTCATCTGGAATCCATTTGTTATGGAAATGAAATGTTGAAATGTAAGCCTCTGGAGTCCTAGTGGCATCTTGCATTTTCATTTGTGTATGTGTATCAGGATTTATTTCCTATGCATTCAACAAAACAAAAGAAAGACAAATGCTTTGACACAAATGACTTGCCTCCTTGGGGATGGTTAAGATAACTAAAATAGAGGTGTGTTTTCCCCCTAAACATTAACAAAGCCCTGCAATAATCACTCTCAGAAGCAGGCAATAAGAAAGTACTCAGCTTTTCCAGCCAGAGATCCTTTGTTCTATGGAAACTGTCACTCAGAACTGAACTCCATCCCACCATTATTTAGTTGGTATCCTAGCCAACCTCCACCCCTATCCTACCCACCCCAGGATTCTGAACTAGAAAAGAGATAGTAGAAACAGTCTAGCTATAGTCCAAGCCCCTCCTCTTCCTGGTCAGGGAACAAGAACTCCAGGGAGGGGTAGTGATTTGCCTAAGGTTTCAAATAGCCAATTTGGAATGTCCTTAACTGGGCTATTGCTTTAATGAGATTGAAAATCCATTGTTTACAAGAATGAGCAACATTATGACAGAATAATGATTTAATGACTTGACCAGGTCCCCATCAATTTTTAACTGTACTTGTATACATTCAGACTACAGCTTGTTCAAAGTTTAATTCTTTACTTTTCTTTGTTTTTTGTTTTTTTGTTTTTTGTTTTTTTTTTAAATCCTTACCTTCTGCCTTTGAATCTCAGTATTGGTCCCAAGGCAGAAGGCAGTAAAGGCTAGTCAATTCAGTTTAAGTGACTTGCCCAGGGTCACACAGCTAGGAAGTGTCTCAGGTCAGATTTGCATCCAAGTACTCATGGTTGCAGGCATGAAGCTCTATCCAATGTGCTGCCTAGCTGCCCCTCAAAGCTTAATCCAAGTACTACTTTCTCTAGAAGTCTTTCAAAATTCCAAGTTTCTTGGGTCCTCTCTGAAATTACTTTGAATTTACTTACAAACCTATGTGTTGTGCCTCCCCACGCCATTGGAATATAAACTTCTTGAAGCCAAATAGTATTCTATTTTTGTTGTTTAATGCTTAGGGCCAGGCACTTAATCATGCTTCAATAATTAATGAATTTATTGAATTGAAATGAATGAAAAAAAATGAATGAACGAAATTATACACCAGGCAGCTCAGTTAGTTAATGCATTGATTAAGTGTTTCTTGCATGCAAAGCACAGTACTAAACTGCAAATCAATTTGTAAAATAAAAAAAAAAAAAGACAGTCTCTTCCCTCAAGAAGCTTACATTCAAAAGGACTAAGGCAATACATACAGGAAAACTGAAGTAGGGGGTGGTTGACAAGATTACCAGAAGAGAAGTCTCCAGAGAGAAATAGAATCATGTCAGATCTGGATATTCCTTTAAAAATAGCAGTTTCCAGAGGAGATATTCAATGACCTGGAGGGACCACAGGGATGGAGGACACTTCCAGAAGGGAGTTCAAGAGCTCTAAATGAACTTGCAGGGTAAAGAGGCTTCTGGGACAAGCTGTTTGACAGTCTGTGAAGTCTCTGAACCTCTTTTCAGAAAAAAAATGCACTTAAATGAATAAAACACATAGGATTAAAAAAATAATTTCCCTTGTATGTACCCTTTGACCAAGGATTACCACTACTAGATTTGTATTGGAAACAGATAAAAAAAAAAAGAGGGGGGATTTGTACAAAAATATTTATAGTAATTGTTTTTGTGGTGGCAGAGAATTGGAATTTGAGGGGACACCCATTGGTTTGGAAATGACTGAAAATGTTGTAGCATATGATTATGATGATGCAGTACTATTTGTTTGCTTTCTCAAAGATTGGGGTGGAGAGAGGATTTATAACTCAAATTTTAAAAGAAGAATGGTAATTTTTTACATGTGATTAGGAAATATTTAATAAAATAAAAATATAATTTAAAAAGCTTTCCAACTCCAGATAAGAATCTCTAATCTAGAGAGTCCAAAATATTAAAAAAAAAAAAACAAGCAGTTAATTTACAGACTAGTTCAGAATACCTAGAGGATGAATCATTCCAAAGCACTCAGAATCTGAAAAGAAGTGAGACTGGGACTGATCTGCCTATTTGCATAATGCATAGTGTGGTTTATTAATGAAGCTATTCTTGATTTGTTTCACTTAAATTTGGTTGAATCAGAGTTTTAGAACCAAAAGGCACCTCAATATTCACCTCGCCAAACTTGTATCAGTATAACCCCTGTCCTCCCTTCTAAAACATCTCAAAAGAGGACACTCAACTTTTGCTTTTGTTGTTATTTAAAACATTTTTAAACTGATTCTGCCTGTATCCCCCAGGCTAGAAATGTAGTGAAATCCATCCAAAGTCTGATTTTACTGGTTATTGACACACAGAACCTTTTTTTAAAACCTTTATCATCAGTCTTAAAAATCACTATTTTGTATTGGTTCCAGAGCCGAAGTTGTAAGGGCTAGGCAATGGGTGTTAAGCAACTTACTCAGGGTCACATAACTAGAAAGTGTCTGAGGTCAAATTTGAAAACAGGACAATTGAGATATCTAGCAGCCATGGGCACAGGCAAATGTTGATCTGCTTCATTTCCACACTGTATTAGTTCACCCCTACTTAGGCAACATGATGATCTCCCTTCATTTTTTCCCTTCCCTACCCAGAGTTCAACATCTTGGCACCAGATTTAGTGGTACTTCTCCCCCCTCCCCCCAATGAGCATTAATCCTACTTTAGCTCAGAACTCCTGAACTCAGGTGATCTCTGAGCAGCCTCAGTCTGCCAGCAATAGAGATTTCAGACATAGGCAATCATGCCTGATTTTAACATACAAACAAACATACAAAAAGGAGCAAAAGACAGTCCTTGCTCTTAAGAAACTTTCCATCTAATAGATAAGACTACATGCAAACAAATACAAAGTAAGTTATATGCATGATAAATAGAAAATAATTAAGATAGAGGAGGACTAGAATTAAGATGGTTTGGGGAAGGCAGCTAAATGACACAGTAGATAGAGTGCCAATCCTAGAACTGGGAAGACTCATCTTCTTGAGTTTAAATTTGGCCCCAGATCCTTACTAGCTGGGTGACCTTAGGCAAATCACTTAAACTTGTTTACCTTTGTTTCTCTATCTGTAAAATGATCTGGGGGAAGGAAATGGCAAAGTATCTTTGCCAAGAAAATCCCAAATGGGGCTACAAAGAATTGGACATGACTGAAAAATGACTGAAAAACAACAAAAGAGCATTTCAGGCATGGAGGTCTGTCAGAGAAAATGTTCAGAGCAGAGAGATGTCCTATCTTGGTCATGGAAGAGTCAGGAAGGGCAATATTGAAGAAAATTGTGACAGTGAGTAGGGTAAAAAAGAATGAAAAGAAAGAAGGTGACTCGATTATGAAGGACTTTAAATGACGAAAAGATCATTTTGTATTTGGTCTTAGAGGCAATAGGGAGCCACTGGAGTTTACTGAGTAGGAGGGTGACACAGTGGGCTCTAGCTCCTGCTTTTAAAGCTATCTATATAGCATGTTTGTACTGCTTTAATGAAGATCATAAGATTCAGAAATTTTAGATAGCATTTAGTTCATCCTCCTTCTTTTACTAGGGAGAAGACTGGAATCTAAAGAGGTGCCCAAACATATCCAAGGTATTCCTAGACAGCAGAGCCAAGATTCACCCCCATGTCTTCTTCCTCTAAATTCCATATTCTTTCTAGCCCTCTTGGTTCTTCTCCCAGACAATACTCTTCTCTCTAACATCTTTTCATTTGCACTGACTATTCTACCTGTTGGGAAAATATTCCACTTTCACTTTTCTCTCATAAAATTCTGTTTCCCTAAAAACTCTCTTCAATGGAAACTTCTCTATGAATTATCACGTAGCCCCTTCACCCCCATCTAATACTGGATATTTATTTTTAATATCCTGCCTCTGGCACATACTGGTTAATGGGTTACTGAGGAAGTTACCTCCTCCCTGTGCTCTTAATCAGCTCTCTAAAATTATTGATTGTAGCTACACTGACAACCTGCATTGGTAGCAGGAGTTTCCTGATCTGAAACTTCCTGATACTAATGAAATCACAGATCTACTTCTTATCAGGCAACTAGGTGGTGAAGTGGCTAGAATTCTGGACTTAGTCAGGAAAACCTTAGTTCAAATCTGATTTCAGATCCTTACTAGCTATATAACCATAAATACATCATTCAACTGCCATCTGCCTCTGTTTCCTCATCTGTAAAACGGGGGTGATAAATGTAAGGCTGTGAAGATCAAATGAGATATATTTAAGGCACTTAACATACTTCCCGTTATAATACTGTATAAATATTGTTATTATTGTCAATTCTACCCCTATATTTTGTATATATATATTTTTTTTACTTGCATGTCATTCCTCATAGAATGCAAAATCTTTGAAAGCTGAGTCTGCTTCATATTTGTTTTTGTATTCCCAGCAACTAGTTTAGGACCTGGAGCAATGTGAGCTACTTTAATCAATGCATGTTGATTGATTTATTGATACCCAGCCTAATTGTTTGCAATTCTTGTTTACACTGATTCAAATGATGCTTTTCCTGCAACTTACCTGTGTTGCTCCTGGTATTGCTCTCTAAGAACAAGTAAAATCTGTCTATTCCCTCTTCTACACGATAGCTTAGATATGGGATATTTGGCAATTAGATTACATAGGTCAGTGGTGATGAACCTTTTAGATACCAAGTACCTAAACTGCAGCCCTCTACGCAGCATGTGAGGTGTCCCTCCCTCTCCCCCAGCTTTACACCAGACAGGGGAGGGAGGAAGCACTCCTATTGGGCTACTGGGCAGAGGAGCAGATGATGGCAGAAATGTCTTCAGGTGTGTGTGGAGGTGGGAGAAGGGAGCAGCAACCCTCCAGTATGAGTGCCATAGGTTCGTCAACACAGACATAGGGGATAGAGCTTTATAAATAGAGTAAGGAAGACCCGAGTTCAAATGCAGATTCAGACTACTTGTGTAATTTTGTGAAAGTCATTTAACCTTTGTCTGCTTCATTTTCCTCAGTTGTAAAATAAAGATAATAGTAACATTTACCTCCCAGGGTTGTTCTAAGAATCAAGTGAGATAATTTTTATAAAGTATCTAGTGATACCTTGAATGATGTCACCATAGCTACACCATGGTATATGCTAAATAAATATTTATTTTCTTCTTTCCTTTTACTTCCCTCTCTTCCTTCTTCCCTCTATCTCTCCCTCTTTCTCTCCTTCCTTCCCTTTTCCCTCCTTCATTCTTTCCCTGCTTCCTTTCTTCCATTTCCTTTCCCTGACTTTTTCCCTTCTTTCCTTCTTTCCTTCCTTTCTTCTTTCTTTCCTTCCTGTCTGCCTTCCTTCTTGTCTTCTAGACTGCCTTCATGCCTTTCTAACTCCTTCTCTCCATCAAATCCTTCCTCCCTTTGTCCCTTTCCCCTCCACCTCTCTCCCTCCCTTTCTGCCCAGTGGACTGTGTAGTAGAGAAAATTTCTCCACATTTTGGGGTCTCTGGAGTCAATAGAACTAATGTCCTTGGGTAAAGGCGAAGTTTCCAATACTGGATCCTGGACTTTTCTAGGGGACACTATTTGGTTCACACCCACTATCTCCTGATCCAGTGAATCTTCCATGAAGGCCAGTGATTTCACTACTGAAAGAAAAGAAAGAGCTAAGAATTCTCCTCCTGTGTCAAACTTCTTTTGCATCTATGACTTGTTCTTGCATTAATCTACCCTCTAATGGTTTGGATATTTACAGAGCAATTACAAATGGGTCTTATGTATCCAGATAAATACATATAATTCTAAATTTTAACAATTTCTTGAACCAGAGGAACTTCCATTCCCTGAGAGGGTATATCCACAATGTGATATCCTTTCAACATCCTTGAAATAGAGTTGAGTCTCCCTTCAAAAGAAGAATGTATCTTAGTTACATTCCATTTGTTTCTTATCCTTTTTTTTTATCAGACTGGAGAAATACATGGACAATTTATCTGCTTACATTGATGGCATGTACCCATTGGACACACCACTGCTCAATCCATACATGTTTTGTGATGGAAAGGGCAGTCACTGACTTGGAATCCAGCAAGACATAACTCTAGCACCAGGCATTACACCAACCATTTATGTGACATCTTTTTGGATTTTCCTTTTCTGAAAAGTGTATTCCCAATGACAAATATGGTTGGCAAAGCAAATTGCCATCTTAAAGACCACTGGGAGATATTGCTTAGCCTATTTAGCTATTTACTATGGACATTGTGCTTAGCATCTTCCACTATAAAATGAGGATAGTAATACTTACAAGACCATTGTGAGTAAAGTGCTATGCAAAAGGTAAAATCTATATAAACCTAATTTATTAAATAAAGTAAGCTATTTTAAAGCAGTATTAAAACTAGATCAGCTATAAGATTATTTTTGTGATTTCTAGTTACACACGCTAAGGTTTCTATTCCTCTATTAAATAGCACAACATCAATACATTAAATGCAATCATAACTGGACAATAAGGTGTTAGTATCATTAAATAATAAGTAGAAAGATAATATAACAAATTAGGTAAGATGAAGTGCTTTACAAACTTTAATTCTATCTGTAAATGTCAGGAACAGATGTATATAGTTAAAGAATAAATGCACATGTAAAGGGTTGAGGCAACATAGAGATCATCACTGAAATCAAGGGAAGGCTTTATAATAATTATAAATTTAGAGGTGGAATGGACGTCAAAGACCTTTTCATCCAGCCTCCTCATTTCATGCAGGAGGAAATAGAGGTACAGAGAAGTTAAATGGATTTTCTAAGATCACACTGGTAGTAAGCATCAAAGGCAGATTCTTATTCCAAATCTAGCTGCGGAATCAGGTCTCCTCACCATCGAGCTAAATACCATTTATTATTATCATAATAATTAATTTTTATTTCATTTTATTTTATACACACACACACACACACACACACACACACACACACACACACATATATATATTCTGGTGGTTTGCCGTTTACTTCTCTGGTGGATTAAGGCAGAGGTTGAATGACTTTTTCCCAGAGTCACACAACTAATATGTGTCTGAGGTGGGATTTGAACTCAAGTCTTCCTGACTCCAGACCCAATACTCTATCCACTGAACTGATTTACTAAAGTCCTATTTATGTGACAGTCGAAAGACATTATCAACTATGCCATTTCTGTCCTTTTTGAGTAAGAAAGACAACAATATGTATTTTAGATAATAAATATATTATTTTATATTTATTTTAACAATATAATAATTGTATTTGGGCAGTTAGATGGCAAGATTTGAATTCAAATTTAGCCTTAGACCCTTTATTAGTGGTGTGACCCTAGACAAATCATTTAACCATCTGTTTCAGTTTCCTCATCTATAAAATGAAAAAGACAATAGCATCTACCTCGCAAAGTTTCCGTTGGGATTGAAAGAGACAATATTGGAAAAGTGCTTAATACAGTGCCTAGCACATAGTAGGTACTATGTAAATGAGGGTGATTATTATGCATAACAATAATTAAAAGCTAGGATTTAAAAAGACAACAGAAGTCTGTAATTCTCTCAAATTAAAAAAAAGTATAACATGAATAATGTAGGTGAAAATATTTTTATGAACTGCGACTTCTAAAATCTTGACCAGTGTGCCTTTAAGCACAAATCTCATAATGCTGTTATTTTTTATTGCCAAAAGTAACTACATATTGATATTTCAAAAATGCCGCAGGGTCTTTATGTAACTAGTTGCTATTTCACCTCAAAAATAAATAATGTTTCCTGTTTTTACTTTTACTTATCTGAAATAAGTAGATATTGACATCTGCTGAAGTCAGTATAAAGATTTATTTACTTGAGAGTAAATATTGACCAATAGGGAGCCTAGCTCAGTATTTATATTGAAGGACAATAAATTGTGATATTGACTGGGCCTAGACGTCAATATTTGCATTGTTGTAGACATTTAAAAAAACCTCCATGAAATATTCTTCAGCATTTCTCCAGGCAATTGAACTAGAGATGGTTAGAGACTGGCTTGGGAGTAATATTTGGAGGTTTGAGAAGGAGGGTGGGTTCCTTAGATGGGAGTAGCAGTTCAATTGCTACCATCTTTGTACTTCTATAAAGCAGAAGACATGTAAAATATTCATAGAGAAAAGCATTTTTTCTGTAATAATAAGAAAGGTGGATAGATGTTTTCAAGTTGCCTCCATTATCTACCCTCAGATTTAGAGGTTAGAGCATCTAGAATAAAATCAGAGGGTTTAGTCTGCCTAACATCAATTGTATATAAACCATATTAATTTCAAATCTGTACATCTGTAATATGGAACAACCAAAACTCAGTTGGATTGAAATTTTCCTTTAAATCTTATCATTTCAAAAAGTTCTGGCAAGTAAATTTGTAGGGTAAATAAGATTACAAAGAGAATAGCTCAATTGAAAATGTAAACCATTTTCAAGTTCTTCTGATTTGCTCAATACAGTAATTACAAATGATCCATTTATGTAAAAAACATAAATAGTTATCCAGACAGTTCTATGGCAAAATATATTGGCATCTGCATTGCAAAGTGGATAGCATGCGGAGCCTGAAGTCAGGAAGACAATTAAAAATGTGATCTTATATAGTCACTATGCTAACCTGAGCAAGGTCACTTAATTCCTATTCGCCTCATTTTTCTAGTCTATAAAATGGGGATAATAAATAGCACCTTACTTCAAGAATTGTCATAACGTTCAAATGACTTAATGATTGTAAAGTGCTTATCACAATGCCTGGTACTTAGTAACCATTATGTAAATATTAGCTAATTTTTACTTATCAATATAAATAAATATAAAATATGTATTTCAAATAAATGTTATTTAAATAATTTAAATATTAAAATAAATAAATATGTAGCATAATGAAAAAAGTATACTCCTGTTTATAGAAATAGATAGAGAGTGATAGAGAGCTAGAGACAGAAAGGCAACAATGAGGTGGCACAGTGGATAGAGTACCAGTTCTAGAGTCAAGAGAACCTGAGACCAAATCTGATCTCAGACACTCCCTATGTGAAGCTTGTCAAATTATTTAACCCTATTTACTCCATCTTCTTCATCTGTAAAGTAAGCTGGAGAAGGAAGTAGCAAACACTCCAGTATCTTTACCAAGAAAACCCTCAATGAGGTCATGAAGCATTGGACATGATTGAAAACCATCCGACAAATAAATATAGAGATATTTCTGGATATATCAGATCTGGATATCTCTGTTAATTGTGTAACGCAGGCTAAGTCACTGCCTAATTAGTTTCTCCCCCTCATTCATTCCAAATTAGTGGTTTCAATTTTTTTTCACAAATCATACAATAATACTATTGTTGAATTAAAGCGTGGGTGTACAGTCACTGCTAGAAAATAGAAAATTTAAAAAATGCCGACTTTATGTCATCCTGGCTTCAGTCAATAGCTTTATGTCATTATCCCAATCACAGAACAGATAACAAAGATGGGAAGAATGGGTTGCTGAGTTTGAATTTTGAAGTGTTTGCTCATATTTCCTTTTAAAGTTTTTTTTTATTTATTTGGGTTCACTTCTCAACCTTCCCCAGAATCAGAAGCTTCTAGTGACTATAGAAGATTTTCATGATCTCAGTAGTTATTTAAACCACTTCTGCACAATGCTTCATATCATAGGGTAAAATCAATTTTAGAGTCATCTATTCCTGGAATTCACTTCTTTGTTACCTCTGTCTCTTAAAATTCGTAGGTTCTTTCAAGGTTAGATCAAGGACCATCTTCAACATGAAGCCTTTCCTTTTGCGTCCAGCTATTGGTACTTTACCCTGAAAAATCACCTTGTGTCTTTTTTGCCTTTATATACACCTATTGTATCCTCTTGCTAAATTGTAAACTCTTGGAGGACAGGGACTTTTTCACTCTGGATTTCATAGCTCTAGCACATGGTGTGAACTTAATAAAGCTTTGTTGATTGATAATGAAAATGCTATAAATGAGGCTTTGTCCCAGGCTGTCAGATTTATGGTGTACAGATAGCATTTGCAGTCTTTCAAGAGAAAAGAAACAACAGAGCCTGACAATCAAATCCTTCAACCAAAAATTTATTAAGTTCTAATTATGTGCCTGGTAATGTGTTAGATACTGTGAGTACAGTGACAACAGCAACAACCAAAAAACGATCCATCCCTGTACTCCAGGAGCTTAGGATCTCAAGGGGAATATAACATAGACCAAAAAAAAGAAACAATATACAAAAGTAATACAGATTAAATTGGGAGAAGAGGAGGCCACCTGCAACTGAAATGGAAAAAGACTTCCTAGAGAAGGTGACACTTAATTAGTATGTCCAAGAAAACAAGAGTTTCTAGAAGAACGTGTATTCTAGACTTAGGGAATAGCCATTGCAAGATATATATAGATATAGAGAAGATAGATATACATATACATATACATATACATATACATATACATATACATAAGGAACAGGAACTGTCATGTAAGAGAAATAGTGGGAACAATTTGACTAAAGTGCAGAGAGAGGGAAAGAGAGTAATGTATGATAAAGCCAGAGAGGGAGGTTGATTGGAGTCAGATTGTGAAGGACTTTAAAAGCCAAATAGGAATTTATATTTGATCATAGAGGAAATAAAGGAGTTGTTATCTTCAGTTATTTTCAGTTGTGTTCAAATCTTTAGGACCCTATTTGGAGTTTTCATATAAGAGATACTGGAGTAGATTATTATTTCCCTCTCCAACTCATCTGATGAATGAGGAAACTGAGGCAAAAAGTTAGTGACTTGGCAGAGTCAAAACTATTGTCTGAGGCCATATTTGAACTCAAGAAAATGAGTTTTCTTGACTCCAGGCCTAGTACTCTATGCACTGTGCCACTTAGCCTGGATTTTATTGAATAAGAGAGGGATGTGATCAGATCTACATTTTAGAAAATCCTTTTGTAAGCTGTGGGTAGTATGGATGGGAGAGGAGAGAGAAATGAGCCTGGAAAACTAATTAGAAGGATATTGTAACGGTCCAGGCAAGAGTTGATAAAGATCAGAACAAGGATGGTATTTAAGTGAATAGTAAAGAGAAGGGGATGGATGTGAGAGATCCTATACAGATAGAAATGATCGAATTTGGCTGCCTTTTTGGAAAGAATAATTCATGAAAATGGGGAGCTTCCAGATGATGGGCTGAGGTCATCTCCTTTTACACTTATTTGATTTCTTCCCAAATCCTCCTGCTCAGTGGAGAGCCTTTAGAGTTCTACTTGCTCCTGAGCCCACTGGTAGTACTTTCCCTAAGCCCCCAAATTCCTAGTTCCAGTCCCATTTGTTCTCCAGTTTATTTCAGTAATCCCCAAAGATTTTTAGCTAAAGACCAATGGACTAGAGGCAATGTGAGAAAAAACATTCTAAAGATGACTATGGTCCATTTCAATCAAAAGAGAGAATTTTCAGTTAAAACAGAAACATCCCCACCCACAACTGGATCTACAAATCAAACCCTTGGCCTTTTGCCCAGGTTTTATTATAATATAAAACCATTCCAGAGGCATCACAACCATCGCCATCTCCCACTGTTTCTCTGACATCTTGCAACAAAATTCAAACAGAAAGAAGCAGATGTAGTACAGGTCAAGAGAACACCCCTGTGCCCTATCTCCTCTCCTCCACCCTCCACTCCTGAGGTTCTCTACCTCTGCTTCATTTCCCTTTTCTTTCCTGTGGCCCCCTTGATTGGCAGGGTGGAAAGGAAGGGCAGCTTATACCCACCAGCACCAGCTGACTCTTTTCAAATATATATATGCCTGCCACCCTGGAAACTTTGCCTGCAATTCCCAGCATCACAAGAGCTGTGGAAACATCAGGCAGGGCGATGTTGGTGCATAATTAATTTAGGAATCTGCTCTCCTTTTCTTGTCAGCTATTATCTTGTCACAGCAACATGATGATGAAAACACAGCTTAAAGATAGATGAGGAGATCACCTCTGGGGAAGCAGGGAGGAGAAGGAGAGGGAGGGAAAGAAGAGGTTGGTCAAATGGAACAATAAGCAAGGGGAAGGAAGGGAGGGAAGCAGCGGGGGGAAGCTGCTGCTTTGCTTACTGAATCTGTCTTTAACATCTTTTCTCCACCCACCCCCCACTTACAATTTTCCCGACTCTATCATTCCCTGCCCCCCACCCATCACCAGCCACGTCTCCGGTTTGGAGACTGAGCATTTTGGTAGAGGGAGAGAAAGACAAAGAGAACAATGTCCTCTATGCCATCATTTTTTCCCCTTCGATCCTCAGCCTTTCTAGATTGGGGGCTGTCTGCCTGGCCGACCCACTGACCATTTTCTTGCCTAGGTACAATTCTGCCTCCTCGAACCCTGCTCCCACACCTAGACTTTGAAGTAAACAGGTGAGATAAGAATACAGTGTGGCTGCTTGTGGTAGCTAGCATTCCCCACTCTCCCTCCTTTCTTTTCCATTCCCAAGCCCTCCTGGTGAGTCCCTGATACAAGCCTTGAAGGGTGTTGAGCCAATAGCTAGATGCAAAGAGGAGCTGTTGGCTTTCATGCTCTCTGAAATGCTGTTTCTATTCATTTAGTCTAGCTCCATTTGCAACTGTGCCCTTCACCAAACAAAACAGAATAAAACCAACACCCAGATTCAAAGGATTCAAATTAAAAATTCATCATGCATACATTAAATACCTTCCATGTACAGAGATATGAAGGTAACTGATACATCTATTGTTTCCAAAGAACCTGTGATCTCGCGAATCTGTTGTCTAATGGGGGAAATGATCCCTGTGAGGATAACTAGATTAAAAGGAAGATTGTGATAAGTGCAAAAGTGAGGAATGATGCAGCTGGGTAGCTCAATGAATTGAGAGCCAGGCCTAGAGATGGGAAGTCCTAGGTTCAAATCTGGCCTCAGACACTTCCCAGCTGTGTGACCCTGGGCAAGTCACTTAACCCCCATTGCCTACCCCTACCATTCTTCTGTCTTGGAGCCAATACACAGTATTGAATCCAAGATGGAAGGTAAGGGTTTAAAAAAATAAAAAATAAAAGTGAGGAATGAATGGGAGCATGAGACAGTTGAGGAGAGAGAGGATTCTGGGTGAGGGTGTAAAGGAAGTTTTTGATGAGGAAATGACTTCCAAGTACTAATATAGAAGAAAGAAGGGGATTTCAATACAGGTATATTGTTGATACATCATTGTAGTAAGGAATGTTTTGAGTAAAAGTATATCAATTCAGTATTGTTTAGATACCTGTATTTATAAAAGGCAGGGGTAGACTAAGGGAGGGAGATGGATTTCTTTTTTAAAGCAGCTCCTGTGTGTTACATGTAACAGACATGGTAAATACTTGTTTGTAGTCTTTGTTCTGATAAACCATGAATTCGAGGTTAAGTGAAAAAAACAAAGGAAATAGTTGTATGGATGGACGAGTCTGAGATTAAAGTTAGTCTTAAAATGTAAATAAAATGTGGAAAGTTAAAAAGTGGTAGAATGGGGCAGGGCAGAGATGGGGAGAGATGAATTTGATGACAAGGTTTAGAGGCCAAAGGGGAAAAGTATGAAAATATTTAATAAAAATTGTTTACAGATGGATGACTAACCCAACATTCACCATTATTGTTTTTCCCCTCTTCCCATCCATCTATTCTACATCTTTACAAACTTCTTCTCTTTTTTAATTAAAAAAAAGTTTTTAAACTCTTACCTTACTAAGGATCAATTCTGAGGCAGAAGTGCAGTTAAGAGTAGGCAATTAGGATTAAGTGAATTGGCCAGGGTCATAGGTCTAGGAAGTGTCTGAGGCCAAGTTTGAACCCAAGTCCTACAGAATCCAGGCTTGGCTCTTTATCTACTGTGCTTCCTAGCTGTCTCCACAAGTACTTCTCTAACTACCATTTATCTAATCTTTATGTATCTAGTTGTATACATTTCTGCTCCTCCATTAGAGTATAAGCTTTTTGAGGATAGGGGTAGTTTTGTTTTGTTTTGTTTTGATGTCCAGTTCCTAGTACACTGCCTGGTACACAATCATTTTAAGAATTTCCAGAGATCAGAGAACCTGCCTCAGTGGTTTGACTTTGTCATGGAGACCTCAAATTTATCCTTCAAGTGTCTCTGGACTTGCTGTATGCCCCAAAACCAGATACCTTCCTTACTCTCTCCAGGTTTCCTTTTGCGATGGATCTCCTGGGAAAACATCTTTGGGATCACTTTTGCTCCCAAGGAGACAGGCCAAGGAACTAATTCCTCACACCAATTCTTTCTCAATTTCAAGGAAAGAAATCTTTTGCACTTCACCTTGGAGCCCTGTTTGCTGCCAGCCCACCCGCTGTCTGCTTGTGTCCTGGCTTTGACAGATGAGCTCCCCTCCACCGAGCTCTTTGCAATTCGAGTCACGGTCCACCTTCTTGTCGATGGTATCTCACTAATGTAACCGCAGTGGCTTATCGGGGTTGCACAATAAGAGAAATAGAGCTCTGTCTGGAGCCAGCTCACTATGAAGGCAGAGTAGGTGGCCACCTACATGGTGTGATTTCAGAGGTTCCATGAAGGCTGGAAACCTCCTCCCTAGAGCTCCATCCTTCTAACTTGAGATTTTTAATTCCTGTTATAAAGGTGACCCCTTTGGGGGTGGTTCTATTTTAAGCTGTTATCAGTCATTTTTACCTTATTGGAAATGAGTTTTAGATCTTTTCTAACTGGAAGTTATGATAGAGGATGGAGTGAGAAAGAATTGAGAGCATTAGAAGTCAACAAGGAGTAAATAGGGGTCATCACAGCAGGGAGAAAAAGTTTAACTAGGGTCACCAAAAACAACTCTACCAACTCTGGCTCTTTTATTCAGATCCCTTTGCCTTTAGTGTTTTTTATTGCTAGATGTCTTGAATTCAGCTATTCTGGGCTTGCAAATTCCCTAACCTTCCTTAAATTTAATTTAATATCATTAATAAAAATCATTCCATAGGCTCAGGGACTGGACCAGAGATTTCAATGGTAATAGTAATTTCAAGATGAGGAAACCCCCTCTACCAATTTAGTTGGGTACCTTGTGTGCAATTTATAACCTTACAGAGTTGCCTAGACCCTGGGAGGTGAAGTTCCTCGTCCAAGGTTATTTTTTTTTCCTTCTATTCCCTTTCCTGCTCTTGAGCATGGTTGTTCATAGTCCTAGAGATGGAGTTCCCTTCTCTGGATTCCTTCCATTCTCTTTCTTGAAACATGTAACAAATTACTTCCTCCTTTAAATTCCTCCTTTAAACATATTTCTTTTTCAAAGCCGAATTTCCTAGACCAGCTGAGACCCCCCAGGCTGCTGGCAGTAGCGCTTATGCTGCTGAATGCTCATAGATCATTGCTGCCTGTCAGATCTATGTGTCTGTCTAACTAGTTTGTAAGCCCTTTGGGCAGGGCCAGCATCAGCTTGATTTGGGGCAAAGCCTTGTGCTTTTCTCTGTTCCATCATGGTGACATAATGACGGTCATAATAAGGATCATGATTTGGGTAAGTGAAGCATGTTGTGTTTTCAAAATGCTTATTTTCCATAATTTATAAAAAGAATAATGGAAAAACACAGAGCACATAATTCAGTTGTTCAGTGTGGATTCCCACAGCCCTTCCCAGCTCCTTCCTAGCAAATCAAAGGTAACTCTCTTTTTTTCAAGTCCTATATCTGCATGGGGACCCCTGAGTGAACATGTGATTCAGTAGAAAGCTCTCTGGCTCTGTATATTTCAAGTCATTTGAGTTTAGAGTTCTGTGAATTTCTGGGGAAAAAATTCTTTCTAGATTCCAAGTAAAAACACTTTTAAGGACTAGGGGAAATAATCTGAGGGGCACCAAAGAACTTTCACCCAATTTGGCAATGATGAATTAAAGATAAATGAATTAGAGACATATAACTCCATGAATGTGGCCTCATCCAGAATATCTGAGAAATTATGTGACTGATTTTCCCTAATACATCATGTCAAATTCATTCATCTCTGATAAACAGAGAAAATAAAGTATGTGTGTGTGCTCATGTGGGTATGTGCCTCTACCCACTCATTTCAAGAGAAATGTGTATATATATATATATATATTCATACAGTTAGGGGATTTTTTTAAAGTATTTATACTTAATACTGGCAGATATGATTGCTGAGACACTGTAATTGATCTTTAAAAGATGAGAAAATGGATTAGGTACAACTTATTGGAGTATGGCAAATGGTGTACTGATTTTCCAAAAAAAGAGAAGAGAATGGAGACTTCAAAAAATAGACCAATGAGCTTGAATTTAATCCCCAGAAAATTCTAAAACACAGTATTAAAGGAATGGTTAGGGAAGAGTGATCACATGGCTTCATCAAGACTGTGTCATGCTAAACCAACTAAATTCTCTACCTGATAGGATTCCTAGTTATTCGCATGTTATCTCCCCCATTAGAATGTGAGCTCTTTGAGGTCAGCGACCACAGCTTTGATTTTCTATATATTTCCAAGGCTTAGCAGAATGTCTAGAATTTAGGAATTGCCTAATAAATGCTTATTGACTGTTTTAGCTAGGTGTATGACACAGTGACGATAAGTATTTTTTCTAACCATAAATCTCTCATTCTATTCTTGAGGAAAAAATTTAGAAATATGGGTCAGAAGTTATGTAGTTATTTGGATCTATTAGGAATTTTTGAATGGCTGATCCCAAATTAATGATTAAATACTTAACCTCAAGGGAGGTCTATTATGAAGAGCCTCCTGTATCTGTCTTTGGCTCTGTGCAATGTAACTTTTTTTTAATGATTTGGATAAAACCAAAGATGGATGCTCATCAGATTTGCAGATGATGTCATATGGAAGGAACAATGGGTAGACTTTTGGGACAGTCAGGAAGCAAACTCTTGGGCTTCAGTGTGGGAATATAAAAAAAAATTAATAAAGTTAAAATTAGTCTTTTGTGGATTTCAGAAAATCTGTTTCCAAATACAGGATAAAGGAGGCATAGTATGATATGATCACCATCTACCATAGTTCATAAACCTCTCATTTGTTAGACTAATATTTTTTTTTTCATTCAAAGGTGACAAAGCTTTCCCTGGGACTTGACTGACCCAGGAAGCTAGGGTTCGAGACTCACTTCACTTGAAGTAGTTACCCCTGGCCAAAATGATAGGACTGGTTGCCATGAAATTTTCACCCACATAGAGTTAAACCATTCAGATGTGGGGGATGATCTAAGATGTTGCTGAATAGTTGCATTTCCACTTAAATACAAGAGAAGAGGATGGATTTTCCCTGAAGATAATAGAGAAATAGAAAAGTAGATCAATAGATATATAAATGATAGAAAGTTGATAAACAGATAAAATGCATAGATGACAGATAAACAAACACATAAAGGTAAATATATCTTTTCAAATATCCTTTCTATGCTATGGCTAAGTAAACCTCCTTTTGTTAACTGTTGAAAGAACTATGAGTGCCTCTTTTCATACTAATATAAAATTTGAACTTAAAGGACATTGTCATAAATCAAGCTTGCAGATTACATATGGCTTATAATTGGCTTATCTAGAAATAAAAAGACATGCAAGTTCAGTATGAGTCAGCAGGATGATATGGTGTCCAAGGAAGCTAATGAGACCTTTGGCTGCCTTAAGAGTGTATATCATCTTGGAATAAGTAGGTAATAATCGCAATTCAATCTTCCTGAAGTATCCTGTTAAATTCTATACTCCAGATTTAGAAAAGGACATTGATAAATTGGAAACTAACCAGGATGGTGAAGAGTCTCAATATTTTGCCTTAGGGTAGTGGTTGATGTGTAGCTTGGCAGATAGAAGACTTGGGGCATAATTATTGTCTTCAGGTATATGAAGAGTTGGCATGGGAATGAGAGAATGTATTGTTAGACTTAGCCCCAGTGGACAGATTGAAGATCGATAAAAAGTTATAAAGAGACAAATTTAGGCAACTTTAAAGTTAGAGTTATCCAAAAGTAGAATGGGCTATCTCTGGGCTAGTGGACTTCCTTTACTGGAGGTCTTTAAGAAAAGTTTGGAGTAGATTGCTTCTTGGGTGGATTGCTGAAAGGATTCTCATTCAGTTTAGACAATGTAGACAGTGGTTCTTTCCAGTTCAGAGATTTTGTGATCAATAATTCCAAAGAATTCATGTTGAAAAATGCTATTCACCTCCAGAGAGAGAACTAATGAACTCTGAGTGAAGACTGGAGTATATATTTATATTTTTTCCCATTTTCTTTATTTTTTCTTGCTTTTTTGTAACATGGTTAACGTGGAAATGTTGTTTATATGACTTCACATATAAAGCGTGTATTAAATTTCTTGCTTTTTCAATGAGTGTGGATAGGTGGAGGAAGGGAGAGAATTTGAAACTGAAAATAAAAATAAAAATTTTTAAAGATTTTGGGATTATGATTCATGAGTGATCTTAAGATGATGTAAATGGGAGAAATTCCCAGGAGGTTTGGGACAAAAGTAAATTTTTTGTTGTTGTTTGAAACTATTAAATAATTTTCCTTTTGTAGCCATTTATGCTCTGCTTAATTCCCTTACTTTTCAGACTGTGTGTTCTCTTTCTTTATATTTGTCTCTGTCTCTAGGCCTCTCTGTCTCTTTCTGTTTGTTTTTTTCTCTGTCTTTGTATTTCTCTCCTTCATACTGCTTTCACCAGCCATTGACCTTGCTTGGCTGGTTCAACTGTTCCACTGTGCCATGGGAGGTGCCATTCAAGTTCTCAGTGCGTAACTTAGTTTCCTGAATTTAGGAATTAGGACAGAATCAGAGAATCACATTGGCTCATTTGTTTTAGTTTTCATACTCAAATATATCAGTAACTTCTTGACTAGTGTTCCAGAAAGTACTCCTTTGAACCTCATCTCAGCAAATTAGTAAGGAAGGACAAAAAGATTATTAGATCTGACAGAGGTTAAATGAAAAAAATCTGATATTGTTTGAGGTCAAGGTTGGTTTTGAAGTATTAGGATCATATAGACAATAGGAAAATATAAGGACTTAGGTAGATTTGGTTTGCCACCACCATTTTGTCTTCCACAAAATACTACAAATGTGCAAGATTTCTTGAAAGGTTATATATATATATATATATATATATATACACACACACATACATTTTGGTTTTAAGAAATCAATGTGTCATGGCAAATAGAGTACAGGACTTGGAATCATTAAGATTCAGGTCAAATCTAGCTCTTGTCACTTCAGATCTGTGTGACCCTGGGTAAATCACTTAATCTCTCTGAGTCTCAATTACCTCACATGTAAAATGTTGGTATTAATGCACCGAAAGCATAGCTAGAACTTTAGTGAAACAATTAAAATGAAGATATTTAAGAGAAAAATTAGGAGTGCCACAGTAAAAAAATGAGAAAACTATAAAGATTTTTAAAGCAAATTATTTTCTTCATCAATGACATTTGAATAACATTGCAGTCTCATAAAGAAGTAGAAATTGAATTAATGATTGCAAAGGTATAAGTAAAATGTGAAATAGTCAAAGTATGGAAAAAGAAAGTATTTGTAGGAGATGACACAATTTTGAAGTCATTGAATGATTAATTTTCAAGGCATCTGAAATAGTTTAGGATACAAAACACTTGGGAGGAGGGGAAACTTGTTCTTATTGTTATCAAATGAGTTGGAGTTGACTGAATATTAATAATTTCCAGGTCAACTGCTATTTTCCCACCTTCATAGTTTTTTCTTTTACTAGAATAATCGACATGTGCATTGAAGACACCCTTGATGAAGGTATGAGAAAAGAACAGATGGGTTTTTATAAATGTTACTTTTCAACAGATGACATCTTTATAGTCACATTATTGAAAGAAAGATGACAAGAAAAAAAGATCCTGCAATCCTTATTATTTGTTGACTATTAAAAAAAAGCATTTGATCTGTTAGCGTAAAAGACTGCATATAGAATCCTTAGACTTCCACATCTATTAAATCTGGCAATTTATGAAAGAGCTTATGTTTTCTTGATCAAGTTGTCTTCCACATATATGCTGTAAACTTGCAAGATTTCTTGAAAGATACAAATATGGATATCACTTTGCTAATAACCCTTTGATTATTAATATAAATCAAAGCATAAAACAATGAGATGTATGGTTTCCAATAGTGTTTGTCATTTTCAGGGAAGATGTCCAGCCCAGAGCCAAAAGAGAAGAGGGAATCCCTATCAATGGTGAAAACCTCCAGCTGCTCCTCTTTGTGAATAACATTGTGCTAATTGTCTCAAGCCCTAGAAAATTATAAAACATCCTAAAGGAAATAAAATCACTCAATAAAAGTTTGGTATAATTATCTGCATAGGGAAAGCCAAGTGGATGAAGAGCAACTGTTGCCCAGACTGTGATTTGTAGCAGGATGGACAACCTCTAGCCTTGGTCCATCAGTATGGATACCTTGGACAGAAACAGCAGATGGACAATAAGCTATGATGAGAATTGACAGGAGTTGGAGAACAGGCTGGATTGCCTTTGGGAAATTGTGCAGTATTTTTAATGTCCCCAAGCTTCTCTCTGAAACAAATGCCAATATTTTAAAGCAGTGTTCTACCAGTAATATTATATGTCTGTGATTTAGTTCCTAAAGAAATAAGGTTGAGGATCATTCAAACAGACTTGAAGTGGTATATTACTAATAAAGATATGTGCAAGAACTATGGGAATTAGATATTGTCAGATAAATATATGACCCAAAAAGGGGAGGCTAGTCATGTGCTAAGAGGGAAAATTGATCAATGGACAATCTGCTTGCTTCAGTGATATCTATGTAATGCCATGGCCCAGTGTGTCAACTAGGTCCTTTGTAGAGAATTAATGTGTAGACATGGCCAAGAGTTAAAAAGAATTATTGGTTATCAATGATTTGAGAGTCTCCATCCTTGATGGAAATACCATCATCATTAAAATCACAGAGCCATTGAAATATCAAAAGTAAGTTCTTATACTATTACAAAACTCAAATGAGATAATGTATGTAAATGGTTTTGCAAACTTAAAAAATATTTTTAGAAATGTCAGATAACTAGATGGTACAATGAATAGACTTTGGATCTGGAATCAGGGGCAGCTAAGTTCAATGCAGTTGTAAACACTTACTAGTTGTTTGATCTTGTGCAAGTCACTTAATTTTTGTTTGCTTCAGTTTCGTCAGTTGTAATAATAGGAATAATAATAGCATCTACCTTCCAGAGTTGTTGCAAGGATCAAATATGATTATAATTATTGTTGGATCCCCTTCAAATTCTCCCTCTGAGTTCCAGAATCCACAGTCATCAATTCCTAGCATGCGGCTAAATCTTCTTATTCAAAACCATGTCTCTTACTTATGTTTTCAACCCATTTCTCTCTTTCCTTTCCTCACAAGATTGTTGCAAGGATTAAATATGATTATAATTTGAAATCACATAGCACTGTGTCTAGTAAGCACTAAATAAATGCTAGCAACTACTATTATTATTATTTTATTTACCTTATCCTCATATTTTTGATGAAGTTCAAACAGAATAGCTCTGAAACAAGTTAGCATGCTTCATGTAGTCCATCTTTTATTTTTAATATTCTGAAGACTGTTGCATAGGTAGCTAAAACAACCTCTTTAGCTTAGTTAAGAACAAGTTTTGAGATGTAAGCTCATCCTCTGTAAGCACACTGAAAGCATCTTTTAGGACAATTTCAGTAGCAAATGTAACATTAGGAATGGCATGTATACTTCATCCAGTCCCAACATAACTTTGATTTTTGCAGTTAAGTATCTTGATTTTGAAAACTTTATGCTTCATACAAATTGGAAATAATGAATATTTGATATGGTTATGTTTGATTTAAAATTGTTATTAAATTGGTATGGAGAAATGTTGTGTCTGGATGATTGTGGGCAATAATACTCCTGCTTGTTCTTATAGTTTGCTTCCATAAGACAGTTTACTCAATGAATTCTCAATGATATTGGGAAGTCTGTATATATAGCATGGGGATTTTATATCTGTTAGTTTATGTAAGATAAGAAATATCTCATCTATTATTAAATTCATGAGGTCATAACTTACTCGACATTTTGGAGGTAGAAATTTTGACTACCCACCATTATGTGTGACAAAATTTCTATAATTCTTTGCGTACTGTGTATTGATCAGTCAGTCTAGGCTCTTTAGGATAACTCTTCTATAATTTCTGATGGGCTTGACTTGGACCTGAATTGCCATAAACTTCTTTATTTCTGTAAATAAATCTGCATGACTCAGCCATTTGTATGACTAATTTTTTAACATATTGTTGTTTTAATTCATGTTGTTATAGACCATGGATGACCTCTAATGCCATTCGTGGATCTTTACCAATTCATAGGTTCTATCCAGAGGAAAACCATTTTGTGTACATACAACAGAAATCCAATGACACATACTTATTGTCAGATGTTACTATTGCTTTGTAAGGTGACATCTACTTTTTTCAAAAAGTATTTCTGACCATTCATACTTGTTTTTCATTAGCTCATAGGATATCTATCAATCTTTTTTATGATTTTGGTACTAACCTTTCTCTAACTCGCCTGGGTGATAGACCCAGTGCTTCATTGACTTTGTATAGGTTTTCATTAGGGTACTTTACTAATCTGTTATGGTCCATTTTGCCATTTTGAAAGTGTACATTTAAAGTGGTACTGTGCAGGGGTTTAATGTCTCATATGTGCTATTCCCATTAAGCTTTGATTTCTGCATGATAGTAGGTCTGTTGACGTGGACATCTCCAACTTTTTCCTTAATAGCTTTGGGCTCAATGGAACTCCTATGAATGAGACTGAGCATCTGTAATCACCATTTCATCCATTGAATTGGATTTCAAGATGCAAAGTTAAAGCCTTGAGTATCTTATCTTTATCTCTTTAGTATACATTCAGAATTTTACTCTCATGAATTTAAATATTTTAATACCAATGGAGAAAGATTTCACCTAATGGGGAATCTATTTTTCTGTGGTGTCATATAAATCAGAGTTATCAATATACATCATGTTTTGTGTCATTTCTTTAACTTAGAAACCATAGTCATTTTTAAGAGATGATGATGATAATGATGAAAGTAAAGATGATATTAGTGATAAAGATAGTCTCGTTCCTATCATTCAACATTCAATAGAAATGTTCTTTGGGCAAGTCATTATTCAGGCTTTTTTATATTTAATATATATTATACTGTTGTACTTAAAGATTAAATGAATGCTTTTGTAATGAAATAAAATTTTCAAGAAGCATTTTTTTTCTTTTTTTTCTGTAAACTCAGTGAAAACATTTTTGTGACAACTCTAGTAGTGGTTAAGGTGGTAGAGATATTATGAACCTCATCCTGTTTGCATATAGTTTTTATTTCTTCTGCCAGGCCCCTATATATTTTTAAAGCATTTAAGGCCTTGAAGTTTAGAGATTACGAGTATTCAGAATGTTGGTATCACTTAAAAATCTTGTTCTTAAAATTTTTTGGGTCAATATTATATCCAACATCCATCTAGACCAGTGATGGGCAAACTTTTTAAAGAGGGGGGCCAAAGGAAAGGAAATGCTCATCTGTCAGTCTGTTTTTTTAAAGAATACATAAATATAAGTTAATCTATGACTAACCAGTAGATGTTTTGGGCAACTGCCATTCACAGATTAAGCTCACAAAGAAGGATAGTGTATCAGAGCCTGAGTAAATCTGATAACCCTTTCACTAAAGGAATGACACTTGGAATTACTGATCTCTGTCACAAAGCAAGGAACACAAAAATTAACTACTCACACCCTATGGGTTCTTTGAGATGAGAGGAAACAAACAGGAAGGAAAACAAAAGTAGTTTCAGGTATAAAAAGGTTAAAGAGAGTGGGAGAGGTGTTTCTATAACTAGGATTAGCTAATTGACAAGAAATGGAGTCCTAAGAGAGAGTTTCTCTGGCAACCCAACTTCAGTCAGGCTGACAGCCTTGACTGAGGACTAGAGGGAGAGAGCTGGGTTTGGGGATTTCTCACAAACGAAATGGTCCAGGTTCCTTCCTTGATGGCTTCAGGATACCAGGAACCAACTCCTTGCACAGCCAATAATCCAAGAGATACCAGGTAGGGAAAAATGCCTGCAAACTGTCCACCAGAAAATAGACACTATCCACTCCCAAGGGTTGTCTTGAGAGATGTTGTCTTCAAGCTTCTCCAGTCCCAAAGATCCCAAGTTCATGGAGTCACTGCTGGCTGGACCTCTGCTCCAAACCCTCTCTCCGAACTCTCACACCAGCAATGACAGTTTCACTCCTCCCCCAATTGCATTCTAATATAGAATGCTCAAAGCTGACAGCCAAGCTCCTATAAATTTCTATTCTATTCCCTAAATTACTTCATTACAGTTTCTAAGGCAACTCTTTTGAAGTTTCATCATACTGTATCCTACTCATTGTATTCGTCAGATTAGGAATAATGTCATGTGGCCGGATAGAACATTTCAGGGGGCCACATCTGGCCCCCCCGGCTGTAGCTTGCTCATCACTGATCTATACTATAATCCAGAGGATTTTGTACAAAAAGTTTTGTTTAGGATAATAATCCCATTCCCAATGTAGCTCGTTTATTGAATTATCAAGTATATTTTGGGGGGGTTGTATTTGTAATACAGGTATTTGTCATCAATTTTTTAAAATGTATATTAGCACGTTTCTACCATACAATTCTAGCCATCTGGTCGTGTGTTTCTAGGTATTTGGTAGATATAAATTTTTGCACCTCTCAGTGGTATGCTACATAGTTTTCTTTTTGGGGGATTATCTGCATTAATCAATATCCAAACTTCTTGAGGTTAGCCTTTCAGTTTTATTTGGTGGTGGTGGTGATATGTAACTATATTGCTATCATCAACCCGTCCATTTCTGTAAATAAATCTGTTTGACTCAACCATTTGTTTGAACATTCTTTGTCAACATATTGTTGAAGTTGATGTGGATGTCACCCATGGAGGTCCTTTTGATTCTATTCTTAGATTTTAGCAGTTTTATAGGCTCCATCTGGAGGTAATATGATTATTATTATTTCTGAGTAGGAGAGAGGCAGAAAAGAGTGCAACAAATGTGCTAATTAACTTGGACATTATGTTAAAAAAAAGTTAAATTTCCTTAAACAGTTTGGGGGAGGAGTTTTGGGCCTTGGAACAACACCATGCCATACCTCTGGCCTAATATTAGGATCTGAGAGAATATTATAGCTAAATTCACTGAACCAAAGGAATTCACTGTTGATTGAACCTCACTCCACAACTATTGATTTCCAATTTCCCTGTTGTGGGTTTGCTTCTTGAAATGTCTATTGTGAGTATGGTGACATTTTTGTTGTTGTTGTCATTATTTTCATTGTTTATTGAAGTACTTTCCTCCCCCCTCCCTATTCTAAACAATTTTCCCATGATAGTAGAGCAAAATCTTATTCCCTGCAATATTTTATTTTTTAATTGTGCGTAGGCAGAGCTAAGTCATCAGGCTTGTTCTGTTATGGAAAAAAAAAATAAATTCTACAATAGTAATTAAGGTAAAGAAAAGTTCTCTGAGACAGTTGAATAAGGGAGACAACTAACTTATTGGTCCAGAGAAATTGGGAGTGTTAGCTTCATGAGTTTTACCTAAGGATATTTATAAATAAGCTTAAAATGGAACATTTTTGCCACTTACTCCAGGCTATATTTTGGTGTGAGATTTTAAGGAACCTAAGTCTTAAAATCCTTAGCCAGGAACAGAATTTGAGAGATCTTTTTAGTCCATTTCCCTGCCTCCAGACATGGAAAACAGAAACTATCCTTGAAAAAAGAGTAACCTTAATTTTTCCCCTAAAATTCACAGAATCTTAGTGTTTTGCATCATAAATGCTTAACAGATTTTATTAGAATAGGTGAAAATGGACCTTATTATCATCTAGTCCAGCATGTCCTTCTACAGAAGAGGGAAAAGAGTCATGCTCAAGTACTGGTGGAAATAGATGTCTTTAAAGTGCCCTTCCAATTCTGAGATTCTGTGATTCTTGGAAATAACTTGCCAAAGGTCACCTGCAGAGAAAGGGTTTGAACTGAGACCATTTAGCTCCAGAACCCCCTTTATTGGCCTTTATTACACTACACTCCAGAGAGTTTCTTAATGTACCACATTAATATTTCTCATATGAAGGCTATTATATTTGGTAATTCCAAAACCCCCTAAATTAATATTCTTAAACTAAAGTTAAAATTTCTTCCTTCTTGATTTGTCCTCAGCAAGGGAGAATAGTTCTTTTAAAAATTGTAGCCAGCAACTTCAATAGTATCTGATATTTACAGAGTGAATTGAGGTTTATAAAGTATTTTGCTGCATATTATCCCCTTTGAACCCTGGGACTAGCCATTGGATATGATTGATTAAGTGACTTGCCCAAGGTCCCACATCTGGTAGAGCAAAGGATTTTGACTCAAGTTCATTTTATCAAGTTGTTTCTTAAGAAAATCTATACCCTGCCTTCCTACGTGGATCTTAAAAGAGATTAGAGTAAAATGGGCAATAGATACACTGATGTATTAATCATCCTTTGCCTCTTTTCTCCATTACCTTTTGGGTATAATTTTCATGGAATTCTTACACGGTTTTAGGGGTTGTCTGGAGTGAGGAGAGGATACTTTGAGTCTGCTGAAAAGGGGGAGAAAGGGAGAGGAGGAAGGGACGGGAAAGGCAAACCTGAGGCAGGACTCACAGAGATGCAAATACAGCAGCCAAATACAATTTGGTGGTCTCATGTTCTTTGAGAGTTATTTGCAAGGCTGCAATTTCCCTTCACATACTTGAAGACTGTAATTAACTGTTGTAAATGAAAGGTTTTCAATCACCTCTCCTCTCTTTGGGCTCTTCCCCTCCTACACTGGCAGAATTTTTTCCTCTCCATAGCTATTTCCATATGTTTTCAGCACCAAAGATGATACACATGTGCTGTTGTCTATTCTCTCTGTGCTGATTATGGGTAAATGGATGGACCTTCCACACTGCCTAAGGCCTTTGAGAATTTTCATCCCATTTCTGATGTTATCTTGCTGTTTTCTATCAGAATCTTGTCTATATTCATTGCCTTATGGGGTTAGCTCTAGTCATAGTCCCTCTCTACTCTCCCCTTTCCCTTCTGCTTTGCCCCACCTGAATGTACACTATTTTTTCTTTCCTGGATGAGCCATATTTCAGATAGCCTGAAAAGCAGATCTGTGGTCAGCTCAAAAGAAACACATGATGCACTAATTTAGAGTCATTTCCATCCCAAATGTTCATACAGGATATTTGTGCCTGGCCTATAGTGGAGCTTTCCAAGTGCATATTGATCTGATCAGACACACTGTACATAGACCCAGAAAGATCATTTTGATCCTCTTCCAGTACAAAGGACAACAAGCAACCAGCATAACTAGGGCATGCCAACTGGTCTAAAACTGGGAGTTTTAATGATGAGCCAAGGAAATGGGCTTTTCTTTGGAAGAAATAGAGGTAATGCATTTAGAAAACTTGCTCAACATTGACTGAGGTTAATCTTGTGGGGAAGGAGTGGCATGATGGCTGGCATGTTGCACTGTTAAACTTAAGACAGAGTTCAAACCAATTAAATTCTGCATATTCCTCACCACTTTCTACCCACTTCTATCTCTTGAGATTTAGAAAAAGAGAAAGCAAACAGCCAAGCTACTGAGGTAATATGACACTGTGGAGTTCTATATTTATTCCCTATCAATGTCTTTCAGATCAAATTGGCTGAGTTTACAAGTCAAAAGATGATTTTTTTTAGGAGCCATCAGCTGCTCTCCTCCAAATATCCAGGTTCCAGACATCAAGCTGTGAACTCCAAATATCCAGCTGTGTGCTTTCTGACTTTGATATCATCACCCATAATAAAGGGTCTGCATGCAAAACTGAGTTGACAGGCTTCACAATCATACTCAAAACTGTAAAGAACCTGACTCCCAGAGCTGTGCTGCCTTCTGAAGTCCTGGCTGAAATGAAAACTAGTTTTATTTCATTAAGCAAAATGATTGGTCTCAAAGATATGTGAGGCAAGGCTCTATGGAGTAAGAAGGGATCATTTTTATATAATTACTCTTTCAAGGCAAAGCACTTCTTTAATGCAAAAGGCAAATTGGTCCTTCCCATAGCACTCCCATTCACAAAATAAAGAAAATGTCTTTTTTTCTTTTTTTGGAAAGGGTAGAATTAGGAGCCTTTGTACCTATAAAAATGTAGCCTAAAAAATAGGAGCAAATTACTTTTTACAATCTTATGCATGATTTGCATATATGTCTCCATGCAGGCACATACACTCAATTTAATATCTATCAAGTCAGTGTTTAATATTTCCATGGAGATGGTTTTTGTTTTCCTCATGGAACAAAGGCTAATAGATTAATTCAAAGAGAGTCAGCATTTCTATGTTTTTTTATTGGCAATAATGTTTTTATGAACAACCAAATAAAGGATATTATGGCTGAGACACAGCCATGGGCAGCTGTTAATTCAATAACTTTCATGGACCATAAGATCACAGATCTGGAGCAAGAACCTCATACACTGTCTATTCTACCCATCCTCCCACATCTTCATTTGCAAATGAGGAAATTGAGACACCAAATGACTAAATAACTTGCCCCAAATCACTCGGGTAATATCAGGATTGGGATTTGAACCCAGATACACTGATTCTAGAGTCATTCTTTTCAATTTAATAAACATTATTAAATGCCTACTATGTGCCGGTGATAGAAAGACAAAAAAAAAAAAAAAGAAGAGTCTCCCCTCAAAGAATTTACATTCAGTTGGAGGCAGATACATGTAGGTAAGTGAATAGAATTCTTTTTTTAGCTTATGATTACAATTATTTCAAAAGACTAGTTTGGGGTGAGAATATTAGTTTATTGATTAGGTTAGTATTATAACCAATAAAGTGATAGGTCAGAGGCTCTCTCCAATGCTCAAAGACCCAGTATGCCCCTTAGGCAGATTTAAAAATAGAGTTTTGGGAGTTAATTTTTAACCTCATCCTTGAACATTTCAAGACATTTCTAATTGGTGGATAGCTAATTAGGAGGTGGTCCATTAAACTATCCACCCCTCCCTATCCTTAGATAATGGGGGTTGAATAAGCTGGAAAAGATTATTTGTCTTAATTCTTCTATTAACCAAATTCTGTTAACTGTGAAGACATCCACTGGAATTCCTAAGGACAAAGAAAATGAAAAAAGTAGTAGACTGAATGGTGCTTGGATTCAAAATTCTGGCACACCATTTCTCTCTAATATACAGGAATTGATTGGGGCCTTTCTAATCTAAGGCCCTGATATAGGAATTAATACTGTATCTGAAAAATACATTTTCACAAAAATCCTTACTTTCTGTCTCAGTAACAACTCTGAGGCAGAAAAGCAAGGACTAGGCAAACAGAGTTAAGTGACATGCCAAGGATTCCATAGTCAGGACAGATTTGAACTGAGGTCCTCCCTACTCCAGACCCTGCCATCTATCCCCTATGCTATCTAGCTGCCACTACAATTACTTTTTAAAAAGAGAGTATTAATATAATGACAAAACGGACAAAGAGAAGTCTATGAGCTTGCCAATTAATCTTTTATTATATTATATTATCTTGGTAGAGTTCAGATATTCAGGTAATTTGTCATCTAAAGAGCTGCTTGGTAGTATTGAAAAGCTAGGTGTCACAGTGGATAGACTGCTGGATTTGGAGTCAGGAAGACTAAACTTCCAAAGTTCAAAATGGGCCTCAGACACTTACTAGTTGTATGATCCTGGACTAGTCATTTAACTCTATTTGCCTCAGTTTCCTCATCTGTAAAATAAGTTAGAGAAGGAAATGGCAAGCCACTCTAGAAGCTTTTCCCCAAAAACCCCAAGTGGGACATGACTGAACAACAGCAATCAAAGATATAATAGCTTTAGGACGGTCACACATATAGGTAGTTCATATCAGAGGGAAGACTTGAATTCATGTCTTCCTGTTTTTATACAATATATAATATTGATTATCAAAATCTAAAATCTATGCCAAATAAAAACACTATAATTTTGAGGCAAAGGTCTGTAGGAATAGTCAGGAACCCCTAATTTTTAGATGTTTTCATAATAATCAAAGTGTTTTAGACCTTGGATATCATTTAGCCTAAGTGTCTCATTGTATAGAGGCATATGCTAAATCCCAGAATGATTAAATGATTTGCCTAAGGGGGGAAAAGATACCTAAATGGGAGAAAGTTAAAATCAGCCAGAGCTCAGAAATCCTGTGCCCAAAGAAAAGCTCTATGTATGATACAGAAAGACAGTGGAGACAATACGAAGGACAATAGTCCAGATATCATAGATGAACCTGATAGTAAAAGAAAGTATTGGATTTGGGATCAAAAATTGTTGTTATTGAGTCATTTCAGTCCTGTCTGACTGTTTGAGACCTTATTTGGGGCTTTCTTGGCAAAGACACTAGAAACGTTTTCCATGTTCTTCCCTAGTTCATTTTATAGAGCAGGAAATGGGGAAAACCAGGATTAAGTGACTTGCCCAGGGTCACATAGATAGTAAGAATCGGAGGCTGAATTTGAACTCAGGTCTTCCTGACTCCAGGCCTTGCACTCTATCTATTGTGACACCTAGCTATAGGTTGGGATCAGAAGACCTGTGTTCAATTCTGAATCTATTTGGAACAAATCAGTTATGTCTTTGAGCTTCAGTTTTCTCATCTTGAAAATGACAAAGTTAGATCAAATATTATCTGAGGCCCATTATGATTGGCCTGAAGAATAATATAAAAAGTATTATATGACATCTATTGTAGGAAAATGGAAGCTACTAAGAAAAGGTCACCATTTTCTTTTGACACAGTAATCACCTATTTCTGATATATGATTATTTTTCTGTTCATTTTTGGATACCCAGATGGCCATACTATTTTTGCAGGTCAAAATAATACAAAACACACACACACACACACACACACACACACACACACACACACACACACACACACAAAGCTACACTCCTTTAGCCTCCTCTGAAGAGAAAACTATTAGGCTTGCTCATCCTTACACAAAGCATTGGCCATAGCCATCTCAGCTGGTTGATTTCCCTGTCCTCTAAGTGTAGTCCTGAAAAGAACCTTCTATTTACAGTTGGTGAAATCAGAGCTAGTCCTCATTCTTTCAACTCTACTTGCAGGTGGGTGGCTTATTTTATGGAGATTTACTACTAAGCTGTTGTGATTTCTTTTTGTAAATAAAATCCTATTTTTACTGCACGTATATAATTTATTTCAGGAAACTATGATTAATTCTTCGTAAGAGGAAATATTTTATTATAAGAAGAAGGATGATAGTTTCTAATTGACTCCCAATTTTAGGCTCTTTGACTTTAGAGTCAAAGGACTCCTTAGATATTATACAACTCAGTGGTCCCCAGACATTTCAACTAGTTAAAAAAAAGTTTCCTGACTTCTCACATAAAACAAGTTGTACTGAGTAATTTCTGATAAAAAGCTTCTATGATTTCAATAGCACTTTGAAATGAATTTGTACCTTATTCATTATAATGACATCCACATACCTTTTAAAAATAATAATACATATATATATATATATATATATAGCATTTATTCGGTCTCCAAATGTATCTCTGCTTATTAATTGCACTTGTGTCACTTAGAGTGATGGCAATTTATGCTATTTTGCAGCAGGTTTGGAGATTTTAATAACAATAATTGCTAACATTTGTATAGTACTTTGATACAAGTGGTTGAAGTGATCAAAGTTTCAACCATCTAATTCCATAACTAGCTTGTTTCAATGTTTAGCTTTCAATGTAACAAGTAGAGAAGGGATGTGTATATAGATTTGAAAGCCATTTACAATAAATTCAGGCTCCCAGGGCTCTGTGGATTCCAAGTTGAGAAAGACTAATTGAATCCCACCCCCTCATTTGATAACAATACTGAGGTCCAGAGAGATTAAATGACTTGCCCAGTGTGACATTAGCAGTAAGTATCATTTAGCTGGGATTTGAACTCATGCCTTTTGAGTCAAAATTCAATTGTCTTTCCATTATGCCTTTTATGAATATCAGTGTTCTAAAATGGTGGTACGTGGGTGTTAAGCCATTAGCCATTGGGGGAAGGCATATTGGTGAAAGGACTGCTCCAAGAAGTAAATATCAGCAGGAGCATCACTCCATTTTATAGACAATTTTCTATCAAAGGGGCGCGAATCAAAGCCAGCTCTTCATGCAGCTTAGTTTTCCCCAGTGCTTCGTATACCATGACAGACCGCAGACACTATAGGTCTGAGGATAAGACTGATTATTACCATAGCAGAATATTTTTATCACACATGGTATTAGAGGACTAACATTCGCCCGACAGGTTTCTGGCGTTATATAAGGTCTCTTAAAAAGAAAAATTAAATATGGAATTGTTATTATTTAACTTAGGAGGCATTCAAGTCTGTGTAATAATAAGAGATTATAACAAGATCTTCTCTTAGATTTCCATTTTTGGGAGCCAATGAAATTATCTCAGCTGTTATACATGCTAGAATAAAATTAAGCTGGGAACCAGCTGTGTCCTTGCTTCCCCAAAAGCTACATCTGTGCTACTGACAAGCTTATTCTGAGGTGTCTAGATATGATAATTGAGACTATTATTATTATTCAATTATAGACACTTTTAATATTTGACCTATGAACTCAGAAGCTCAGATTTCTGCATTTCAAAAGAGTATTGATTTTGAAGGGTGTAGCACTGGGCCAGAAGCTTGCCCTTCAGTTGTCTGTAAATTGCTGAGCTCATCCCTTTCGTGGCTCCATTGGGGATTTTGGTTCAGGTGTGAGAAAGTAGCCAGCTTTCCTTGCTTCACTGCTGTGCTTGGCAGATTCCACTTAAGGGAATAGCTATATCCCACGATATTGGCTGTAAAACAAATTTCTGTTAATGAAATCATATTTTCCCATTGATTTACATTATAAACTTGGAGATGAGTTCCCATGGGAAAGTAATGGGCCCCAAGACTAAAAAATAAATCATACTAAGTGCACAACAAACCTTTGAAAATTATATATTTAAAGGCAATGTTTTCTGAAAAACATCAATAATAATAATAATATTTGAAGTAGATCAGAAAATGGAAATAATGTACTAAATTGAAAATTATGAAGCAGAGGTCCCATTCCTATGGGAGTACAGTGACATGAAGAGGAAGGAAGGAAACCAGCATTCGTTAAGTGTCTACTATGTGCCAGGAACTATACTAAGCACTTTAAAAATGCTTTTTTTTAATTTGATCATAACCATGGGTGGTAGATGCTATTGTTACCCCCGTTTTATAAGAAAGGAAACTGTTGCAGGCAGAGGTTAAATGATTTAAGTAACAAGCTTATAAGGGGTCTGAGGTGAGATTTGAAATCAGGTCTTTAAGAATGAGCTAAGTAGTGTGGATTGCCTGACCTTTAACGAAGCGTATTCCTTTATCTTATTTAATTTTTAATTTTGTTTATTTAATTTTGTTTTTAGATTATAATGAAGACTTTAATTGTATTATAATGTAAAATTGTGAGAATTTTTAAAAGAAAAAAAATACCATGATCCAATACATTACCTTAAAGATTTTTGTCTAAATGACTTAGAAAGAAGGGCTCTTAAAATATCCTGTCTTCTTATTTTTTTATCTCTGACTGACATATCTTGGACATAGTAGTGAGACTCCCAAATATATATGTTAACAAATATAAATTCATCAGATTCAAAGTATTAAGGATTATGGTCTGTCTGAAAAATTATTTTTCTATTTAGTGAATTCCATAACAAAAAGTTTTATTGACATCTTTTGTTTGTATATAGCAGCATTTTCCCAATAGACCACTAGATATCTTTTATCCAATGAGCTTTCCCTTGTAGTAAACAGAATAATAAAATAAAACCCAAAATGCAACCAATTGACATTCATTCCATCTGAAAAGCAGCTTTCTACACTCTTCCACCTCTAGAAAGGAGAGAGGTTCATTTTCTCTTCTCTTCTTCAGAGGAAATATGGGTCATTATTCTTATGCAACATTACATTTTTATTTTATGTTTCTTTTAATTTTCATTGTAATTATTTTGTACATTGTTTTTCTGGTTCTGCTTACTTTTCTTTGTTCATCCTTACAAGTCTTCACATATTTCTCTGAAATCATATTCGTTTTTATAGTGCAATAATATCCCATTCCATTCACATTCATATTTACAGCGCAATATTATTCTATAACATTCATGTTCCATAATTTATTTAGATATTTTCCATTTTATAGGTACTCAGTTGATTTTAATTCTTGATTACCATAAGAATGACTGTTATCAATATTTTGCATATAGAGAACCTTTCTTTTTGTCTTTACATCCTTCGAAGCATATGCCTAAGCAGTAAGATCACCTGGTAAAGATTTGCACTATTATTTACTCTTTTGTTGCATAATTTCTAATTTTTGCCAGGAGAGAGTTGGACCATTCTACAGCTCAACCAGTAGGATATTCCCACAGAGTCTCCAACATAGACTATTTTCTGTCTTTTTTCATGTTTGCCAACTTATTGTATGCTAGGTGAAACCACAGAGTTGTTTTCAGTTTTATTTGTGTGTGTGTTATTAATGATTTGGAGCAATCTTTCATAATGTTAAGAATTCCCTTTTTGAGAACTATTTGTGCAAATACTTTGATCACTTACATATTGCCTCATTGCTCTTGGTCTTATATAATTTTGAGATTCTTTTAAATGCAATTGAATCCCTCCTATAGAACATGCTTAACAATTCCTTAGATGAGTTAGAGGTAAATGGAAATAGAATATAAGAAAAAAGTCCCTTCTTTCAAGGACAGCCTATGGGAGCAGATGATAGTACATCTTAAAAATAATTACAGAGCTATGCTATTAGGAAGATCACTTAGATCGAGAGTCAGAGCATCAATTTTCTAAATCCTTGCTCTTTCTCTTACTGCTTATATGACTTTGGATGAGTCACAGTAATTCCTTTTTTTCTTTTTTTCCTGGGATTCCATTTTCTTATGTATGAAATAAGGATGTCTGGCTAGGCTACTGTACTGACAATAAATACAGAAAAAAATTGAGAAGGAAAAACAAAGGTTAAGATCCTTTAAGGCTAGAGTTGTCAGGGAAGGTTTCAAGGGAAAAAATGGGACTTGAATTGAATCATGGAAGATGAATAATACTGTATTAGTGGTGAAAAAGGGTAGGGCCATTTTAACTAGGATGCACAATGTGAGAAAAAAGGTTAGGAGAGGAAATTAGTGTGTGTAAAAGAGAAAAGATTGCTTTGACTGGAGAAAAGTCACAGATCATTGGAATAGAAAAAGACCAGAAAGATAAACATGTCTAAGAAAATCATGACATAGAAAGAGAATTACCTAGATAAAGTGATTTGTCCAAGGTCACATCTATTTAGTAGTAAAAGTGGGACTAGACAATGAGTTTCTTAACTCTCAGCTGAATGTTCTTTGTATTACACAATATTGTAACATATATATTAGGGAGTATCAGGTAGTAAAAGATAATGAATGAATGAATGAATGAATGAATGAATGAATGAATGAATGAAAGAAAAATGCCTACCATGTATCAAGGATTATGTTAAATGATGTGTGTGTTTGTGTGTGTGTGTGTGTGTGTGTGTGTGTGTGTGTGTGTGTGTGTGTTCAGGGAGGACGAACACCTCTGGTAAGAGGATTTGTGAGTCCTTTTCAGGGTTGCCAATCTACTCTTGATGTCTACAAGCACACCCATGGGGAGTGGTATTTTGATTAGAAAGTTACTGGGATGGTGAACAGTTAGTGAGCTAGACGGTACAATGGACAGAACACCAGTTCTAGAATAAGAAAGATCTGAGTTCAAATCCATCCCCAGACACTTCCTATTTGTGTCACTCTGGCCAGGTCATTTAACCCCTATTTGCTCAGTTTTTCATCTGTAAAATAGGGACACACTGAAGAAGGAAATGACAAACCACTCCAGTTTCTTTGCCAAGAAAATGATAGAGTAGGGCACAACTGAACAGCAAAAAAGGTAGGGTAGAGACAAACTATTTAAAGCCGAATAAGCAGGTGGAATTTTGACTTGATATGATAGACTCAAGGGAGTCATTTTAGGTCATCGGTCAGGTGAGATTCATTGTACTATTTTAGGATGTCTAGTCTAGCAACTCTATTCCCAAGAAAGCATTTCCTTAAAAAAAATCGAGCATTTCAAATGAAAATGTATTAGCTCTGTATTGTTTGTACAAAGAGGATCAGGTTATATTTTACCTGTAGATAATTTAAGTCTGTTGAAAATTTATTTAAAGTTTTCATTCACTACTTGAAGGAGTAATTTCTCTGTGGATTTTTTTTATTTGTTTGTTTTCCATATCATTGTAATCTCTTCATGCCAATGATAGTGACATAAATCATCCTATGTGGGGAAGGGTCAAGAAGTAGTAATGAGATACTTTGAGTTATTATTTCTATAAATTCAGCTTTTAGCATTTTCTTTAAGCAGAAAGAGGGGAAACTAAGGTTCCCAACTCAACATTTAGAGCCAAAGGGAAATTTGTGACTGGTGGGCTGATTTCCTTTTTCTCTGGCATTGCTTTGGATGCTACATATGAATTAAATATCATATGCATAATAATTACTGGGAGATGTACCCATTCTCCTATATCCTTTTACTTTGCATTCTCATCTCAAGTCTTTAGAGTTGTGAATTCCTCGAGAAAGACTAAGGAAGAATCTCTTTGGTTTTTATAAGTGGACCAAAATGTGAATCTTCCTGGTTCCGAATTCCTGCTCAATATACAGATTTAGGGGTGGCTTTTGCTTCCTGAATACACTCAGCCAGCAACACTCTCTCTTCTTGAGTCCTATTCTTCTATAAAGGCAAGACAAAAACACTGCAATACATTCACATACATGCACATACATATATACATGTGCATATATATACACATGCATGTGTTAACATGCATGCTTTCTCTATAGTATTCTGCATCTTTCTAGACAATAAGCATCCAAGTTGGTAGGCACATCAATTTTTCTGTGTGCCCAGGAATCTCCAAACATGAATTTCTCAGTGCAAGGTTCTTGTTTGAACGCCATAAGAATAGTCCATTAAAAATGATAAACTTCATCTCTAAAAACTTAGTGTAGTCAAAAGACAATGTGATATTATTAACAATGACAGCTTGATAGCTATGATAGGTTAGCCACGTGACTCATAATGGGAGGAGAGAACAAGAGACCCAGAGGACTCTCTGTCCTATTGTTTCTTCGCTTGAGTGGTGTACACAGCCTCCCAAGAGACCTGGAATTCTACAAGTCATCTCTCCAACATTGGTCCTCAATCCAGAAACAGCTGTCCAGAGCTAATTTATTTCCTAATTCTACGGCACTGTTAATTTATAAATTACACTAGTAATTCGAGCTATTATTAATTTCAGATGGTGTAGGGCAAGCCTAATTAAAATATGACACCGATTGCCACACATATGTACCAAGGACTACCATTTAAAATTAATGGGAATATTAAGTGTGACACTGGTCTCCGAGATGCTTTGCACAGTAATTATAGCATCCTGGCTGGGAGAAATCTGACAAATGTGAGACTGAGTCAGGGAACAAGCCAAACCCCTCCAAATGACACTAAACAAAACTCATAAAATTCTCCGATTCTGTTCTTTTACAATTTTCTCCTTTCAATCAAGGTCATATATATTTCTGCACTTGGAAAAGATGCATAGAAAATAATACTGAAGAAGAAAAGTTGGCTGTTGATACTATTAGGAGGGCCAACACTTGGAAGCAACAAAATCCTTCTGTGCAGTGCTGGGATCATTAGTTGGTAGTATGTTGATTATCCACTGTGTGCCAAGTACTCCACAGAGCAACAGAAGATGAAATTCTTGCTTTCTAGTAGTTCATTTGCTAATGAAGGAATACAGACATACATTTCCATCTCTTCATTCCACTTTAGGTATTTCTTTTGTTACTTTTGCTTGAAAGAGCACTGTCTCTCAAGTTGGAGGACCTGGATTAAAATACCATCTTGGATACTCACTACCTGTGTGAATGGGCACAAATCCTTTAACAATCTCCCTGAGTCAAGGATATGGTTTCAAATACTGGCTCTACTACTTATTACCAATATTAACTTTGATCAAGATACTTAACTACTTCAAGGGTCAGTTCCTCATGTGTAAAATGAGGAAGCAGGCTGAGCTAATAATAACATTGATATAATCTTCTAAAACAGGGGTCAGCAACCTTTTTGGCCGTGAGAGCCATAAACACCACACTTTTTAAAATGTAATTTCATGAGAGCCGTACAGTGCTCACAGTGCTGCCCCTGTAACAGTGCCTGAAAGAAAATTGACTTTATGGCTCCTGCAGAAAGAGCCATATCTGGCCCTCAAAAGAGCCAGATATGGCTCAAGAGCCATACATTGCCAACCCCTGTTCTAAAGGCTTTACATATATCTTATTTTACCCTCGTGAAATCTTTAGGAGGTAGGTGTATTATTACCCCCATTTCCCCAACAAACAGACTGTGTTTAAGAGAGAGGTTAAGGGACTTGTCCTGATTCATACAGCTAGATGGGAACTTTCAGCTCAAAAACTGGGAAACTTAATATCCTATGGTTAAGATGTCTCCTATGTCCCTTCCACTGTTAGGTCTATGATCCAATGAGCTTTATGCCTTAGGTATCAAGTTACCTTTTGCTCTAATTGAAGAGAATGTGTTTTGCAGTTGTGTGGTGCCATTAATACATTTGAGGAGACTCATTACTGGGAAATAAACGGAAGAATGATATAGAACAGGGAAATGATTCAAAAAGCCCTTGGAATACCATTAACTCACAAAGGAAGGCTAACTGGTAACAGGAGATGGAGGAAGGAGGAACGAAGATACATCTGGTATCTGGTCAATGCCTCTGGCAAGACAAAGTATGACCAGAATTTTGAAGTGTTATTAAGTACCCAGAGAGGAGAAAGCTTAGGATAGTTCTACAATGAGATACCCCTAGGATTAGATGCTTTGGTTACGCCAAGTTCTTGCCAATCCTCCCATCAATCACTCCATTAAGGAAGTTATGGAATGCTGAAGAGGTCCTGGTGTTGTATAAGGAGAAGTGGGGTCTCTTACTGTTTTCTACTTTTGATCTCACAGGCATGGAAGCAATAGGTTGCATGAGGCGTGGAGTATCAAGGGAAGTTTTTGGAATATTCTAGAAAAGAGGACAATTTCAGGGAGGTAGGCTGTATATCACAACCAGTTCCTGTCAAAAGAAAGACTATATCTCTCCTCAAAAAAGAATTTTTTTCTAGATATCAATAATGCAAAAAAGATGCAAATGAAGCTTGGTTTGATTGGAACTCTGTTTTTTAATTTTACTTTTTCCTCAATTACATGTAAAAACGATTTTTAACATTCAATTTTATAAAAACTTTATTTTATTAGATGTTTTTTCAATTGCTGATACAAACATTTTTAACCTTTTCTTTCTGATATTTTGTAATCCAAGCAATACAATATAGACTTATACATGTGCTGTCATGTAATACATATATCCATATTTATCATGTTGTGAATGAAGACAGGTATCACACATATAATATGCTTCAATCTGCATAAAGAATCCATTAGTTTCTCTTATGGTGGTAGATAGATAGATATCACTTTTCATTATGAGTCCTTTGGATCTTTTCATTGTTGATAGTTATCTTTCACAGTTGATCATTGTACAATATTGATATTGCTATGTGTAATATTCTTCTGGTTCTGCTCCATGTATTCTGCTTTAATCCATACAAATCTTTCTATGATTTTCTGAAATTGTTCTCTTCATCATTTCTTATGGCACAATAATATTCCATTACAATTGTATACTATAACCTGTTTAGATATTTCCAAATTGATGGACATCTCCTTGGTTTCCAATTCTTTGCAACTATAAAAAGAACTGCTATAAATATTTTTTCTACAATTAGGTCCTTTTCCTCTTTCTTTGATCTCTTTGGGGATGCAAGTCTAGTAGTAGCTTTGGGTGTGGTTCCAAATTGCTCCTCAGAATGATTATATTGGTTCATAGCTTCACCAACATTGTATTAGTGTTCCAATTTTTCTACATCCCCTCCAACATTTATCATTTTCCTTTTTGGTGATGTCAGCTAATCTGACAATTACTAAGTGGTACCTCAGAATTATTTCAAGTTTTATTTTTTTAATCAATAGTGATTTGGAGAATTTTTTCATATGACTATAGGTGGTTTTAATTTCGTTCATCTGGGAACTACCTGTTCATATTCTTTGGCCATTTATGAGTTGGACAATGACTTGTATTCTTATCAATTTAGTTCAAATCTCTAAACATCTGAGATGAGGATTTTTTCAGAGATACTTGCTTTAAGATTTTTTCCTGTTTTTTTTTCCCCTTCTAATCTTGGTTGCATTTGTTTGATTTACGCAGACATTTTTTCATTTAATGTATTCTAAATTATTCGTTTTATATCTGATAATGCTTTCTGTCTTGCTTGGTCATTAAGTCTTGTCTTATCCATAAATCTGAGAGGTAAATTACCACATGCTCTCCTAATTTGTTTATAGTATCACCCTTTATTTCTAAAATATCTATCCATTTTGACTTTATCTTGTTATATGATGTGAGATGTTGATCTCTGGTTTCTTCCATATTGTTTTCCAGTTTTCTTAGAAAATTTTGTCAAATAGTGATTTCTTCTCTCAAAAGTTTGGATCTTTGGGTTTATGAAACATAAGGTTACTATGGTCATTTATTCTGTGTGTTGAGTATCTAATCTGTTCCATTGCTCTACTACTGTATTTCTTAGCCAGAACCAGATGGTTTTGATGGTTATCGCTTTAACATTTGTTTGTGTGTTTTTTTTTTATTTTAAGTTCCAGTTCTCTCTCTCTCTCTCTCTCTCTCTCTCTCTCTCTCTCTCTCTCTCTCTCTCTCTCTCTCTCTCTCT